>NW_004524641.1:2071953-2072760 GCF_000260255.1 Octodon degus | reverse complement strand
AGAGGAGAATAAGAGGTATAAAATAGTAGTCTTTCAGTTATTCTTTTGTGTTCAGCAACAGAATATTTTCATCAGCACACTCTACAAATGGACTTCTCTTCCACCCTATGGGTCATGATTCCACCTGAGTCAACAGGGTGGATTTCAAAGAAATAGCTGTAGCTCAGTTCCACAAGTGATGCCTAGCCACCAGTAACTGTCACGGTCATTATGCATGTCCACAACACTAGAACTTTGTGCTTATCCTATCTTCAAACTGTTAAAAATGCTGGTCATTTACTTGCCATTCCAGTATTTATCTTATGTTTTACTCTTAGTACTTCTTTGCTATCATGAAAACTTTTTCTTAGTTCAATTGTTTTTGGAACATTTAATTTTCTGAATATTGCTTAATCTTAATTTTTGTTCTAAGATTTATACTGTATCTTTGACTTACAGTTTATTTAAAAGACATTGTATGATATCTTCTCCTAGTATTAGAAACTTTAAAAAGTATATTTCCATTTCCTGCTGACTTTATATTACTTCTTCCCTGTCTTTTATGCACACATACACACACATATATGGGGGAAAAATACGTGTATAATCCAACATAAGACTGGTACTGTTCCATAGAAATCTGTAATGACCTTTAAATAAGGGTTCATCTAATATATTTTTATATAGTCCTGCATAACTGTTATATTGAGAGTTTTTTATTGTTCATCCAGGAGCATACTGCAACTTCTCTTGCCTTTTGAATTATGCTCTTTGTTATTTCCTATATGCTACTTCTGGAGATATTAAAATATTTCAAGTTTGTATAAC
>NW_004524641.1:2070201-2071658 GCF_000260255.1 Octodon degus | reverse complement strand
AAATTCAGAAATTTTAAATTTTTAAATAGTTATTGCCTACTCTTTCTACTTTGAGAATTCTAATTATATGAATATAAGTTTCTTGGTTTTTGACACAGTGAACTATTATGACTGATCTGTAAATTCTTTCATTTTTATTTTATACCGTTTTTATTGTTATATTCAATTATGTTTGTAAATGTCATTTTCAATTTGCAATCTATTAAATTTTTTAAAAATCATTATTACTAAACAATTTTTAAATGGAAATCTACTTAATACTTCCCCATTTCCACTCAACTACATTTTATCATCTCTCTTAATACTAGCTTCTTCCCACCTCCATTAAGTCAATTGTATTTACTTCTAAACAGGAGGCCCTTCCTCCCTTCTCCACAATGTGGCCTTTACCAGTGCTGCTAAATTTGCCCTTCAGGATCCTATAAATCTAAACTGAAATTACATATGTGAACTGAGTTCAAGATCTTTTTCACAAATGTCTCCAGCCATATGAGTTTCAATATGAAGGATATTACCTAATTCTGTAGCTTCACAAATCCACCTCTGCCTAGTATACTCTTGGAATCCCTACAGATGCTTCTGCTTTCATCAGAAAATTCCCCGAGGGAGAGAGTAACAATCTCAGCTTTGCCTGAAGCCTCTGGTCTCCAGAGATGTTTTCCTACACAAGACTGACACTGAGCATCAAAAGGAGTGCATTCCTCCTCATTTGCAACAGTAAACCTGGGCCCTTAGCAGATCCTATTAAACCTTCTGGAAATTTCAGCTTTCCAACTTTGCTTGCTCACTCTAACAACTTTTTGTTAGGATATCTTCACAGCAGTGCCATCTATTGTAAGTGAGCCAGTTAGCATATTATCCTTATAATAGTAATATCCAGGTTTTGGCTCCAGCTTCAGATCTATCTAGACTTCATACCAAGCATGCATCCACCTCACAGGGGTTCTTCTAAAAATAAAAAGCATTACTACTTGCCACATAAGATCATACACAGGGGCCAGGGTATGGCTCAGTGGAATAAGCGCTTCCCTGGCAAGCGCAAGGGCCTGAGTTCAATCCCCAGTTCCGCAAAAAAAAACAAAAACAAAAAAAAACAAAAACAACAACAAAAAACATACACAGAAAACACAGCATGCTTTACTTACACCACAATCTGCAATGACATCACTACTGATTTCCTTGCTTAGTTATTCACGTCTTTAACCAACTACGCTAAAGAAAATTTTAAATCCTTATTGTAGTTTATATAATGTTACTTTAAAATCCTAGTTCAATTAACATTGTAAACTACTTATCTTACTCTTAATTCAAAAGAACAAATAATATAGCCTCATATACTTCATAAATTTAAATGAGTTAGAGAAATTTCATTTCTAATTCTTAGTGTTAAAAAAAGATTTTTATACAGCTTGCAATCTTGAACAACAATCTATAATAAAAGTTACATTTATATATAT
>NW_004524641.1:2056422-2065381 GCF_000260255.1 Octodon degus | reverse complement strand
TGTTGAGCTGTGGGGGACTCAGGTCAATAATTTCTGACATTGCCAGTTAAACAGAAGACCCAATGCTATTATGGTCTACTGGACTCTTTTAGAATATTTTGCTGAGTTTGCACACCTATAATATTCAATAACGGAACTTAAAAAAAAATAGGGTATAGAGATGAATATCCATTTTGTATCTGTGCATTCAAAGTGGTTAGGATAGATATATAGTTGCATTCTCTTAATGAATAGAATGATTTGATCTAATGCTGTTTGTAAATAGGATCTCAAGTCCGCATCTTGTACAGCAATTAACCACTAAGAAGAATATATGCAGCGTGTTATTTGTTGAAACTGTACTTCTGATTTGATTTGAAACTGTCTCATTGCTGTTTATCAATAAAATTTTGGAAAAAAATAAATAAAAAATAAAACCTATCTTTTCCTGTGTGTGGGGGGGGGGAATTTAATACTGGCTTTTATTGTTAATTTTCCTTTATTTAAAATAAAAAGTCAGGCCTGCATGTTTCACACCATTTTTTAATGCATGTCTTTGTGGAAATGAAAAAGCAAGCAATGCCATTGTCTTGTATAAATTAATAAACAGTAACTGTTCTGAGGCCACAGTAAAACCAAGTTTATGCCAGTAGCAGTTTGTGAGGCAGCAATGGCTAGAAATATGGGGGGTTTTGTTTGTTTGTTTTGTCTTTAGATAGGGTCTCATTATGTAGTTCAGCCTGGCCTTGAACACACAGTGATCCTCCTGTGCCCACCTTCTGAGTGCTGATTACAGAAATGAGCCTCCACACCTGATTTATGGCTAGAAATTTAAAATAAGGCTTCATAAATTAGATGATTCGTTATAAAGTTATTTTTGAGCACTCAGACTTTAAAGCACATGTGGTTTAAATGATAAGTTTGTGTTTCATGTCTTTAGCATTCACTTCAGTCAAAGTAACAGAAATTTTTTTCCTCCGGCTTTGCAAATTTGATACTTTCTTTGCTGTGTGGTTTAAGGTTTCCTGGAGGAATATATAGGAGACAGTGAAGCCTGCAAGATCTTTGGTCATCAATGTGTTCAGTGCCACATACTGGAAGAAGGTGGCAAACACACGACAGGTCCGCATCTCTGGGACTTCTTTGGCAGAATTTTTTTATTGATTGAAAGTAAAATAAAGATAAAAACCAGCAATTGTAGGCCAGTCTTATTTTGTGACAAAGAAGAAAGCATATAACTTGACATTATAATAATTTGCAGCATTAAAAATGTACCTCATGCACATATATTATGGAACTATTGATTTGTATCATAAGACCTGCATTTGCAGTAGTTATTATTTATTTATTTATTTATAACAAGTTTCAATATTTCAAATCAATGCTAACAATCAATAAATGCCCCAAAAGATTGGCAGCTGAGGAATATTAGTTTAAGTTGATCTACAGATTAGGACTTCAGCAGTTCATTGTTAAGAATAAAATGACACTACAGAGAAATATTACTTCAAAAATTAAAAAAGCATAGAAATGCGAACAATAAATGGGAGTTTAAAACTGATTTAATTCAATAATCTAGCCACTGAAAATCCTATTGCAGTTCTTACATATAACTGCCCAGAGTCAGCACAGACCCCAATGTCCCCAGTCAGAACGCTCTCAATCCAGACAATAGCTGTAACTTCTGGGATCACAAGCCACCCAAACTTCTGACCAGCTGGCTACAAACCCAGAATTCCCACAACCACAGCACATTCAGCAATTCACTAGAATAAGCCACCAAACTCAAGAAAGCACTAGACAGTGGTAGACTTATTATGAAGGATACAAATTAGGACCAGATAGATAAAATGTTTTAGTTACTCTTCTCTCATTGCTGGGACAAATACCTGACACTCAAAATTAGGGAAGGAAAGGTTTATTTAGCTCACAGTCAGTGGAGGTTTTAGTCTATATTCAGCTGGCTCTAAGGCAGAGTGGCACATGGCAGAGGGCAGCCGTTCATGGCAGCAGCAAAGAGCAAGAGCACATGGGAGGAGTAGCAGCAACAACAGCTACAGAGAGCAAATCTGTCTTCATTAGGTTGCATTCAGGCTAACTGCCCCAGGCCAGGTGTAGCACTGGATCATGAATTAATCACAAACTCTAGAATCTTCCCAATGACTGCATGAGGCTTTGAGAGGACACCTAGATACAAATCATAACAAAGAGATAGATGAAGAGACACATCTTCTGGGTAATCTTCCTGTGGAATCAGGACTCATCAGCTTTCCTGCATATGAGCATGTTCACTAATGAAGAAATTCAACCAGTGTTTTTCAATGAAAGTGTCCAGAATTTTCAATTAGGTTTTCATTACAAATTAAGAAATTCTAAGGTTTTAGAGGTTCCCTGACAAGAATGTAGGGCAAAGACCAGACAAATTCTTTATTACCTATTAACCAGCATTTTTTTACATCCTGAATTCAATGATATTATACTATGTAAGTAATAACTATGGATTTTTATTTTTAATGCTAAAATGGTAGCTCACCAAAGATCAAATGCTATTCCATTAATTTATGAATAAAGCATCACTGATCAATTTAAATAGTTATTAATATATGTTGAAAATAAAGAGGTATGTTGAGATTCTAATCTTCAGTATCTCAGATTGTAGGTTTTGTTTGAAAAATAGGGTCGCTATAGACACGGTTAACTAAGCAGTGATGAGTTCATGCTGGAGTAAGCTGAGCTCCTGAGCTAATATAAGAAGTGTCCTTCTCAGGAAGGAGCTATATGAAGACAGAACCACATAGGAACCATGTTATGATAAAGACAGATTGAAATTGTGCAGCTAGAGGCCATAATTAGAATTTTAGCCATAAAAAATTAGGCTGGGGAGATAGCTCAGTGGAGCAAGCACCTGTCTGGCAAGCTCAAGGTCCTGAGTTCCATCCCCAGTACAAAAAAGAAAAAAGAAAAAGAAATACTGACATATGCTACAACGTGGATGACCCTGGAAAACATCATACCAAGTTTAAAGAGGCACAAAAGGTCATATCATACTAAATGATTATTTTCATATGAAATATACAAAATAACAGAAAGCTGATTAGAATTTGCCAAGGAATGAAGATAAAATGAGGACTGATTACTTGATAGAGGTTCTGGGGTGAAAAAAAAGTTTTAAAACCAGAGAGACATAATGATTGGACATTACGAATACACAAAATATATGTTAAAAAGGCTACTTGTATATTGTGAATTTTACTTTTCTACAACATATATATATAATATATATATATATTATATATATAATTTTATTGGTCTTTTGATTAAGTTGATTGGTACAATTTAGATATACATAATGACATTCTTTCTAAAGAATTTGTGCTTATGTATATCTTGATTCCTTTCTTCCCCATTCCCTCGCCTCCCTTTAGCATCTTTTCCTTCCTTATTCATAAACGTTTATTTCCATTTTTTATCCTTTTCTCATTTTTTCTTTTCCTTTCCTTCCTTTCCCTTCTCCTTCCCATGCTTCTTCTTTTTGAACAATTTCATCCTATGTCACAATCTATCTATTGTGCATTTTTATTATTTATAATTTCAATTTTTCAAACCAGAGAGATAATGCAACATTTACACATGTATATCCAATTTATTTCACTTATAATTGTGGTCTCAAGATCTATCATTTAGTTATAAATGTCTCAAGTTTATCTTTCTTTATGATGGAGTAGTACTCCACTCTATAAAACAACCATACATTTTTTATCCATTCATTGATGGGTATTTAGATTGTTCCAAGTTTTAGCTATTCTAAACTGTGTTGCTATAAACATAAATGCAGGGGCCTGGGAAGATAGCTCAGTAAAATAAGCACTTGCCTGGCAAGTGCAGGTTCCTGAGTTCAATCCCTGGTACCACAGGGATTGGTAAATAAATAAATAAATAAAAATGCATATATATTGCTGTGGAATGATGCTCTTAATTCATTTGGGAAGATATCAAGAAGAGGAATAGCTAGGTTGAATGGGACCTTTAGTTCCACTTTTTTCAGAAATCTCCACAGTGATTTCTACAGTAGTTGCATGAGTTTATATGTCCACTGTCAGTGGAGAAGGGTTCATTTTTCCCACAGAGCCACCAGCATTTGTTATTAGTTGTTTTTGTGATGATAGCCATTCTTTCTGGAGATGGAATCCTAGCAACGTTTTAACTTGCATTTCTTAAATAGCCATATATGCTGGATATTTTTTTCAAATATTTATTTGCTATTTATACTTTCATCTGAGAATTGTCTACTCATCTCAGATGCTCATTTTTGGATTGGGTCTTTAAATTTAAGGGACCTCCTGTTTCAGTTCTTTACATGTTCTAGATATTATTTCTTTATCTAAGGAACAGCTGGCTTAATTTTTTTCCCACTCTGTGGGTTGTGTTTTCACTCAGTTGGTGACTTCTGTGATGCAAAAACTTTTTTTTTTCAAAGCAAAGGTTTTCATTGGATTTATTTTATTTTATTTTTTCCCATAATTTTATTGATAAGCAAATAGCGATGAGACAGTTTCAAATCAAATTCGTAGGACAGTTTCAATAATTAACACAATGCATACATTCTTCCTAGTGGTTAATTGCTGTACAAGATGCAGACATGATATCCTATTTACAAACACCATTAGAACAAATCCCTCTATTCATTAAGAGAATGTAACGCAAAAACTTTTTAATACGATGAGATCCCAGTAATTGATTCTTTGTAGTATTTCCCAAGCAAACAAGGATTTATTCATGAAGTCTGCCTATACCTGTGTCTTAGAGAATTCTACCTATTTTATCTTCCAACATATTTAGTGTTTCTATTTTAATATTTAGATCTTTGATTCAGCATGGTTTTCGTGTAGTGCATGCTGATAGACAGGAGTCTAATTTTAATTTTCAGTATGAAGACTGCCAGTTTTTTCCAGCACAATTTATTAAAGAGGCTATCTTTCTTCAAGTGAATGTCGGACCTCTTTTCAAAGATAAGGTGGCTGGTGCTCTTTGGTATTTATTCTGCATCTTTTTATCTGTTGCACTGATCCTCAGGTCTGTTTTTTGCCAGTGGCATGCTAGGTATTATTACTATATTTTAAAGAAAATAGAAAAACAACATAGAGTACTGGGAGACAGTATCTTGGCAAGCTAAGTACCTGCCTGACAAGTGCAAGGTCCTGAGTACAATCACTGGTACCACTTACCATGCTGACCCCAGGACATGGAAACTGAAAGACTAAATAAGTTAGTCTGGGTATGCCATGCCACCTGAAAACCAGGCATGGTGGCATAGGCACTGAGAAAGCTGAGACAGGAGGATCTCTTGGAGTCCAAACTGTGTAGCAAGCCCCTGTATCAAAAACAAAAAAACACAGAAGTTCAAAAAAGATGACAGGAAATTAACAATGGTTATTATATTACACATTTTTATCTTCAAAATAGTTTCTCAGAATAACAGACATAAGTAAAACTGATGAAACAACATAAGCACTAACTATTCAACAGACTAATAGAAATTAGTAGTACAATTATCTTAGCCATCTTGTGCATATATATTTATACTCCTTTTCTCCTTTTCCCCATCCCAGTTGTTCTTTCCTTTTGAGCAGTTTCTTTCCCTTTCAGTATAGCTATTGTACCTTTTAGATCTTATTTAGTCTTTCAGTTTCTTACACTAGGGATACAATATAATGTTTAAACATGTGGGTCTAATTTACTTTACTTATGAGCATGGTCATTAGTTGCATCCATTTACCTATAAAAGCCTAGTGTTAATCTTTCTTTATATTTGAGTAGTACTCCATTGTATAGAAATACTGTCTTTTTAATCCATTCCTCAGCTGACAGGCACTTGGGTTGTTTCCAAGCTTTAGCTACGAAAAATTGTGCTCCTATAAACATGGGTGCACATATATTGCTGTGATAGTAAATTTGTAGTATAATTTCCAGTCAGGGATTGTGATGCACCCTGCCTTGCCTTGGTTCACCCAGAATTTTTTTGCCATTCTAGATCTCTTCTTCTATTTCCAGATGAATTTTAGGAATGTTTTCTCTAGTTCTCTGAGATAAGCTAATGGTAGTTTGATTGTGATTACATTAAATACGTATAATACTTTTGGGAGTAGGGCCATTTTTACTCTATTGGTTCTTCCTATCCATGAGCAAGGGATATCTTTCAATTTTTTTATATCCTCATTGATCCTCTTTGTCAAAATATTATCGTGTTCAATGTAAAGATTTTTACTTCTTTAGATTCCTAAGTATTTCATTTTTTGCTCCTATTGTGAAAGGTACGGTTTCCCTAGTTTCTCTCTCACTGAGTTTGTTATTTGTGTATAGGACTGCTATTGATTTTTGAGCATTGACTTTATATCCAACTATGCTACTAAATTTGGTTATTAAGCCCAGAAATGTTCGGGTGGAGTGTTTGGAATCTTCTATGTAGAGTATCATGTCATCTGCAAATAATGATAATTTGACCTTTTTCTTTCCTATCTGTATTCTTTTTCTTTCTCTTGTCTAATACTCTAGCTGTTTGCAGAGCTATATTAAGTAAGAACACTGAGAGTGGAAAATCTTGTCTTATTTCTGATTTTGGAGTGAAAGCTTTCAGTTTTTGACTGTTTAGTATAATGTTGGCTACTGGTTTGTTATTGATGGCTTTTGTCATATTGAGACAAAATCCTTGTGTTCCAATTTTTGGTAGGGTTTTTATCATGAATGATTGTTGGGCTTTGTCAAATATTTTGGGTTGGGTTTTTTTTTTTTTCTGTTGTTGTTTGCATCTATTGAGATGATTGTGTCCTTGATATGATGTATTATATTTATCCCTGTAACACTAGGATTAGTTTTATTTGGGCATAGTGAATAATTTTCTGGATGAATTGCTTCATTCTATTTGTTAATATCTTATTGAGGATGTTTGCATCTATGTTCATTAGTAAGACTGGCCTGATCCTTCTCTGGTTTTGTTATCAGGGTAATACTTGCTTCCAGGAATGAGTTTGGATGTACTGCTTTCCTTTCATTAGAGTTTGAGGAATAGTAACATTAGATCCTCTCTAAACTTCTTTTAGAATCCATAAGGACTTGGGTTTTTCTTAGTTGATAGGTTTTTAAGTACATTTTTAATTCCATTGATCTATATTGTGTGATTTAGAATTTTTATATCTTCTTGATTTACCTTTGGTAATTCATATGTACCTAGAAATGTGTCCATTTCTTCTGTGTCTTCCACCTAATCAAGACAAAGTTTCTCAAAATAAGCACTGAAGATCTCTATTTCTGCAGGAATTGTACATTCTTCCCTTTCATTCATAATTTCATGGGCTTGAGTGTTTCCTTTGGCTTTCTGATATGATTGGCTATGGGTTTATCAATTTTATCTAATCTTTCAAAGGACCAACTCTTCAGTTCATTGATTCTAATATTTTTCTTCTTGGTACTGATTTAATTGATTTGTGCCCTGATCTTTAAAATTTCTTTCCTCATACAAGCTTTGGGCTGACTTATTTTTCTTTTTCAGAAGTTTGAAGTTCAGCATTAGGTTATTTGAACTTGTTTTGTTTTACTGATATGAGAATTTCTGAATTTAACTTAGTAAAGAGATATAAACAAAAAACAAAACACCTTTAAAATAATAGACATGTAAGATATGTTAGGACTTCTATAAAGTTCAAAATAGAATTGTACCCTATTTTAAGATTATTCAATGATAATCTTATTACACACATACACCACATATCAAGGAGTGAAAAATTGTTTGTGAAAATACCATATTCTTTTCTAGGCACTTTTAATCTCCATTCTAAAATGTTTTCTCACTTTACTATCTCCTCCCTTTCTACCCAGAAAGGAACTGTTGAATATGCTATTCAAACTACACTATGCTAAGAATAATTACTATCATTATATCATTAAAATATGATCTGATTTTAACTCTAGCTCACTTTTTCAAGATGAAGGTACTAAATAAAATAAAATACCCTTTCTTGGAAAAATCCCACACCATACATGAAAGCTAATGTTTACTTATCAAAAATAAATAAATAATAACTACTTTTGCAAATGCAGGTCTTATGATACAAATCAATAGTTCCATAATATATGTGCATGAGGTACATTTTTAATGCTGCAAATTATTATAATGTCAAGTTATATGCTTTCTTCTTTGTCACAAAATAAGACTGGCCTACAATTGCTGGTTTTTATCTTTATTTTACTTTCAATCAATAAAAAAATTCTGCCAAAGAAGTCCCAGAGATGCGGACCTGTCGTGTGTTTGCCACCTTCTTCCAGTATGTGGCACTGAACACATTGATGACCAAAGATCTTGCAGGCTTCACTGTCTCCTATATATTCCTCCAGGAAACCTTAAACCACACAGCAAAGAAAGTATCAAATTTGCAAAGCCGGAGGAAAAAAATTTCTGTTACTTTGACTGAAGTGAATGCTAAAGACATGAAACACAAACTTATCATTTAAACCACATGTGCTTTAAAGTCTGAGTGCTCAAAAATAACTTTATAACGAATCATCTAATTTATGAAGCCTTATTTTAAATTTCTAGCCATAAATCAGGTGTGGAGGCTCATTTCTGTAATCACAGCACTCAGAAGGTGGGCACAGGAGGATCACTGTGTGTTCGAGGCCAGGCTGAACTACATAATGAGACCCTATCTAAAGACAAAACAAACAAACAAAACCCCCCATATTTCTAGCCATTGCTGCTTCACAAACTGCTACTGGCATAAACTTGGTTTTACTGTGGCCTCAGAACAGTTACTGTTTATTAATTTATACAAGACAATGGCATTGCTTGCTTTTTCATTTCCACAAAGACATGCATTAAAAAATGATGTGAGGGGCTGGAGAGATGGCTCAGTGGTCTAAAGCACCTACTTAGAACAAGCTTGGCAAGGCATCAGGGACCACGGTTCAATCCCCCAGCACCACATGC
>NW_004524641.1:2026357-2055947 GCF_000260255.1 Octodon degus | reverse complement strand
TTTTTTTTTTTTTTTGCGGAACCGGGGACTGAACTCAGGCCCTTGCTCTTGCCAGGCAAGCACTTATTCTACTGAGCCATCTCCCCGGCCCCCTTATTTACTCTTTTAGGTTCTATAAAAAATGGGAAACATGTAGGTCTAATTTTGTATCCCCTTAAAGATGATATAAAAATTGAAAAAGTGTTTAACAATGTTATTTGCTAAGCATTTTTATATACCTATAGTAGTAGAAACTGAAAACTTAAATTACACAGAATAGGATGAGCACAATAAACTATCAAAATATTTTCTCATTTACTTTACACTTTCAACTGTAAATCAGTCTACTAGGCTAAATTAAGCTTTTCCTGAAAATCAATGAAAAATAACATTATTGAGTTCACTCAGCATTAATACATATTTAATACTAATAGAGTAGAGAATACATAGTTTCAAGTAGAAAAGATCTTGTTTTATGGTGGTCAATTTATATATAGAAGAGATTTTTAAGGGCTGGCAAGATAGCTCAGTGGACCAAGTGCCTGCCCAGCGAAGTGCAGGCACCAGGGTTCAATCCACGGCACCACATGCTGCACTGGCCCCACCCCCCGGGCACACTGAGCCAGTCATCGTGGCACATGCTGGTAATCCCAGTGCTGTTGAGGCTGAAAACAGGAGGATCACTACCAGTCCAAACTGTGCAGTGAGATCCTGTATCAATTATCTATATCTCTATAGATAGAGATATAGAGATATAGAGATGAGATTTTGTACAGATATTGGTGAAGACTGCCCAAGAGTTATATAACTAAATTAATCCCTCCTGCATCTAAAATGACATATAAAGGAATTCCAACTTACTAAAAAAGTATTCTGTAGTATGGTGATAAATATACCACCTGTATTTTGTTTTTCTGTTCTTCCTGTTCTGACAAGAACAAGTACCAGGGAAGTGGAGATTGGGGTGGACTTGAATACAACAAATTACCATTTTAGAAATCAAGAAAAGACCTATTTCTTTGTCAATACAATTCTAAGCATATATGCATACATAAAACCCCACTAAGAAAAAAAGTTGCCATTAACCTACCAACACTGAAATATATACCACTGTTTAGCTAAAGTTCATTATTACTCAGAGAAAGGCTAGTATTTTATCACAACAAACTACAGCTATCATCTCTCGAGACAATGTCTCCCAGGGTAGTTCAGAAATTCACTATGTAGCCCAGTCTCTCCTGGAACTTGCAGTGATTGTCCTGCCTGTCTCCTGAGTACTAGGATTATAGGTGCACACCCCATACCTTCCAAAAACTATCTTCTTAATTCCTTTAAATCTATCTGAAAGTCCATGACAGTGTTAATAATCCACCTAACAGAAAAATGGTAGCTTTTAGCAGTCAGTATCAAAAACAACCTATCAGTGTGTTAGGTTTGATAGAAAACAGGGTAAGAAAATTTAACTTTATCTAAGAGAAGCTTACTTTAAAATTTTAAACATCACTTAAAACAATGTACTTTATTTTTACATGTATTACTTCTATTAAATATATAAAGAAGCTCAGAATTTAGTGAGCCTTTGAACTGAAAACATAAAGGGGAAACACTTAGCCACAGCTAAGCCACAGCTTCTTAGAAAATTGCATTTGTTGTAACCAAACTATTTGTATCATATGAAGACAAAATGTCAATACCATGTAACTAATATTTAGTGTTTGAGACTATTTAAGGAATATTTACACACACACACACACACACACACACACGGCAGAAGATCAGATTGTCTATGCCAATCAAACACAATTAGCAACTTGGGAAACAATTTATAAGCTCTACATTTCACCTAAAGAGTCATTTATAAAAAGAAATTCTATTTTCATTGTGTAAATTACCAGTATTAGTCACCATTAAACTGCTATTGCTGCCACCTTTAATCACAGAAAACTAATGCTGGTGAAAATACTTACCACCCTCTTCAAGTTCATTAAAACAGAGAGCTGAAGCAATGGCAGCTAGGGAAGGGGCAAGAAATCAAGGGCAAGCATTTCGTCCTATAACATTCTACCAGCAGACAGTATTCTAGAAGAAACGTCTCACTAAAAAAGCAAAGAAGTGACAATTAGCGTGAGAATGGCTGCTCACCCAAAACTGAGGTAATTCCAGTACTAAACAGACAGGGTAGCAAACATCTGTAAACTACCCGGGCGCCTGATATATTCCAAGCCCTATAAATATGAACTCACTCAATCGTCACAACTCCCTGTGACAGGGTTAGTATTCATATCTGTATGTTTATGTATGAGGAAGATGAGGCAAAGATGAAACGATTTTAAGAACACAAGTTGCTAAATGGCGAGGAGAGACTGTACAGGTGGGAGGAAGGATCCATATTAAATTTCTATCCCCAGAAACTTAACAATTCCCTTTTCAGCGTGATTAAGCAGCCCTTTTTGAATACAATAACCGACACATTGCAGATGCAGAAAATGTTTTCCCAATTAAGTTACAGTGCTCAAGAAGGACGAAATAAGATAGTGCTTAGTACCGCCACATGCCACTGCCAGGTCTAACTGCGTTAAAAAGAGGAATGTGATCAGAAAAACGAAGACATCAGGAAAGCTTTCAAAAGTTCCAAAGCCCGGAAGCAGACTAAAATACTAATACTGAACACACCACGAGATGAGGGCCCTCGGCAAGAGGACTGTAATATATACAAACACCATGATGTGACCCTGAGTAAAGCATGCAATGCTGTGAGTCCCAAAAGGGGAATCTGGCCTTCTCCCTTTCTCAGCAGCTGTGACAGAGCCCCTAAGCCAGAACAAAACCCAGCTTTTCAAACCCCCGACCTGGGCTCTTCTGGGTTGAAGCTGCCAAGCGACAGCAGAAAGCTCTACACAGAAATCAGCACCACGCGGACATCCGGAGGATGCGGGGGCCTCCCCAACACGCTGCTGATGACAGCAGCAGCAGTAATCCCAGCAGCCACACAGTACTGGCGGAAGGGCCGGAGCCGCCTAAACCCGGCAGGGGGCGCTCCCTGCTGAGCAAGCTCAGGCCACACCGCGTGGGCCCCGGCGCGCTCCGGTCCAGGCTGCCCACCCGCCTCCCCACCCGGGCCCACACCTGCCACAAGGCCAGCAGCGCCGTCCTCCGCCTCCTTCGGGCCGCTGCCAGCCGAGCGCCTGCACCCTCGCGTGGAAACAGCCAGTCCTGTGGCTGGGCCTCCACCCCGGGTGCCTCCTCAAGCCTTCTCAAGCCCCGCCAAGCATGTGCTTCAGGGTGGGCGGCAGAGCAGAAGAGTGGCATCTGCCCAAGCTACTGATTGGCCCCCCACGTCCCGCGAGATCCCAACTCTCGCGGAGCCTGGGGGCTGGGGACCTACTGCGCAGCCCAGCCACTGGCAGAGTCTCCAGGAACAAGGTGCGTGGCCTTCCGGCCTTAAGGTCCTGAACCTGTCTTTTTTGTGTGTTCCGCCTTTATTTAAGCAGACAGTTTGAAAGTAGTAACGCCTTCTTTTAAGGGTGTCCCGAGAGGAGGCTGGCAAGAACGATCAGTGGTTTAAAGCTCCAGCTTAGGCAAGCTCCGGAACCGTGGTTTGATCCCTGGCACCACCTGCCACGCCAGCCCCGGCCACAAAAAAGAAGAAAAGATCGAAGAACATTTGGTGACAAGAATCAAGCCACAATAATAAAATGAGCACTCTCTCCAGTGGGCAAGGTCTTGTGCCAAGCAAGTTAGGAGTACAAACACAGAAACTCACTGCCCCAGTTCTCCATGAGTTAATCTAGGGGAGCAAGATGCAAAATACAGTAAACTAAATTATTACAAATGCATTACATAAAATGCTATAATGCAAAAACCCGATGGCAGAGCCTGAAGGTGCCCAAAGTGTAACAGAGCTGGGTGTTGTGTCACATGTATTATAACAGCACTCTGGGAGGCTGATGCAGGAAGATGGTAAGTTGAAGGCGAACCTGAGCAATCTAGTGATGCAAAAGGGCCTGGTATGTAGGTTAGTGATACCATGCTTGCCTGTGCTGTGTTTCAAATTCTCCAGTACCACCAAAGAAAAACAAAACACACACACAGAGGAATAGAAACTTGTGGTTATAAAATTACTTGAGTGAGAGGTGAGAGAGAAGGCTGTGGCAGAGAAAGAGAAATATTAAAATTATTTTCTAAAACAGGTTCCCCAGCTAAGATATTTGGAATTACAATAGTAAAAAGGTTGTAGTTTAACTGAGTAGGAGGTTTACCCTATATACTAGTTTTCTAGAGAAGTGCTGTCCATAGACCTTTCTGCTGTGATGGAAACATTCTGTTTATGTTTCTTTTTAAGTAGCTAATAGATTTTGAATGTCATAAATCAAGCCATTTGGAACTGGCTTTATATTATTTTTAATCACAATTAATTTAGAGTAATTAATTTTAATTTAAATAGAATCACCATGTGCTCTGCCCCTCTAGCTACACACTGAAAAGATTTATGTCATCAGTTTGAATCATAAGGACCCTGCCTCCTGAAAAAAAAAAAAAAAATCAGAGGCAAAATATTATTCTCAAACTCAAACAAAGGTATGCAAACTCAGGAAAGAAACTACAATTTCCTGACTGCCAATAATGTGCCAAGCTAAGTGCTTATGCATATTACTAATAAGCAATACCTTATAGATGTAACAAACTGAAGCTCTAGACCATATTCATTTAAAACAAGCTAAAAAAGAGCGTCAAACAAAGGTATGCAAACTCAGGAAAGAAACTACAATTTCCTGACTGCCTATAATGTGCCAAGCTAAGTGCTTATGCATATTACTAATAACCAATACCTTATAGATGTAACAAACTGAAGCTCTAGACCATATGCATTTAAAACAAGCTAAAAGGGCTGGTGAGATGGCTCAGTGGTCTAAAGCGCCTACTTAGAACAAGCTTAAGCTAAGCAAAGCACAGGTACCGCGGTTCAATCCCCCAGCACCACATGCCAGCCAGCCCTGCCCCTGGGGGGCTGAGCTGGCCACACACACACACACACACACACACACACAAAATAAATAAATAAATAAATAAATAAAAATTTAAAAAAATAAAATAAAACAAGCTAAAAAAAGGGCGTTCTGCCTAAGCCAACTAAAGCGCCTGCTTAGGCAGAACGCAGCAGCCGGGGTTTGATCCCTGGGCTGCTGTGCCGGCCCCACCCCCAGGCCACGGGTAATCCCAGTTCTTAGGAGGCTGAAACCAGGAGAATCACTATGAGTCTGATCTACGTAGTGAGACCCTGTAGACCCTTTAGACCCTGTACTAAATACAATAAATAAATAAACAAGCTAAAAGTTACTGATTGATCACCAACAAGTAACACCGGTCAAATCCACAGTAAATTTTCTAATGGAGCAAAGCACTTTAATTAAATGTAATGTATGAAGACTAGTATTACTAACCAAGCATCATTGTACTCACATTTAGTTAGAGAATTTAGAAGGCATTAACAGAAGATTGCTCGCTTCTTTTTGCATTTCAAAAAATTAGTCATAATATCCCTCTATAGCAGGTAGAGAATTGAATTCAGGGTCTCATAAGTATTAGGAAAGTACTGAGCTGGAGTGATGGATCAGTAGAATAAGCATTTGCCTGGCAATCACAAGGACTTGAGTTCAATCCCCAGTTCCACCAAAAAAAAAAAAAAAAATACAGGAAGTACTCTACCACTGAACTACATCCTCAGGTTCTTGGCTTTCATTTTTAAAAACCAAATACATAAGCTTTGAAGAAGGAAAAATGTCAAACAACCTCTTACTTTATATACAATAAATCTGTTGATCTTTCAGTCCTAGCAGTTGAACCCAGGTCTTCCTTCTTCTTGAGCTACCTCCTTGCTCTTTCTTTTTCTTCCTGTGAGAGAGGATTTCACTACAAAACTGCCTGGGAAATATTCCTGCTGCAGTTTCCTAGAGTACTGGAGTACACCAACAAGCCTGGCTAGAATACATATTTTAAAACCTTGAAAAAATTTATCCTGCTAGTGCCCAATACATGTTTTCTCTAATTTATTCTAATAGTCGTTTTTTTCAACCTCAGCCTCTCAGACACATCAAATATTCCAATCTGTGTAATTCATTTTCAAAATAAGTCAATTCTGTCATTATTGAGTGATGAAATGCTCTGAAGTTGACTGTAATGACACTTGTAAACTCTGTGGACATTCCAAAAATAACTGATAGGTGCTCACTTCGGCCGCACATATACTAAAAAAAAATACCTGATAGAACACTTCAAAAGGTGAAGTGGGAATTATTATGACTTGGGAATTATATCTCAAATACCTGTTGAAAATAAATAAGTGCTATGAAGAACATGTACTCATTGTATATTAGTAATTTATAACTAAATTTCTTATTTTTCTTGAATATGTGGGATTTCATGGCTTGCTTATGAAGAAACTTGGCTTCCCTTGCATCCTCTCCCCCTTTCTTTTTGAGAAAAACTAGCTTCTCTGAATATCAGCCTAAAACTTTTCAGGACACACATCAGTAGTCTTATTTTACAAGGAATAGACAGCTTAGTCAGAGCAGTGTAAGCACTGTATAAACTTTCCACTAGATGGCACTGGTGTGGAAATAGCTCAGAAACTGCACTAATTCATATCAATGAAATTACCACAGTGTTATTTCTTTTTCTTTATCTTGATTAGATAAGAGAAGTGAAAGTTCAAACAAGATACTTCCTCGCCTTACTAAGCTCTGCAATAAACAGCAGCTCCATGATATAGCTATGGCACAGAGAAATGATGACAATCTCATTATTGCTAAATCCAGGATAACCACCCAGAAGTCTTGCATCTAAGTTACCACCAAGCAACTATTCCTTATGGGGGGGGGGCACCATAGTTGGATGGAACAATTAAATTAATTTCTTTCATGCCACTGCACATAGTATTTCATTTGATTCCTAAATTAAGCAGCTCCATCTGATCCTAATTATAGAAGACTAAACTATTAGCTACGTGATAAAGAGATTGACTATTTTAACACTTTCTCCCTTAGATATAACATAGTGCCCAACACATAGTGAATAGTTGACTAGGTCCAATCTTGGACTCTCTGTTCTTGTAGAGTCCAGTTTGAGCAGGAGTTCTACTAACTCAGCTAAATGACAGTCCTCGCTCTTGGATTCTGATCCCCACTAACATTTTATTACTGTGAGCTATCTGTTAAGCAGATCTAGCAAGAATCCTTCTTAAGGGAATGGGGAGGTAGCTCAGTGGTATAAGTACCTGCACAAGGTCCTGAATTTGATCCTTGGTACCAAAAAAAAAAAAATTTTTTTAATCCTTCTTAGCCCTGATGTTGAGTAGTTGTCCATCCACTGATTCTCCTCCTGATCTTGATTATATATCCCCTTATTGAACTCCGATTTGCCTTATGGAAGTCAGATGGAAACCGTCTCTCAATACAGCCCCATTTCAAGACCCTATTGTACTGGTGCCAGTTCATAACACCAAGACCCTCCTTGGCCCAAGCAACTTGAATAAAGTCGGCTATCTTTCACAAGTGCTATTGTAAAATTTTGGGGAAGAATCCCTGGGTTTGGCATCACAGCGAGGCAAAGCCATCGCTTGGAAAGCCTTGTTTTCAGTCCAGCTGCTCTGACCTGAGAGAACAAGCATGGTACATACATGGTGATGCTAACTTCGAGCAGGGAGACCCGGTCTCGGGGCGGGTCCCCCGCTACGCCAGGGGGCGCTGCAGGCTGTTCCCGGAAGCCCGCACTCCTGGGGCGGGACCCGCCCGACGCCTGACTCTACGGTTTTCCGGAAACTGAGCGGCGGACCGGCGAGGAGGCGGAGACCGGGGCCGAGGCTGCGAGGGCGGCGAGGGCTGGGTCCCGGCGCCCGCGCCGAGGTGCGGCACGATGGAAGAGGCCGGCAGCTCTGCGGGCGGCGGCGTCAGTGGCTTCCGCCCGGGCGTGGACAGCCTGGACGAGCCGCCCAACAGCCGCATCTTCCTGGTCATCAGCAAGTACACGCCCGAGGCGGTGCTGCGGGAGCGCTTCTCCCGCTTCGGCGAGATCCAGGACATCTGGGTGGTGCGGGACAAGCACACCAAGGAGTCCAAGGGCATCGCCTTCATCAAGTTCGCGCGCAGCTCGCAGGCCTGCAGGGCGATGGAGGAGATGCACGGACAGTGCCTGGAGCCCAACAACACCAAGCCCATCAAGGTGCGGACGCGGGGCGCGGGGCGGCAGGGTGGGGGTCAGGGCGGACGCCGCGCACCGGCGGGGTGCGGGGAGGGTCCCCGCGCCGGCTCCTCCGGGCCCGCCTGGGGCAGCGCTCATCGTGACACGCTGTCGTTCCCAGCAACTCCTGAGTCCACAGCCCGCTCACTCCGCCTGCCGTGAGGGACTCTGTGCCTGTCCGTCTCTGCACATGCCCTCCCCGTTGTGCTATTTTTAAATTATTCAAATCAGCTGTAACCCTGCAAATGTGAGTGGCATATACTTGGTCGTTGACCCTATGTTAGTTACTGCTACTTTTCTTTGAAAGCAGGGCAAAGTAACAGCCCCAAGAGGTGCCAAATCATTGTAATGATAGTGTAATGATAGTGCCAAATCATTGTAATGAAAGTTTCTTTGCCTACTCTTAGCTTAGTCTAGTGGTGTTTATATTAAATTTCTATACTTAGTTTTATGTTAAATTAAGATAGTGGCACATGCAGGAAGAATCGTTTTCAGGGTTATTTCTCGTGGTCTAACCTGTTAGCACAATGCCTGGCACAAAGTAAGGCATCAGTAGCCAAGGTTTTTCTGTAGTAGTAGATTGCAAATAATAGTTTTAGTAGCTTTTGGATCAAATAAGGACCCAACCCTGAGAATCTAGAATCTAGCTATTGATTACATTATACCCTTCACCTACACTGTAGTAGTTGCTGCATATGTTGAAAGTTTCTGTAAAAAATTTACCCTCAGTTTTCTCTAATTCTCGCATGTGCACGCTCTCACTCTTTCTCTCATTTACTCAAAATTCAGAAGAGTATTAATGAGGATTTGTAAATGAAAGACTCTATTTCTCTCTGGAAGTCTTGCCTATACCTCCATCGACAAAAGAAAAACAACCAGATAATTTTGTTACTGTCTACCACAACCCAGTAGACAGTAACAAAAACTTGGCAATCCCATGTGTGGGTGTGACCAACAGTAGAGCTTCAAAATACATGAAGTATTACTGATAGAGATAAAAGAAGAAAGATAAATTTATAACCAACTCCCCCATCCTCTGAAATGACTCAGAACGGCCATCAATGTAATTAATTGTAGGACCACATCCTATACTATATCAGAGATTGACAGACTTTTTCAATAAAGGATCCTATGGTGAATATTTTATAGATTGGAGACAACAGACTCTGTCATATCCTGTTTTTATTACTGCCAACAACCCTTTCAAAATGTAAAATCAATTTTTATAGATTATACCAAAAACAGAGCTATAGTTTGCCAAGTCCTGCACTACACTGATAATTTTCATCTCTTTCCAGTTAAGGACCTTGATGGAATGGGTTTTTATACTTTTGAGTATAACAGGACTTCATAGCCCATATAGGTAACTGAAAAAAGCTCCAAATTGAAAACCCACTTCCCTACAAGAAAAATTAAATTCCCAACCCTGTCCGTTTATGAAAATTTATTGTCCAAGAGGATAAAACTGTGTGAGGAAAAAATCTTCCATTGGGAAGTTATTCTTCTGTTCTACATGGATGGCTCTTTATCAATGATTTGACACATTTCAGTCCTCTAAAGTTTGGAGATTGGTGATCTGATAACATCTTTACCTGAGGCTTCTATTTCTCCTCTAGCTCCTCTTAATGCTTCCCTCTTTTATGTTTTCCTACTTAACATTCATTATACCATTGCATCTAGTAGAGTAATTTTCTGCTGGTCCATTTCTGTGGTTTTCGACACTACAGTGCTTGGCATACAGTACAGATTATGGAAGGAGAAATGGTTGTTTTCTTGCAAAAATAATGACCTTTTTCTTTTTTTTTTTTTTTTTTGTATTTTAGGAAAGGGTCTACAGGATTTCACTACATCGATCAGACTTGTAGTGATCTGCCTGTGTTCAGCCTCCCAAGAGCTGGGATTACAGGTGTGTGCCGCCACACCCAGTCTCACTTGCCATCTCTGCTTGCCAGGGATTGAACCCTGGCCTCTGCATCTGCCTAAGCAGGTGCTTTAATCCACTGAGCTATTTGGCCGGCTCTATGACCTTTTCTTATGGTTTTAATACTCTCTTTTCTCAACACTTAATAAAATCCCATATGGCTTTCTTGTTTGACTGATTTTTGGTTTTCTCAGACAGGGTCTCACTAAATAGTCCAAACTCCAAACTGGCCTTGAACTGAGTATATAGCTTAGTGTGGCCTGGAACTCACAGTAATCCTCCTGCCTCAGTATCCCAAATATTGAGGATTACAGCCATGTGTCAACACACCCCACCCCATATCCCACAAGACTTTTAACATCCAGTATCCTTTTGAGTTGCTGCTTCCTAATTTGTTAACATATACTGCCACCCTTTAAAGGCAGTGTGTACCTGTACACACAAAACCTCAATGTGTAAGGTGATTTAATTAATCATGTTATATTCAGGTAATAAATAAAAACCTAGCCTTTAAACTTACTACACTTATAGCTGAAAAACAAGTTTATAATCTTAGTCCCATATTTTAACATTCCTTTGGCATGTTGTATAAAGCCAAGAAAAATTTAGAAATTAGATAAAAGCAATTCTACTAAGCAAATTAAATTCAGAGCACTCTAGTATCAGTGTTTCACTAAAAGTCAATTGCCAAGATTAGAAAAATCAGCCTGTGCCTTTTCCTGTTCATCTATGAAATCATTTGGATAGTCACTAAGATGAATGAATATGGCTGTGATTTGTTTCTAAAAATTATTAGTAAAAAACCATCTAGACTTAAACCCAGGTGTATCAATAATTACATTAATTACAAATGAAATAAACAGTAATTAAATGGAAGAGATTTTTTTTTAACTTTTTTTTTTTTTTTTTTTTTTTTGGTGGAACCAGGGATTGAACTCAGGCCCTTGCACTTGCCAGGCAAGTGCTTATTCTACTGAGCTATCTTCCCGGCCCCTGGAACAGATTATAAGACAGGCTTAAAACAAAAAAACAGTACCCAAGGAAATAACTGCAAGAGCTTTAAATACAAAGGTACTGAGTGGTTGAAAATAAAACTACAAAAGTTGGCATGGTATTAGAAAAATGGATTTCCACATATGGGATTTTACCAGATAGGGTGATTTCATAAGAATGAGCATCAGTTATAAGCTGTCTAATGAATCTCATGTGTATGCACCCAGTAAGAACTTACTAACATGTGAAACACAATTGACATTACTAAAGAGAAAAAGATGAGGGTCAGCCACATGGTGCACACCTGTAATGAGAAGGCTGAGGTGGGAGGAAGAAGGACAAGGTCAGGGATATCTCGAGCAACTTAACAAAACCCTGTCTCAAAACATACACAACAAAAAATAAAACAGATAAATTCATAATCAGACTTTTATATTCTTCTCTTAGTATCTGATAGAATAAGTAAAAATAAAGACAAGTGTTTTAATAGCTATGAAATATATAATAAACATCTATTGAACTGTCAACAATTGCAAGGTACACATTCTTTTTAAGTAGTACTGACTTGCTTTTGCCAATCAAAAGTGGAAAAACAAGTATTCAGAAAGAAAAGCAAAGATTGGTATGTAACAGTCATTACAATGAAGATTACTTTTGAGAAACAAAGGTTTTCATAAGGTCCTTTCACTTTGTGTTGTAAGCTAATTTAAATTCCATACATATAATTATTATGAATCTTTAAGGAGTAGGAAAACAACTGGCATTATTTGGAGGTCTCGTGTGTTTCTTAGGTATTCATTGCTCAGTCCAGATCATCTGGAAGTCACCGAGATGTTGAAGATGAAGAGCTTACAAGAATCTTTGTTATGATACCAAAGTCCTACACAGAAGAAGATCTACGGGAAAAATTTAAGGTATGTGTGTTTCCTAATCACCTAGCATTTGTGGTGACTCAGTTCTTAAAGATTGTTGTACAGTTACTGGAAATTGGAAATAGTATTGGGTGACCTCCTGCCAAACAGTATCATGAAAAGGTAGATGCAGAAAATGCAAAGCTCAGCGAGTTTGAAGTAAGATCATACAATTAGTTGCTGGTAGACCTAAGATTTAAACACAGAGTCTGGATCCTGCTTTTGATCTTAATAATTTTAAAGCATTTTTTTAATCACTTCTACCTATTTGCTGCTTATATAAAGATGAGTTGGCCAGGCCTGATTATGCAAGCCAGTATTATTTAATATTAATTGTGGACCTATGGCATGTTGACAGTTTACATAGAGAAAAACTTTTGTGGTGTTCTCTTTTAGAAAGGTTTATCATTTGATAAGTTTTTGTCCTAAACTTGGGCCTCTGCAGGAAATATATTGAAGGAAACAACTTTACCTCTGAATATAGATAATAGTAAATGGAATTTGAAGATAATCTTACATGTTTTTAGCCATTTACATTTATATACAGTGGTAAACTTCTACAAAAATTAAGTGTTTAAGTTGTTTTCAGTTATACTTTTTAAATTTTTTTCTATTTATGCTACTGGTGCTATGGATCAGGTGGGTGTGAAGCAAGAAAGAAAAAAAATAAGCAGAAAAAAGTGATTTTCAAACTTCCCTATTCTACCCCAAGTGAAATTTGAATAGAATATCTCAAAAATAACTTGTCAAAAAATATGTTCCATACTTATCATAAGAAAAATGTTTTTTTTCTATATTTATAACTTTTTATTTTCTGAGTAACAACTAAGACTTTATGTATAGTAATTAAGTTACTGAGTACAGAAGAATTTATTAAAATAAACAATACCAAAAATTTTTATCGAGATTTTTTCCAACATTACAAATATATATCAGTACATATTTCTCAAATAGATGATTCGTATTTTGAGTGTTTAGAGTTATACTTGGACTTGTTCTCCTCCAAAAGAGTACACGCTCACTTATGCTCCTGTTAGAAGACAGTTAAAGTTATTCTTAATATCTGTTGACTGTTTAGTAAAACCAGGTTTCAATCTAGAAAGCCCAGTTCTAGAGCCTCTGCTCCTGACTACAACTAAGAATTTGAAGCTACCCAGACCATATGCAAGTCTGTTCACTGTGAATTACCTCCTCTATGACCAATGCAAATTATTTGATGTCTGTAAAGTTCAGCTTCCTTCACTATGAAATAAGCAGTTAAAAAATATCTTGTATCCTGGAAGCCTTTCTTTCATTGCAAGCAAGAAGCATGTGTACATTAGTCAGCTCTCCCATAACTAGACAAAAATACAGGATACCCACATCCAAAAGGAGATCTTTAATTTGACTCATGTATTAAGAGGATTTAGTCTATGGTCAGCTGGCTCTGAGACAGAAACATCATGGTGGGAGGATGTGGTAAAGCAGAGCTACTTAGTTCATGGTGGCCAGGAACCAGAACAAGGAAACAGGCCCAGGAAGCAAAGGGTGAGGGACTAGACATTGACACACACACAGATACACACACACAGATGCTGCCAGATCATACCTTCGTAACACACCCAGACATACCCAGAAGTGTGCTCCACTAATGCCCCAGGTGAGTCCCAAAGCTAATCAAGATGATGTACATCCTAACCACTGTATCACACCCCTTGATAACATTTTAAAGCCATACCTAATCTCTAGATAGAAACATCAGCAACTTTATAATTTTGCCTAAACTAATACAACTATAGTATGTACAAATAGAAACATAACAGTTTCTTCCCAAAAGTCAATAATTCCTCTATTTTTCAAAAGTTGAAGTCAAACTCTCTTCTGAGATTCAAGGCAAACTCTTAAATTGAGAACCAGTATGAAAATAACAAACAAGTTACATAATCCTACCTGTTCACTATTTTTCAAAAGTGAAGGTCAAACTCTTCTGAGACTCAAGGCAAACAAATTGAAAATCTCTGTGAAAACAACAAATTATATATAATCTGTACTGTTCAATAGCATAGGGAAAACATTTCCATTACAAAAAGCAGGAAGGGAGAACAAAAAAAGAATCAAACCAAATCAAGACTCAGTTCCACCAGGACATACATTATTCCTTGTAGCGCCATAGCAGTGGGCATGTGGTAGTAAAATGTGGGTTACAGAAGGCATGGGCAGTCCCATCCCTATGGGTTGCCAGTTGAAGCCCACAAGCCTCTTTCACTGGTTTAACTCATAATCTGCAGCTTTCCTTGGCAGACATTCCACGTTCCTGGCACCTTCAACTTGCTGACTTCTCTTCTGTATCTTCAGTTTTGTTCCTACAGATTTATACACTGCCCTTGCAGAGGCTCCTTGCCTGGCCTTGCAAGCCTTCCTTTAAAATCTGGGGGGAAGCCTCTTTGACCCCACAACTCTTCATTCTGCATGCCAGTAAAATCAGCATCATGGTGATGCTACCAAGCTCGGATGCCAGTGGCAGCAGTAGCCACTCTTCTTAGACCATGGCTGTAGCAGTCTCTTGAGAGGCTGGATGATTGAGAATAACGAAAAAAAAAATCTTACAATTCAAATTTTCGAGGAGTTCCTTCTTGAGCAGGGGAACCAGAGCAGGGGAGCAGTGGCAGTGCAGAAGAGGCAAGGGGCTAGACAGAGACCTCCCAGGGCCATGCTTTCATGATGCACTGAGGCACCAAGAAATGTGAGCTTCCAATGCCCCAGGTGGATCCCAAAACCAATCAAGTTCACACTCCACCCCAGTGGCCACAAGGCATGAATAATCATACACTTAAAGTTAGTTCTGAAATGATCTCTTCAGTTACTAAGTTTGAGTCCCCTAAGATCATGTCTTTTAACTCTTATAGGTGTATGGAGATATCGAGTATTGCAGCATTATTAAGAATAAAGTCACTGGAGAAAGTAAAGGTTTGGGTTACGTACGATATTTAAAACCATCACAAGCTGCCCAAGCAATAGAAAACTGTGATCGAAGTAAGAATGTTAATGACTTCTTTAAAATTACAACTATTCTAAATAACTGAATATAACATTGGGTTTTGCTAACATATCTAGTAATTAAATCTTAAGAGTGGATGTTTAATTATGCATAATTGAAAGATGAAAAATATTTTGGGGTAATGATTAAGCATTTACAGAAGCACTGCTGTGAAGAGACATCTGGGCAACTACATTAATGTAGCATATGCAGTGCATACGTACATATACATTTATATGTATATGTATATATATCAGAATTTAAGGTATTGAAATTCGATTTACTCTTTCAGTTTTTAATACTATACCATATTTATTCACTTTTTAATCTAAATTCTTAAGTAGAATTAACTTTACTAATAAATACATACAGAAAGCATAGGATTGCTAAGGTTTCCTAATCTAGATAGTAATTATAGAGTTGAATTTTAGCTAAGAATTATGGCAGTTGAATCTTCTACTGTAACTAATATAAATAATAAAGGCTAAGCATTTTACAGATATTATGAAAAATATTTTTTTCATCATACTACTAACTGCATTGACTTTTAGAAATAGCTGTTTGTAGAATTATGAAAATTCATACAGGAAAAAATTATTAATAGAATTCTTAGGTACCCTGAAGGTCCACACCAAAATTTCATTATAGATCCTTCTAAATTTCCCATTCAGCCAGCCTTCGTTGAGTACCTATGCTACAGTTATTAATATGTTAAACATTTTAGAAATAGAAAATATGGCAATCCTGGCACTTAAAGATTTTATATCCACATTGGGAAATGAGACTTAATAGGTAAAAAAAATAACTGACTAATAGAATAATTTTTAAATGCTGTTCAAAAATAAGAAATATGTGTTGTCTTGCCATCATTCCAGATATTTACTATAGTAATAGGCATTAGTAAACATTTCTTGAAATCTCTTTCAAAGTAAATTCTGTTTAGAGTAGACTCAGTATTTGCTCAGTGCGAGAAGGATTGAGGAGCGCAGAGAGCTGACCAGGGCTTAGCAGCAGGTGCAGAGTGAGCTGGGAACGCATTCCGAAGAGCGGGGACTTGGTCTGGTGTGCAGTGCACAGGGAGGAGGTGAGAGCAGTCAGGTGAGCAGGGGCAGAGCCAGGAGTGAACTTGTCTTGCTCTTCCTGTCAGGGAGACACTCGCATAAGCACAGAACTCTTGCTGAGCGATCGACAGAGTCAGCTAAGTACATTGGAGCCACATTGGATGCTTATGCAGAGTTCCTACTTAGACCACATTAGAATTCTCTAAATAGTAAAGCTTAGCTGGATGTGGTGGCACATTCCTGTAATCTTTGCACTCCAGGAGGCTGGGACAGGAGGGCCACAAGTTTGAGTCCAGCTTAATTTATGTAACTTAGCCACTTACTAAGACATTGTCTGAAAATCAAAAAAAAAAGGGCTGGAGATATAGCTCATACTGCAAATAATAATTGCTAATAAGTAAAGCTTATAGAGCAGTTGAACTAACACAGTGTTGAGGAGAGATTTCCATGGAAGGAATTCAAACCAACCAGTTTTATCTTCTTTGGAACCACAGTATGATACGAAAGCTTAAATATCACCCATGTGTAAGTATTTTGTTTAGAGTTCAGAGAGTGCTCCTCCCCACCTTTTGTGTCTCATGTATAGTTAAGAACTCTCCATCCAGAAACAGTGAGACCCTTACAGGGCGATTGTTACTAATTGAAGAGATTCTAAACTGAAAACAGAGAAGGTAGTGTAAAGAATCATGTATTCTAAGTGTAAAGGAAGGATCTTGGTAGCACCTGAAATGTGACGAAGCCAGACAGGACTTTGGTGTGAGCTCGGGTCGTGAATGATGCCATGTGCAGGTGAGCTGCAGCTTCCTCGCCTACACTGACCCACAGGTGGGGATTCTTGCTGCGGGATGCGTTATTCGCCACATCGCTCAGAAAGCCAAGAAGTGAGTCTGGTGGAGGTGGCCGGGTGGACAAGGGCTTTGTACAGTTGGACAGTGAAGCTAAGACGTGGACCAGCTACCATGTATATTTACAAGTATATTAAATTTGCAAAGAAACTTGGTATTCATGGATTCTCTTTTTCAGGTTTTAGAGCAATCTTGGCTGAACCAAAAAACAAACCACCTGAATCCTCAGAACAGGATTATTACAGTAATATGAGGCAGGAGGCTTTGGGCCATGAACCTAGAGTAAATATGTTTCCATTTGGTAAGTAGACTAGTTTGACTTCAGTAGTAGATCTGCTATATGCATTCTAAATTGATTGTTCTTTAACTATTTCATTATCATTAATCTATGAATCTCATTGTGAATAAAAATCTTAAAGGTAGTTTTTTCCCTAAAAAGTTGACCCTACTTTTAAAGGTCAACTAAGCTCAAGAGTTTAAGTTCCTTCTTCCTTAATAGTTATTTTGTTTAACTTATTTCCCATTAGTTTTCTCTGATTATTTGAGGATTATCTAATTAAATTATGTCAATGCCACTGTTGGAGTGGACATTTGCATTTATCCAGGTAACCAAAAATTAGAGAAAATATACACACGTATCCCTTCAGTATGAACCCTAAAAAATATTTTGTCTCAAAACTGGCTGGTTTAAGGTTAGGAGTATAGAAAAGAATGACAAAAGTAGAAGCTAGAGGAAGGGGAAAGTGAGTGATGACAGCAAGTCTTTAAATGTTATTTGCTATAAAATTCTTGGTATGTTTTCCAGTTTTACATACTGAACTTTCTCCTAGCCAGTCAGACTTGGCGTTTCTCTAACAGGGAGAGTTGCGTGCTTGCTTCTCATTGGTCACTTCTAGACTGTTGGTGCTAAAAGGGTAATACAAAAGGCAGTGCCTTTGTTCACTGCAATGGACTTTTATTTTCTAGTGCATAAGTTGTTACATAACTTTTTGAATATCAAAACTTAAGGCTTTCCTTATTTTTTTTTAAATACTGTTGGAGATCAACAATCAGAATTCCCAAATTTTGACAAGAATGATAGCAGAGGCCAGGAATCTATCTCCAAACGCCTATCAGTTGTATCAAGAGTTCCTTTCACTGAGGAGCAGCTCTTCAGCATTTTTGATATAGTACCAGGATTGGAGTATTGTGAAGTTCAACGAGATCCCTATTCAAATTACGGTAAAATACTGTCTATGTTGTTTTTAAATATATTACATTTTGTTAAGAGGTCTTCTCCAATGTGTTTTTTTATGTCAGATACTGTGTCTGACAGGAGTTTCATGTTTTCTTTCTATTTCAGATTTTAAAATCTATTGCTATCTTAATGAGCAAACACCCTGGGAATGTATTTCCTTTGTACAGAGTTACTCATTTAAAAATATAAATATATAGAAATATATATTTTAACTCTTGCAAAATAAAGCATTCTTTGTTTCAAGTAGCAAAAGGAGATACCTCATGCAGAATTTGTATTTGTAATCTTTTGATTAATATAAGGCGATTTTGCTTGCTTGTGAAGAGCTAGAAATGAAGAGCGGTATGAAGACATCATACTTGGCATTCTTCCAGGACAACAGGTGCACCTGATGGAGTCCTTTCGGAAGGTCATGAGTGTTGAGGGGAAGCAGGGAGATGAGTCCGGCTTGGGGCTGGCGGCCCTGAAGCACCTCCCCCTTCAGAGGGGCACCCCACATCCCCATGTTGCCCTGCTAGCGCTTGTCTTCTAGCGCAGCTCCTTCTGAGCCTCTTGTGCGCTCTCTCCAGCCTGAGCCTAGTCTTACCCTGTCTGAAGCTCCTAGGCCCATATGTTGTGTTTCCTGACATATTTGTTGTTATGTTTATTTATGTGTAATTCTGTTTTATGCCCCCCATGAAATCGCCTTTATCAAGTATATTGAAATGTATTTACTGTACTTGTTATATGATTAGGTATGTCTGATGAGTGTTGCAAGAATAGTGATGCTCCGGGATGTTCAGTCTGTTTCAGTCAGGTTTACATGGTCATTTGATTTCTGTGTTTTAATTTCATAAAATATTGGATGCTTGAGTTTAGACAGAAAGATCAAATTATAGGTATTTCCCCAACATATATTGTATTTTAAATATATCTAAAAACCTTTTTCTTGTGTCACAGGCTCCTGGGCTCTCCAGTACGAAATTGTTTCTCCCTTCAGTATCAACTTTTTAAATTGAAATCTGTCCCTTTAGCTGAAACCTTGCCCAAGGGATGGGAACTAGGTGACTTTTGTTCTGAGACCTTCTGCTCTTTACCTTTTGTTTTTTGTACATACACGTTTTCCTTCCATGACTGCACCTAGTGCAAATATATTCTTTCCTTATAGTACTTCTCATTTCATTTCCTACCCAGTATGTTACACTTAAAGTTTAAAATTTAAAAACCAGTTTCAAAACCTACAAATGTGAATTTGTAGTTACATTAATATTATATAAGAAAAGCCAATGTATAAAACTTAAAAGGATTATACAGAACACATGTTAAAACTCCATTTTCCTATGAATAGCATACTTATATTTTTTCCAAAATGTGACCTATGCTTTACTTTCTAGGAATGCTGCTGAACCACACATGTATGACTAAACTTTATTATCTGAAACTGTTGATTCTGGATTACTAGATATGTGAATCAAGTTGTTTCACCATTGAGATACATTATAAATCTGTTTTTGCGTTCCTTTTTCATGTCGTGTGTTCTCTATTTTAGGTCATGGAGTGGTTCAGTATTTTAATGTAGCATCGGCTATTTATGCAAAGTACAAGTTACATGGATTTCAGTACCCTCCTGGGAATCGGATAGGTGTTTCCTTCATTGATGATGGAAATAATGCGACAGAGTAAGTACCATTCCGGGGATGTGGTTATGACTTGAAAACAGTGACTCCCAGGAAAGTCACACAAAGCAAGTTACTGTTGGAACTGAGTATTCCCAGCTCACTGTACATGATCAGTTTTTGTCTCCAGTCTCCTTAGAAAAATGGCCACACAGATGGTAGCCGCACAGCTTGCCTCAGTGGTGTGGAATAACCCAAACCAGCAGCAATTTCTGGTAAGTAGGGAAAAATTCCACCCCTGATGCAGCCAGGAGAATCAAAGATAAATATGACCTTTGTTTATTCCCTACTAAGTAAGAAAATTTTCAGAGTGGTCCTGGAGGAACACGTAGGGGCCAACACTGTACATATCTGTAGCTATCTGTTATTCTTCTCTGATTGCTGGGACAAATACCCGACAGTGAAAATGAAGGAAGGGGCCAGAGAGATGGCTCAGTGGAACAAGCACTTCTCTGGCAAGTGCAAAGGCTTGAGCTTAATTCCCGGTTCCACCAAAAAAAAAAATGAAGGAAGGAAGGGTTTATTTAGCTCACAGTTACTGAAGGTTTCAGTCCATACTCAGCTGGCTCCAAGGCAGAGTGGCATGTGGCAGAGAACAACCTTTCAGGTGGCGGCAAATAGCAAAGAGCAAAGGGAGTGGCAGCAGCTCAAACAGCTAGCTAGCCTCTTTCCCCTCCTTATACTGTAATGCAAATTATGTGCCCCAGGAGGTGCAGCATCCACACCCACAACAATCAGAAACTCTGGAAGCCACCTGTGACTGCATGAGCCTTTGGGGGTACACCTGTACATAAACCATAACAGTAGCTATGACTAAAAATCTCTGAGATGCAGTTTCTCTTTCTCTAACATTATACCTCACTCTTCAGCAATTCGGAGGAAGTTCTGGATCCCAGCTGCCTCAAATCCAGACAGATGTTATACTTCCGTCATGCAAGAAGAAAGCTGATCCAGAAACTCCTGTGAAAGAAAGACTCTTTATTGTGTTTAATCCTCATCCTTTACCTCTAGATGTATTAGAGGATATATTCTGGTAAGGTTTCAGTTCTACAGTGTGAGATTTTTATAGTATAATTTATTTAAACTAACAATTTAGCTTTCTTACCACCTTGAAACGTATTCTATCCAATACCTACTGGGTAGAGAAGATTTGTTCTTTAGTTTTTTTAATGACCTATTTAAATCCTCTTTTTCATTTCTATTTTGTCTCTTGAAAGAAGATATATCCATCCTGTCTGTCCACTAGAATTTTTTCACATATCTTTTTTTATTTTATTTTTTAAATGTATTTGGTACAGGGTCTCAGTATGCAGCTCATACTCCTAGTGGTCCTTCTGTTTTTAGCCTCCCCAGTGCTGGGATTGCAGGCATGTGCCACCACACCCAGTCTTTGTGGCCAGCTCAGCATGCCTGGGGGCAGGACCAGTGCAGCCTGTGGTGCCTAGGATCAAATCCTGGTCTCTGCACTTGCCTAAGCAGGTGTTTACTCCCCTGAGCTATCTCCCCAGCCTTATACTCCTATCTTAACACTTTCTTGTTGGTCATTTTTTTTCTGTTTTCATTGGAAGAATATTAATGAATTAAGAAGGTAGATAGGAAGCATCTACACAAAACATCAGGCATTTATTTAATTGATTCATTTGTTATATTTTCCTAAATTGCCTCTCTGTGCCAGGCAGGCCGTAAGTTCTCAAGAGACCATGTAAACAACACACGCTATTCCTTTGACAAGACAGCATGATCCCTGACCTTCTAGACCTGCTGTCACCTAGGACATGGACAAACAGGACATTGCAGCTTGTGCTGAAACTGGGGCTGCACTAAGGAATATATGCAGGACCCAGAGAAAAGGAAAGGCAGCCTGGGAGAGAGGCTGAGGGAGTGTGAAGGTGAAGAGGCCGAGACCCTGCTGAGAGCTGGCTCTGCAGTTTGTCCTCACCCTGGAGGCGATGGGGAGCCTCTGAGGGGATGTTTAGGGGGAGACAGCACAGCTTGTCTCAGATCACGCAGAAGACAGGGTAGAGGATGGGGAGAAGCGACATGCTGGAGGCCAGAGGCCCAGGGCACGGATGGCTCTGCTCTGAATGGGGAAAGAGACCTGCACGAGAGTGGAGGAGACCAGCCGAGGGGGGAGACGCCGAGGGGAAGGCTGGCAGGAGATGGCCGTGGGTGTCGGAGCAGTGGCAGATGCGTGCAGAGCGGACCCCACCCCACGTGGGGAGCCGAGCGGCCATGTTGATCTGTTCGGATTGATGTGTTCCCCTTTGTTTCAGTCGTTTTGGTAACCTGATCGAAGTCTACCTCGTGTCCGGAAAAAACGTGGGCTATGCCAAGTTTGCAGACAGAGTGAGCGCCAACGACGCCATCTCCACTTTGCATGGGAAGATTCTGAACGGGGTGAGACTTAAAGTGATGCTGGCGGATTCCCCGCGGGAGGAGTCTAACAAAAGGCAGAGAACGTACTGATTCTCGGGTAAGTACTTTTCCACACGTCGGTGGCGTAATGTGGGGAGAGCAGTGTGCCGTGGAGAGTACTTAGTTGTGGGCTTTTCGGAAAGCACTAGTTAAAAGCACTTGAGCCTAAAACTGCTGATACACCCAAAATTTCCAAAACATATTTAAAATGTAAAGTATTTAAACTTAAAAATAGTTTTGACATTGAATAGAAGATAAAATCAGGTCTCAATTTAGGAAATTTATTATTATGAATATCTTAGATTGAAAGAATTGAACATTTTACTGTGTGTTTACTGAATAAACTTTAAAATTAAAATACTTGTATGGATTTTTAATGTGAAAAACTGATGTCTTGAGTAATGAGTTGAAATAATTTTTAACAATTTTTATAGGAATGTTTTGACTTCTAATAAAATGCCCAATAAGCAATATCAAATAGTGTTTTCTGTTGTTGACCTCAGTATTGGTGTTTTTCTGGATTTATGTTTATGAGTTTGTGAATTAAAATTATACATTCAAAAAATACTCTTCTGTGCATATATGTATTTTTTAAAAATTCTAACCATTTACCCAAATCTCTCGTTTATTATACTGACATATACAGCCATATTATTACCTTTTCCTACTTGTTTTCAACTGAGTTTCTTTTTCTATGACAGACTATGTTTTTGTAGTTTCGGATAACATTCTTTAAAGTTAGATTGTTTTCAATTGGATAAATCAATTTTGAGTTTCAGGGAAAGCTGGGTTTCCTAATTTGACACATCCGCCTCCTAAGTCTTTTGCAGTTCAGATGAATCCAGTTTGAAGTGTCTCACTTACAACCATTTCTTTTTTCGGTTAAGCATTGTTTCCGATTAGGTGCTAGCAAGTATCAGAATGAGTCATCTTGGGCCATGCCTAGAAGGACCCTTCTCTCCTACAGCAAGTCAGCATCAGTTCCTCTTTCAGAGAAGGCATTTGGGAATTCAAAATGCCCACTTGGTGCCCATGGTGATAACTATGTTTTTAAAATATTTTATTTCATGACCAAAATCTTTTTTCATTGTACCATATGGTGTTAGCAGTTTAATCCTAGAAATACTTGTCAGTGAAAAAAAAAAATAACTTTTTCTTATTGATTAATAAAATATTGAGACATGCTATCTTACATGCCCTTCAAAAGGGCTGGGGATATAGCTCAGTGGCACAGCTCTGCCTGGTAAATATGCCCTTCTGTCTAGATATGCTATCCTCTAAATCACCTTGCAAAAATTGTTTATTCCTTTCTATGAATGTTTTGATGTTTAAGCATTCTTATTTCTGTTGAAGACTTCGTCCTGAAAAAAGACATTAACTCCAAGTATATTCATTAGTTTCATGGTGGGGCTTTTCCTAATGATTTTTTATATTTTAATTAGAATATTGGACTTAAAATGAGATCCGGATTTAAATTAGAGCTCCAATAGCTCTCTGTCTTTCCAAGCCAAGGTGCTTTATAGTTGTTGAGAGATAGTAAGCCAGCAAAATTTCTTTTTTTCTTCTTTTTTTTTTTTTTTTTTTTTGTATTTTAGTACAGGATCTACAGGGTCTCACTATGTAGATCAAACTCATAGTGATCTGCCTGTGTTCAGCCTCCCAAGAGCTGGGATTACAGGCGCGCACCACCATGCCCAGTCTCAATCAGGGTCGGGGCTGGTAAGGCACATCAGGGATTGAACCCCGGCCACTGCAAAAGTTTCTTACAAATTTTAAAAATATAAAATTTTTAAATGCTTTGTAAGTATAGGCTAAAGCCCTTGTATTTATAACTTCAGTGAAACTTTTGAGATCTGACGTATGACATCACATCCAAAATAATAACAATCAAATCAGAAAGAATTATGTTTAATGGTATGAGACATGCAAGTGATGTACATTCATCCATTTCCCTACATTAAAAGAATTACATATTCACCAAAATGACTAATCAGGTAGATATTAACCTACTTTTTTTTTCCTTTTATTCTTATTCAGAGCAAGAAAAGAGTAGGGTCTGACTAGTTGAGGTGGTTATTTGGGAAGGACATAATTAGCTCTAATTTTAATGTCTTCTAATTGTAACATGGCTTGTTCATTTAATTTTGCTGCGTATCTTTTACCTACTGAGGGCATCATAATGAGATCGTCTTCCTTTTGTAGTGTGTCAAATAAATAACGTATTGCCTACTGATTCTCCCAACAACTCAGGGGGCCAAAGCAAGAGGTTTGCTTGAGCCTAAGCATCCAGGCCAGCCTGGGTGATGTGGTGAGACCTTGACTCTAAATAATAAACTTATTTGAAGGTTTGCCAAAAGAACATGATAGACTTTCCCAAATTTAACATGATTTTGAGTAGTTTTTTGTTTTGAGATGGGTTCCTATGTGCCAAAGAAAAGACGTAAGTTATCCCAGAGCATTTGCTTTTTTATTAATTCACAGCATTTTCTCTCCAGCAATTCAGTACCTGCTTGCATCATTCTTCAGAGTAAGTTTGGTTTTGCTTATTTGGAAGCAGCTATGATTAAACAGACCACATTAGTTTTATTGAAATAAAGGAATTCTTAACATTTTAGGAGTACGATATATACTCTATATAACAGCTATTTCAGGTGATGATTTTTATACTTGTGTTGTGTTCTTTCTACAGAAGAAAGACTAAATAATGACATAATCCTCAGCTGACTGACTGAAAATGTGACTGGACGCTCTCCCTGTGGACAGCTGACAGCTTTTTTTTTTCATATTCCTGATAGTCTGTCTGCACACCATTGTTTTATTGGGAAATCAGGGGTGGCTGACATGTATTATAAGATCCATACCTTAATGCTAAAACTAATATTACAGTTGTTGTTAGGATCATATGTTGTTAAGTGTGAGAGAAATGAAGTCTCTTAGAGAAACAGAAACTATGTTGTTATGTACAGCAGAAATAAAGTTTTCTTTGCTTAAATAAATTATGACTTTGATCAGTCCTCATAATTGATCTAAAACTGGATTCACTACAGTTTTCACCCACTAGGCCTTACCTTTTTCGTGTGCCACACTGGAGAAGCTAGATCTCTCACTCTCTCACATGGTAGCTAGTATATGTGTTTCAGCTCTCCCAAGTTTTTTTGTTGGATTTCGGGGATGCTAGTGGCTGCATGTAAGGTCAGGCTGCCACTCTCAGCAGAGATGTGTCACTGGAGTGCCTGGGCTAAGTTTCTTTGAGTTCTTCATACAAGTTTAAGAGACCTATAAAATACCTCTTGACTATAAAATACTTATTTGCTGTTTTAGTAGAAACATCCTGCCTTGTGTTCTTGCCCAGTGGCATAGAAATGAACAGTGTTTATTTTGGCTTCTGTGTACATGTCTTTCTAAACCGCTCATCTGGCCTTTATTCACTTACAGTTAATCTCTAGAACTTTTTTGGGTGGAAGGGTACTGGAATTGAACTCAGGACCTTAAGTTTGCCAGGCGAGCACTTATGCTGCTGAGCTATCTCCCAGCCCTAAAACCTTACTTTTAAAAGGTAGAATGTTGTGTTTTTCTTAAAATGAGGAAATTATAGAACCTAAAGAATAGGGTTTGGTGAACTAGTGCTTATGTCTTCACTTTTCAGTGAAGTCATGTTTACTTTTCAGATGTACTTTGGATATAAAAGACTTACAAATATTAACATTGTGGAAATGACAGGTGTTAAAACTTTAAACATGGGGCCATGGAGATAGCTCAGTAGAGTAAGTGCTTGCCTGGCAAGCACAAGGGCCTGAGTTTAATCCCTGGTTCCCCAAAAAAAAAAAAAAAAAGGATTAAAAAAAACCTTTATACATAATAAAGATTTATTGCAGATTTATTTTAAAAATTAAAAATGAGCCATACACAAAAATAAAAGACTGTGAATGTAGTCTTTCACTGTGAATGCCCTGGATTCAAACATAGTGCTGCAAAAATAATTTAAAAAGTAAACAAGGGCTAGCCAAATAGCACAGTGGATTAAAGCAACTACAAGCAGGCACAGGGGCTGGGGGTTTGATCCCCGGGCCTGCCATACTGGCCCCGCTCCCAGGGTGCGCTGAGACAGCGATTGAGACTGGGCGCGGTTGGCACAAGCCTGTAATCCCAGCTCTTGGGAGGCTGTAAACAGGCAGATCACTATGAGTCCCGTCTAGTGAGAAAATTTCATGGTCAGTTAAAAAATGATATATGTTCATTTTACTCTAGATACAAGTTAATTAAAATGTAAGGAAATTATTATGGTAAAATTTTAGCTTTCCCTAAATTTTGCTTCATAGTATATTATTTGGATCCTACTTGGGATTTCTTTTTTTTTGGGGGGAGGTGGGCAGAACTGGGGATTGAACTCAGGCCCTTGCGCTTGCCAGGAAAGCGCTTATTCCACTGAGCCATCTCCCAGGCCTCACCTACTTAGTATTAATGAACCCATAAAAGTACAAACAAACTGTGTTTACCACTAGGTGGTCATCAGTGTTGGCAGCCAGGAATGGAAACGCAGCGCTCCACCGCTGTTCAAGGCACTGAGCCCGATCATGAGCTCTTATTCCTTCAGCAGTCGTTCTTAACCTTTGGGGTCCTGGAAAGCAGTTTGACTTTCTGAAATATAGGTACACTGAACCTGCATGTTTAGAGTGGAGTTTTCAACAAGCTCCCTCAGTGATTCTGGTCAACCATGATTAGCAATCAGTTTGTAATGTATTGGCCTGAAGAGATTCTAGATGTTGGACTTTAGAATGAAGTAACTGCTTTTTGTTCCATTTGATATCCATAAATATGAATTGCATTAAAAACTGAAAGACACAAGCCAGCTCAAAATAGTGGGCTATCTTTTTGATGTTAGTATATTTTGACTTTTTTTTTTTATGTTTAGTACAGGGTCTACGAGGTCTCACTATGTAGGTAGGTCGGACTCATAGTGATCCTCCTGTTTACAGCCTCCCAAAGTGCGTGCCGCCATGTCTCATCTCAGTCGCCATCTCAGTGTGCCCTGGCAGCGGGGCCGGACAGCATGTGGGGGATGGAACTCCAGCCACTGCATCTGCCTAAGCAGGCACTTTAGTCCGCTGAGCTATCTGGCCAGCCCTTGCTATTTTGTTTGTTTGTTTTGGTTTTATTTCATTTTTTTCTGAAAAGCTTTATTCCAGAGGGGCTCAGTCCTTCTTGGCAGCTGCCTTCCTCATGGTGGCCAGCATGTTGCTCAGCTCCTCACATTTCCTCTTGGCGTGGATGTGCGTCCCCACCCTTTTCTTGATGAACTTGAGGGCACATTTGTCCTTGGAAACCTTTCTTTTTTTTTAATTAATTTTTTTGTACTTACGACAGGGTGTACGGGGTCTCACTACTAGATCGGACTCATAGTGGTCCTCTTGTTTACAGCCTCCCAACTGCTGGGATTACAGGCGCATGCCACCACACCATCTCAATGGCTGTCTCAGGACACCCCAGGGGTGGGGTCAGCATGGCAGGCTTGGCGATCGAGCCCCTGGCCCCTGTGCCTGCTTGTAGGCGCTTTAATCCACTAAGCTATCTGGTGGGCCCTTGTCCTTGGAAACGTTGAGCAGCTCCATGGCTTGCTGCTCGTAGGGGGTGAAGCCACATCCCTCCCGGATCATGTCCCATGTGAACTTGGTGTGTTTGGTGAGGTGTCCATATTGGCAGCTGTGCCTTGGTTTGTTCACATTCTTAGTCACCTTGTGGCTCTTGTTGAGGCCCACGGCCATGGGATAGTGTAGGGCCGTGGCTGCTATTCTTCAGTGGTTGCTGTGTTGGAACAGGCCATGATATTTTTAAAGAACAGCAATTATTTGCTTTATGTCATTTAAAGCTTCTATTTACCATTTTAAGTGAGTTATGTAAATAAATTATCTTTAAAATTGAATCCCTAAAGAATGTAGGTACATATTCTTCAATGACAAAGATATAGGAGAAAGGTACATTTATCAATAGCACAAAAACCCAAATAAAATAATCAAAAGGGTACAGAAGTATATCCGTGCATGCAATTGTCCTTATAATCATAAAGTGAATCATTTTATGAAATGCTTTTTGTATACCCAAAAGTTGTTAGTTTATACATGCATTTTTAGTTCTCAATAAATTAATAAATACATAAAACTAAAAATGAAGACAAAAACAATATTTAAATAATTTCTTCACCTTGTTATAGACTCATGCAAGTATAATTTCTCCTCTACATGAACATTAAGGTCTCAACCTATTTCTGCCAAAGATTGTAATTTTTGCATGAAATTTGTATGTGTTACCTAGAAACATTGAAGGATCAAGAATTTGAAGAGAAAAATTATTTTGTTCCATGGCTATAGGTATTCTAAAATGGAATGCTAGACATTTAAGGGTTAAAGTCTTCAGCAGTAATTTTTCTGCTTGATTCAAGTAAAGAGGAAGAACTTAAAGGTCATCCATGTTAGATGTGAAGTTCTACTTTAATACATGAATTCTAATAAATGGATTGCATTATTTCCTTTTCTAGAGACAGTAACTCAAGAGCACGTGGATCCTGGGATTGGAAGGTATGGTATTACTAGAAAGTCACATGAAATACTTAGTTAAAATGTGAAATTGCAGCTCATGTATTACAGTCATCATGCTTGGATCATGATGCATTGAGCTACATTTTCTCCAGAGGGCAGGTCTCACTATGCTTTGGGAAATGTATAGGTTCTACTAAAAACTTGAGTAATTATCCCAAAACAATAACGTTCTCTTACTGTCGTATATGAATTGAAGCCAGTGTATGCATATCAAGGACCAGATGAGCACATACTTAGAGCAGAAGGAAAGTGGTCTATCCACCTTCTTTGTCCTGAGAACTTTGAATTTCTCCCAGGAAGTCCCTACACTCTCCTACCCTAGATATTGGACCTCCTAGGATTTCCTCAGGGAAATTTTATGAGCACCTTGCAGCTATTATGTTACATCAGTAAAAGATCTGAAAGCAGTCCTGCATTCTGCCCAATGGGTAAATAGGACATTTGGGCAGTATGTTATCTAAGAAGGCCAATAAGGGATATTGGTTTCTTTCCTTGGCAAAGAACAAGTGAAACATTTTAGTTTGGCAATTAGTACTACTTTAAAAATCTTTTAAAACACTATTGGTCCATATTAGTCATTAAGGAAATGCAAATTAAAACTACACTAAGGCTGGGGAGATAGCTAGGCGGTCTAAGGGCCAAGTTTGATTCCTGGTACCATGCCATGCTGGCCCGGGAACCCCAGGCACATGCCATGCAGGCCTCCAAAACGGCATGGGATGGCACATG
>NW_004524641.1:2014045-2025527 GCF_000260255.1 Octodon degus | reverse complement strand
TCAGCAGTCCTTTTTCTAAGCGTGAATCCAACAGAGATGTGTATGAGTATTTATCCAAAGACATATAGCATATTCTTCACATTATTCATAAACTTCCGTGTTAAGCTCTGTTGTCCATGAACAGGATGGGTACCTGCAAAGGGTTGCTGTCTGTAGCAAGCAGGTGAGCTAAGTTTTCCTTCAGTTTGAAGGAATCTTCGAAACATCCTGAGCAAAAGGAACCAGACAACAAAAAGAAAATGTGCTGTTTGACCTTCTTTTAAGAAGAACTCAAGAGCACCTTTGGGAAACATGAAATAGGGGAATCTGCTCACCAGGAGAGGAGGTTAGAATAAGATCTTATCTTTCTTGATCTGAATGGTGATCTTGTATTCATTTTTTATCTCTATTCTGTGACTTATGCATTTCAAATATTTATCTTACAACACAATTAGAGTTTTTGTTTCTCAATGAGTAAAGCTAACCCAGCATGATACTGGTGAGACAGGCTGGTCTGCATCGTGGGAGAAGAGCAATGTCCTTTTAGGAGAAAAAGCGTGTGTTCTTGCCAGTCATAAATGGCAAGGACGGCTACTGAGCACCCGCTGTCCTCTCCACCGCGGGGCAGCAGGCATTGTAACGACAAGAAGGCAAGAGAGAAACATGCTAAATTAAACCTTGTGTCAGAAGGCAGAAACAGTCATGGCACTAAAATCATCTAATCGATGGTGGATAGTCAGTATTGAGCTGCTCTTTGGAACCCAGTGAGGTCTCATGAACTTACAGAGAGGTTCTCCTGTGTCACACAGATCAGAGCTGCCTTCGTCACTGTATATATTGTGCCTATTAAGATTTCCGTGAAGGGACTGTGCAGCTTCACACTAAACAAAAACCTCCAGAGCAAATGATAAGCTTGATACAGCATTCTGGTTTGGATTCAACCTCAGTTTCAAATTGCTTTTTAATAGCTAAATTTATTGAGCCCTTGTTATTTCTTTATCAGGCACTGGCTAGTTGCTTTACATACATTTCAAAGCCTTCTGAGGTAAGTACTACTTTTTTTATTTTGGTACTGCTAAAGAACAAACCCAGGGTATCACATACTAGCAAGTCCTGTAAAGTTAGAATGCATCTAGCCTAGAAATAATGTTTTGTAAACAAGCAGATAGAGATGAAGTAACATTTCCCCCAGGGTCACAGTCACCAAATATTGAACAGTACTAAATATCAGTGGCTAAAAGGAAGATTGCAGAAACACCCCATGTGGCAGAGTGGTTTGGTAGTTTTGGGGGAAGGTATTATTTTTGTTCTTGGCAACTAGGGCACTTCACTTGAGTGCTGCACAGCAATCAGAGAAGTGAACTAAGGTTTCAGTATTGAGTAAAAGAAAAATAAGTACCCTGGTGGGACTCCCCACCCACCTCAAGTGCAACCAGCTGACCACTAAAGCCTCCCTGAGAGTGCTGCAGGGTGAAGAAGCCACTTCATGTCTGGTACCACAAGGCTTCCAGATTTGTCCTTGCGAGAAGTCAGCCAAGCTTGTCATCCAGAAGCTGCCTTTCCAGAGCTTGGTAGAGAGATTGCCTGGAATTTCAAACCGACTTGAGGTTTTAGAGTGCAGCCCCTGGGCCTTCAGGGGGCTAGTGAAGCATACCTGGTGGTTACTTGAAGATCCCAGTCTGTGCTGACCACACCAAGAAAGTCACCTTGATGCCCAAAGACATCCAGCTGATCAATGGATACAGGGAGAGAACTTAACCAAAGGCAATTTTTATGGCATTTTGAATGTAGGGTAAATTCTATAAAATGCTTTTGGTATTCTTCCCAGTCATAGATGGCAAGGAACTCTCTAGAGCACCCGCTGTCCTCTCCACCACGGGGCAGCAAGCATTGTAATGACAAAAAGGCAAGAGAAAAACATGCTAAATTAAACCTTGTGTCAAAAGGAAGAAACAGTCATGGCACTAAAATAATCTAATTGATGATGGATAGTTATCTTTTTTTGTAAGAAATTGTCTCTAATATGTTGCATTTGTACTTGAGTCATTCTGCCTTCCACTCATTGGGTGGCTGTGAAGGTAACAGAATTGATAAATGTATACAGGGTCCTTTTTCAATAAAACTGGTCATATCTTGATCCAAGTGTTGAACAACTGGGGAAGTCTTGCCATATATCACTGTCATGGAAAGTGGACTGCCTGAAGGAGGAACATGCAAGTCTTAACTGCGGTGTAACTGTCTTAAGAAAAGGTAATCCTAGCAGCTATGGAAGACCTCGTGCATTTAGGCTAACTGTTTTGTGTATTGTATGAACATCTTTAAGTTAAATGTTTTACATTCATTGGTTAAAAAAAAAAAAAATACTGCACACAAGCACACCAAAATATTGTGCAACAACACATCTTTCCAAAACTACAAGATCGCCTGGAAATAATACTGCTGTTAGTGAAAGCAAGCAGGATGCCAGGTCACTTATAGTGCTTGAAGATGTGTTGAAGCTAGAGTGAGCTTGAAAAAGAAGCCAGCATGTATTTGTTTCTCAAACCCAAGTCTCGTTTACTAGGCTGATATTTAAAATTCTGATTTTATTTCATGACTGTGTTGTTTTGTGTAGTCCTGTTACTGCCTGATTCAGAAGCCATAGCCAAATCAGTGATTTTTAAGTGACATGTAACATTTGTTACTGTATCACTGCTGTGCTAAGTCACTAGAAAGTATTTTCCTATTTAGCCATCTGAGTAGGCCGTGCAATTACACCAGGAGACACAGGGAAATGCCAGGGCACGAGTAAGTCATAGCTGGTATTCATATTCAGGAAGCATGATTCATTGACCTCACTTTCATTCACCAGTTTTTTAAGAACAAAGTGTTATAAATTTTATCCTTTAAATAACACATGCGCTGGAGGGATGATTTCACTCCATTCTGTGACCTCGTAAGAGAGGGAAGAGGAAGGTGAGGAAAAGATAACGGAGCAGAAGGGAAAGCAAGAGCCAGCAGCAAGATGAGGAAGATGACTGTGCCTTGAGGGTCGAAGCATCGCTTCTGTTTCCTGACCTTGCTTTTACAAGTGTATTCAACAAATAAAGCAGTGAGGAGCTGTGTGCAGTGTGCAAAAGATGCAGTAATGAGAAGTAAGAAGATAGCTCCCTAATCTCTATGTAGCCTAGCGTGGTGTATTCTGAAGGAATAGTGTGCTGGGGACCGTGGGTCAGCCTCCACTCGAGGAAGGCAGGCTGGCTTCCTCCATACTTGTCCATTTTAAAGGATTCACAAAAAATGAAAGAAACTGCTTTTACTGCCATCCTTCATTTTCCCATGCCTAGTTCTTTTTATGTAAGATTCAGTCATTGTTTCTATAATGCTAGGGATTGACCTCAGCGCTTCATGCATGTCAGACAAGCAAGCACTGTACCACCAAACTATGTCCTCAGCCCTTTTAAAATTTATTTTGAGACAGGGTCTGGCTAAGTTGCTCAAGCTGGACTCAAAACTTGTGAGCCTTCTGCTCAGGCTCCTCAGTAGCTGGGTCTACAGGCATACATGACCATTATTCAGTAACTGACAAATGCAGGATTCACATAACCCACTGTTGAAGACTGTTCCTGGTTGTTCAAATGAAGATTCTGTCTCTTCAAAGGTACTTAATAGTGCACAGTTTAGAAAGTATCTCTCTTTACAGCAAAAGGTAGGTTTCCTGTTTAGTGCAGTAAACTTAATTTCCTCTTCCATGGCAAAGTTCTTAACAGACTTACTGCTTTTTACAAAAGAAGTTCCTGTGCCAGGCTTAATGGCCATCCCTGAAATTTCAGCATTCTGGAGAGTGATGAGAGGACTTAGAGTTCCAGCCCAGGCATGACAACTTAAGTGAAAACCTGACTCAAAAATAAGTAAAGGGTTGAGGATATAGCTCAGTGTCAAGTCCCTGGAATCAGTCTCCAGTAACACACACACTTATGTTCCCTAAGGTTGGTGTTGTACAGTTCTGACACAAACTTGCTACATACACAGCATTCACTTGGGCTCCCCTTATCACCCCTAGAATAGGGAATGCATGAAACTCCCCTTATCTGTTGTGCTGTAAATAATAAAGTCCTTTGAGTTTTGTGTCTTCTGCCAGTGTGCCAATTAGGGTTCACCTCAGGAATCCTATCGAGGTAGGCTTGCCATGGTCACCTGCAGAGTCAAGTGTAGAAGAATGAGAAAGCCATCGTCAAAAGTTAAAGGCCTGGAGATCATTGGAGAGTCCTGTGTGAGGCCACTGTAGGAAACTAAAGGATGTGTGCTGGAAAGCTGCAAAATCTGTGTTGGAGGCCTGCGGAAGAACACCCACACATCTTGGCAAAGATGGGGGGCCTCCAGAAGAAGCAGAAATGAAATATTTCTCTTTCCCTCTTTAGTCCATCCAGGCTACAAGCCAAGCCTCTTGATTAACACCACACACACCCAGAGTGCATCTTCCATTTTAGCTAAGCCAGTCATCGAGGCATATTCAGACCTGTTCTAAGCCAGTCAGCCAAGTGCTTGTTACCCTCATTGACACCATAGTTAATTATCACAGCTAACACCCATAACCCAGAGATAGATAACCTTGTTATTTTGCTATCTAGAGTGTTGGGTAAAATCTGAGCTCCTTCATAGTTCTTAACAAGCACATGTTTTTAGGAAATAGATTCTTTCTAGTGGAAATAGATTCTTTCTTTCCCCCCATACCTGTATGCCTTTTCCTGAACATCACATACATAGTTATATACGTTTTTGAGTTTATGTGTTTTCATTCATCCCATCTTCTAGAGTCATCCTGCTGTGTATCAGTGATTCATTCATTTTCATGGCTGATTAGGTAGTTCATTTTAATAGTGATTTTCATTTTCTTTCCATTTTCCTTTTGAAATTTCCAGTTTGAGGAATAAAGGGACCACAAACATCCATAGGTTTAGTAATGTTTTATCATATGTAAGACACTGGGAATCAGTCATGGTAGAGACGCTGGATTCCATTCTTTAGGGGTTTTGTTTTTGTTCTAGCAGTAATTAACTCATCTGGACCCCCATTTCTGTCTTTTGCTATGGCAATGTAAGTAGGACTGGTTTGTACCTTTTTTTTTTTTTTTCAGTCCTGGGAAGAACAGGTTGAAGAGGGCTAAATCACTGAGCTGTATCCCAAGACTTTTTTACTCTTTATTTTGAAACAGGGTCTCACAAGGCTGTCCAGGCAGTGTTTGAACCTGTCTCCCTCTTTTTTTTTCATTGACTCCAATCAATCTTATGTTATACTTTGTTATCATCTAACAGCTATTGAATTGATTTTTTTGTGGCCCCTTGCTATTTTCAAGAGGTCTTTCATTTGATGTTCACTAGCTGCATAACTAGCTTCTAGATCTGATACTTATACCCCCACATCAGTCAATTTTGCTGCATATATTTTCAATAAAATTTTTGATCTGGATATCTGATTGAATCTGCTGCATGGATTCCCTTTCCTGTGTTGGGCATTCTTGGTTTCCATCATTTTCCTAAGTGCCTCTATCTTCTTTATCTTCTATACATTCACTAATCATGCATTTCATTATGGTCATCATCTCTGAACTTATCTGAGAAATTTCTGGTCCTTATTCTAGGGCCTCATTCATCTGCATTGTTACTTCCACACCTGCCACTTGAGGGAGTCCAGGTGGATGGCTTTTAAATTGTTTCATTTCATTGCACCCTGGGTTTGCCTTTGACAAACTGGAAGCCTGAAATCTTCCTCCTGTGTCTTCTCATTTTCTATTTTTTTAATTTGTTTTCTGCATTGGTGCTTGTCACTTCCTTATAGTATATAGCTTTGTTACTGGATTTGAGACCTCTTCAGGAAATGACTACTTCTCAGAGATGTCTTCCAGGTGTATCTGGCTTTTGAGTTTTGAGTCTGTTTCAAGAGCCTACCTATCCAGTTCACTGGGAATGAGATATTATTGCCTCTTTGTCTAGTCTATGGTTCTTTGGCACTGGCCTTAAGTCAGTCTCAGTCTTGGTATACAAGGATGAAGAATTGATTAGAACAGTCATGACACCTTGGGGGGGAAAAGTATAATCAGTAATAATAGCATCAAGTACAATCTGGGAGATAAACTGAGGTAAATATTAATTTGCCACTTTAAACCATAGTTACAAGGTTTCTAGTTATATAACAAATTCTAAAATCAGAAACTTATATAAAGTAAATACTTCCCTCAATAGAGAAAGTTTTGGGGCCGGGGAAATAGCTCAGTTGAATAAGCACTTGCAAGCGCAAGGCCCTGAGTTCAATCCATGGCTCCGAAAAAAAAAAAAAAAAGAGTTTACCCTCAGGAGAAAATTAAAAGAGATGAGAGTGAAAAAAAAAAATACAAGATATAAGGGAAATACATAAACAAGGACAAAGTAAGATTAAGATTTAAGAAACTAGTGAAGAGGACAGGGATAAAAGAATAAGAACTAAACAACAAAAAAAAAAACCCTAATAATAACCTTCATCTTCCATGAAAAAAAATTAAATATTCAAGAAAAAAAAAAGAGTAAAAGCAAAGAGAAAGATTTTTCTGTGATTTCAGGTCTCTGGTTATCTTCTGGCATCTATAGTTTTATGTAGTAGTGTCCAAATCAATGTGTGTCTCAGAGCCAGATCCGTTGTGAATGATCCCAGTAAGTCTGCCATACAGTCAGGGCAGGCTACTGGATAATTGCAGGAAGCCTGTAGAGTGTTGATTGTGGTGCTTTCAGTGTTACAGATATCCAGCTTAATCCTATCCTCTGGTGGTTTGGGTGGAGCTTGCGTTGTTCTGCCTGCAACACTCTTAAGTGACTCTCCCTGGCTTACCCTTGGCCTCCTGACCCTGGATGTCTCCCACGATTGTGCATCACCCAGTTGCTGGGGTCCTTGAGAAGGAGCCAACCCACAGCTGCTCTGAGTCCCAGGTTCAGTTGGCTCTTCCTAAAAATGAAGTTTGGCTAAGCTCTCTCTCCAGAGGATGTCTGAACTGGAGTCCCTCACCAGGCTGTAGTTCATAGCATCCACTGCTCCATTCTGCTGATGAGCTTCTCCACGGAGACCCCTGGAGTCACCTGCCTTCAGCATGTCTCTGTAGACTGCAGCCCTTTCTCTCACACTGTAAGCCAGGAATCAGGAAGGAAATGCAGTTTGCTACCTCCTTTTTCTGCATTGAGGACTGTTTCTACACCTTCTTTATGGGCTCCAATTCTCCCTTCAAATCCTTCCTGGATCCCAGGGATCCACCTCCTTCCGTTTTTTTCCCCCCAGGTTGTTATATTACTTTGTCTGGAATCTGAATCTCAGAGAGCCTGACTGCTCACTACTCCATCTTCACAAAAGTCTAATGTGATTTTTAAAATAATAAAGTTAACATTTTTCTATGGATCATAAATTTATTTAAAATTCTTTTAAAATATAACTTTTTAATCCCTGGCTGAGGCCTTTGATTTTCAGTCATAAAATAGAGATGCTAATTATTGTAAATTAACTTGTAGTAAGAATTGCAGGAAAGGCCTAATGTCTCACAAAGTATGGATTCGAGTGCACCACTGAACTACATCCCCCCCCCTAAGATCTTCACTTGTAACAAAGTTTTAATTGGGGTGGGGGTTACCAGATACTGAACTCAGGGCCTCATGTTTGCCAGGTGGATGCTGTGTCACTGAGCTAAATCTCTGGTCCAATGTAACAAAAGTGTAATTGCACTATACAGTGTGGTAAACGCTACGCATATTGTAATATAGGAGATTTGAGAGACATCCTAGCATTTTTCATCTCGCATAACTGAAAGGTGATACCTATTGAACAGTGACTCATTTTTTCCTCCTCCCAGTTCCTGTCACCCCACAAACACTTTTTTACTGCCATACTAGAGATTGAACCCAGGGATTTTTCCCTGAGCTGTGTCCTGAGCCCTTTATCATTTTTTATTTTAAAGTAGGATCTTGTTCATCAGTTAGATTGCCCAAGCTGGATTTGACTTTTTTAATCCTCCTGCTGCTGCCTCCCATTGCTGAGCTTTCAAGTATGTACCACCGTACCTGACCAATTCTATGTTTGGAGTGTATGACTTTTGCTGTTTTACACACTTTATATTCAGCATTCTTTATGTAACAATATGTGCAGGACCCATAATACACTTATATTAATTTAATGTCCCCTTCTTGGCTCATCAGTACAATTTTAAGTGCTAGAAGAAAAAAATGGAAAGAAGACAGAAAGATGGAACAGATAGTGAAACATTTATTGGGATTTGTGAGTGAAATGAAACATTTCATTTTTAATATTATTAGAGAAAAAAGTGCTTAGTCCTTTTCCTACCCATGCTAGCTTCTCTTGCAATATCTTTGTTTAGTAGCTACTACAGGATTTGGTTTTGTTCCATTTCAGGAGAGCAGTTGAGCAACAGCTACTGATGCTAAGAACTGAAATCTCTCTCTCTTGCATAATTAGGCACTTTTTTATTTCCCAGCTAGCATCTGTATCTCCTTTTCCCTTCAAAAACAGCTCTTTTTACAACCTGGCATGATGACACACATATGTAATCCCAGCACTGGGGATGCTGGGGCAGGAGGATCACTGTGAATTCAAGGCTGACCTAGGCTACATAGTGATTTCAAGACCACCCTGAACTGGAGACAAGGAGACCCTGTCAAAAAAAAAAAGCCTTTTTCATGAATCCACATCAGGCTATTTGAATAGTGTCTACCTTCACTGAACTATAGATGTGGGATCAAATGGTCCACACTTCTCAGTGAACTCCTTTCCTCTGGCATGCTGGTTGGTTTAGGAACATTCATTGCAATACAATAATTTTATAACCAAAAATTTTATTGTATTCTCTTATTGTTTGCAATAGGTTTCCCGCTTGGGTTTTTCCAAATACACAATCAAATCATCTACAGATTATCATTGTACTCCCTTTGATTCCTTTTACTCTAATTACGCTAGGTACTCTTGCTATATTGTGATCACAGTTATTTTCTGATTTACGATTTATTGGTATTTGCATCATGGCTTAATATGTGGTCAATTTTTAATAATTTTCTATGCATATCACATTTTAAATCCATGCCACTGCCAACAGACATTTAGGTCTTTCCATGTTTTCACTATCATGAATATTGACAAAATGAACATGGGACTGTAGATGTCACTCAAGGTTTTGATTACACTTCCTATAGAAGATTATAAGGTAGTTCTGTTCTGTTTCATTTTGTTTTGTTTTGAGGTTTGTGTAGATTTATTTCTGAGCTGCATATTTTGTTCCATGTACATGTATGTGTGTGTGTGTTTATGCCAGTACCATACTGTTTTGATTACTGTAGATTTTTAATATATTTTGAAATTAGGAAGTGTGACTTTTTTTTGGCCAAGGAGCTCTAACTCAGGACCTTGTGCATGCCAAGCAGGCACTGCTGCCACTGCGCTGTATCCCCAGCCCTGCATTGTTTTTCTTGTGGAAGATTACATTGGCTATTGGTTTTTATGGCTTCCTATAAATTGTATGAATTTTTTGAATTAATATAAAGATATTGAGACTTTCACAGGCATATCATTAAATCTGTAGATTGGTAGATATAAGGAACAGATGTTTGAGAACAGTGTAGACAGCACTTGGAGGTAGAGCTAGGTTGTTCTCATGTGTGAGCATGAAGGTCCTCTTCTTCCAGGATAGATTAGAGCTAGAAGTGGGGAAAGAGCAAAATAAAACCTAATTGGAGCCAAAACCACATCCTCCTGTACTTCCAAGTCATCTTCTTAGAGCTACAAAGAGTTTGAAAATTCTGAATTCCTTCCAGCTCACTAAAAAGACACAGTTGTTGAGGGTAGAACATATTATACCAAGCAGTTTGTTTGATTTATAATTTTGAATATTTATGGACATGGTATATGAACCCCTGTTCATATGTCTGGCCAAGTTTCCAGGGCAATGTAATCTCATCCTGAGAATGGGAAGGTATTTAGGGTTAGGATTAAAACTGTCTTTATTGGGCTGGTGAGATAGCTCAGCAGACTAAGTGCCCTTAGTCAAGTACAGGGACCAGGGTTCAATCCCTGGTGCTACATACCATACCAGCATCCCCCTCTCAGGCTCACTGAGCCAGTGACCAAGTCCAGGTGTGGCGGTGTGCACCTGTAATCCCAGCATTGGGGAGGCTGAAAACAGGAGGGGCGTTACAAGTCCAAGCTGTGTGGTGAGACCCTGTACCAAATCCATAGATAAAAAAAATTATTTTTAACTGTCATTATTGTGTCATTGAAGGATGAATCAGTCTCAGATGCAGATTCAGTATACAAATATTTTTCTTTGACAAAACAGCAAACTGATAGAATTAACTTTTCATTCCTTCTGAGAAAGGTATATGATTACTAATCATATTGGGTTAACCTATATTCCACCTGCTTTGGTGCTGAGATGAAGATAGAAAGAAAGTGTATATTGCATATTATCTGTTTGTTGTTTTAAAGGAAACTGAAACTGTGGTGGTGTATATTATAGATTATATGAAACTGTCAGTTCTCTCCCCTTTTTCTTCCTCTTGCTGCTTAAAAGATTGGAATCAATTAATGGGACATATTAGAACATGAATAAAGTTTCTTGTCCAGATAAAGTGGTGAGCTGGGAATTGTCAAAAAAAATTTTTGGTTATTTATTTATTTATTTAACCAACTAGAATGTGCTGGTAATCCCTTAATTACATTCAAGCACTGATCAACCCTGTTCTCCTAGCACAGGTTAAGACTGGCAGATTCCTGGGGACTCATGATATTGAGATAAATATCCTGTCTTTCAGGTCCAAGGAATTTTGGATGAGAAATAGTGATTTGCTGAAAATACACAGGACAAATGGCAGTATTCAGAGACAAGACCGTTTGTTATCTGACAACCAAAAAAGTCATTCTAAGTGAGGAAAATCATTAATTATAACCACAGACCTTACTAATGCATAACTATGAGCGTTCTGGCCTCAGCAGGTCAGTTAGTGAATCTATTTCACTCCTTATTTGTCCATAAGGAGTTCACAGAAAACATACCCTCTGTCTTAAAGAGGAGATGAGCTTTCATTTTCTTATTCATAGCTTGCCTCTGAGTACGACAGGTAGATTTAACCTTGGGCAGAGTATTCTTCCAGACTTCATTCTTGCTGTGCTATGACTTATGGCCACAGCAAGAACTGAAATTGCCTTAGGAAACAGTGTTGCATATCTCTGGTGAACTGCTTATCTTTCCTGAAGCTGAGCATATTGCTCATACTGTCATTCTTATGTATTTTTCTGATGAAATAGAGACACTGAGGTTATCAGTTGCCTTAGACTGTATGATGAGTATTTTTTTTTTATCTTTTTATTTTTGGTACTGGGTATGAAACTCAGGACCTTGCGCTTGCCAGGCAGGTGTTTATGCTGCTGAGCTATCTTCCCTTGTATGATGAGCACTGTAGACCAGTTTTTTAAAATGCTGTGCAAAACAACTGAATCACACTCA
>NW_004524641.1:1990043-2013100 GCF_000260255.1 Octodon degus | reverse complement strand
AAGTTTGTTTCTGTGTGTTAGCATATTTATATGTGAAACGGCATTTTATTTAAAGCACTGTGTTTGGATACATGTCTTGGAAATTAGAGAGTAATATAGCAGAAAATACCTCCACAGCCAGGATACTTCAGTTGCCTGGGTGACAGTTCCTGTTCCAGTTCTAGTTGCTCTTCTCTTAGAAACAGCTGGTCACTGAGATGCATAGCTGGTCACTATGATGTATATCGACTAGTCCCCAGTTAAACCATTTAGCCTCTGTACTTGCTTGCTTGCTTATCCCACATAAGTCCTAATCTATCAGAGGTCAGAGCCTAATATTTTGGGAATAGTCTCAATTAGTTTTGCCTAAAAAAATCAGACATTTCCTTAAGGATGTTCTTCAGTATAGTGATTCTATAAAGTGCTAATGGTTGAGCTATGGTAGTTCAATGTTTGGAAAAAGATTTGCTTTTCTTCAAGTATCATTGAAGATTAGGAAGTTTGGAGTTTATAATAGACATTCTCTGAGCACATAACCAAGACCTGGGTCTTCATCTTCTTCCTTCTCCTCTAGAAGGGTGAGAGGGTCCTCTGGGTATTAGTTCTCATGATAAGAAAAGCTTCTTTCAGAAGCAGCAAAGGAAGTATTATCAACCTTAGACATCCACAAGCTGATAGGGATAGATATTTTGAGGGCAGAGTGTTTTCATGGGATCCTTGAGGTTTTTACTGTTTATGTAAATGTCAAATGTGCCTCTGTGTGAAAAACCACCCAGAAGGATGTAGCTGCTGAAGAGCTTGCTGAGCAAATGTGGCTACAGAATATTCAATTTAATCTGCAAAATTAATTTTTAATTTCCAAGATATCAGGTATTCCGTTACAGTTCTTTGAGTAGAATATTATTTATGGTTTTTGTATATTATATAAAAACTGAAAGATGTTACTGTTGAGAGTTAGGTTGAAAATAGGGGCACAACAATATATCACAAAGCTTCTTTCAGGTATATTCAGAAGTGGTAATTGGTTAGTTAACCCCACAATTCATTGTTATGGCTTGTGTGTAGATGTCCTTCCAAAGCCTTGTGTGCTCACAGATAAGGCTTTTCAGAGGAAGCTGGATTTAGAGTGTGTGATACTAGGATTAAGCGTGTGCTGCTGGAATTGAGGGTGTGTGTGATTACTAAATTAGTCCACTTTTTAAGGTTCAGCATAGTTCTGGGTCTGATAATGCAAAAGCCCACCCTAGGTATGAGTGCTAACCACCGTAAGGGTATGTAGCCTGGAGAGAATACAAGGGACAAAAAAAGAGCTGTCACTTGTTGTTGTTTTACTGTCTGCTCCCCTGCTTGCTATGGACTATTTCTACTCTGTGATGCCCATCTGCCATGGCACCTTGCCTTGGAACCAGCCAACCATGAACCAATACCACTACAGACTGTGAGCTACAAAAAACTTCCTCTTTTAACTTTATGTATCTTGGGTACTTTGATATTTTGTCTTGACAGTGAGAAAAAAAAGTAATGAAGATGTTAACATAGTGAATCATTTCAAAATAATACATATGTGAACTTAAAAATTAATGTACATTCTTTAGGCAATATTTTTCATCATGCAAGTCTCTTGTAGGACACTACTTTGCTTTCCTTGCCCCGGCCCAAAGCTTGTCTTTTTGATGATACCGTTTTATAAATCTGTGGATTTCAACTTCATCTAGAAAACTTTCTAGAATTTTTTTTCCCTTTTCAATTAGTTTATATAATAGAAACTAACATCTGAATCTAAAATACTAAGGACAACTGACATAAGCAGGTTCTCCCCCAAATGCAGTGAACACTTAGTAAGCAAACACACTCGAATGCTAAAGGCAGATGTATACAGCAAGAAGGACAAAGTTGAAATGAGGAAAGATATTTCTGCTTTTGTTCAGAGGAGCTCCAGTGTCCATGTTTAGCATGGACATTGTTTCCTGGCTTCTAGTGCAGACTCTTCAGCTTCAGCTGCAGATCCTTCAGCTTTAAGTTGTAGGCCTTCTCGTTTTCTTTTCTTTTTTTTTTTTAGGGAAGGTTTTTTGTGTTCAGGGTCTCAGTACTAGATCAGATTTGTAGTGATCCGCCTGTTTACAGCCTCCCAAGAGCTGGGATTACAGGCGCATGCTACCATGCCCAGTCTCAAATGCCATCTCAGTACACCCTGTGGGCAGGGCCTGCAGGGCAGGCCCAGGGATCAACTCCCCAGCTCTTGCTCCTGTTTGTAGGCAGGCCTAGTTTTCCAACATGGATCCTTCAGCCTTTTGGCACAGGCCCATTAGCCCTCTAATATGGACTTGCACAGACACTGCAATAAACTCTACACCGTGGAAAAAAACCTTTGGTCCCCAGTGCATGGAAACCCTCTGCACTCTTCCTCATCCAATTGTGCACATGACCACCGTAAGCCAATCTTGTAATGTCTTACACATTTGTATATCTTGTGTTATATCAGTCTTCTAGTGAAACACTGGTACACCTTCTATGCCACTAATCAGATTAATGAATGTCTGTAAATATAGAGGTTGAAATGCCCACAATTCCTGTGGAATAAAGGAACATTGTTTCTTTGTTTAAATAAGCTACCCAAAAATGATTGGAACCTCTCTTATGCTTCTATGTTCCCTCTCTTGTATAATTTTAGTTGGAATCATAAGTCACTCTATACTCCCAGCAGGTTATGGAGATTTGGTACATGAGAGCTGTGGGGTGCTGCTCCAAAATGCCCAAAGCTTGGGGCATGTACACTTAGGTACATCGTTGAGGACTGACCCCACTGTCTAGCTCAAGTGCACAGCTGGATACAGTTATATAACCATGACTAAGTACAAGTAAACAGGCATGTGTTGCTTATGGCACTATATAAGCATGTAAATATGTGATAACAACTTGTAGAAGAGTTCGTCAGTAAGGAAGCAGGCAGCTCTTGCTCTGCTCAGCTGCCTACTACTGCTGTCATTTGTGGATATCTGCCTCTGAGTATTTAGGACCCTCACACAAGAATTTACCCCTACAGACTTCTTGACCTAAATAGAAGAAATGGCACAGATTAACTAAAATTCTGGAGACAAATGGTGGCAACCCTTCAATAGGTATAGGAATGTTAAACTTCCATACTCTAAGTTATCGTTTTCTCCAGAAAGTTGTACTACTCAGTATTACTAGTTCCCATTTTAAACTCCATTTCATATGTAGATATTTTAGTACATTTTTGAAGGAAAATAGGAGAAATGTAATGACCATCTCCTGAAATGCTAATACAACACAGTATAACCTTTTTAGCAGCTGCTTCGGTTACTTTTCACTTGTTGCTGGGACAACATACCAACACCCAAAGTTAAGAAAGGAGCGGTTTATTTAGTTCATAGTTATTGGACGTTTCAGTCCATATTCCACTAGCAAATGGCAGCAGTTCGTGGAGGCAGAAAACAACAAAGAGCAGAGGAGGAGCAGCAGCGGAAGCATCTATCAAGCCTCATTCTCTTCCTTTTATGCTGACTAAGAAGACTGGAGCCCCTCTGAGAAAATGGTGATGGCTGCTGCAAAGATCCAAGTTCGTCCAAAGTGGCACTTCTGCGGCTGATCAAGGTCCTCCAAGGAAGCGGTGCAGAAAGCTTCCTCAACCCCTTTATATATCCTTTTTGGACTGATTCACTCTGGGGCAGGCCCTCCCTGCCCCCATGGCCCAGGTTGTGGAACCACTGAGGCGATCCAGCCAAAGTTGACACAGTGTATTGACCACTACAGACGTAATTGAAGAGCTGAAAATCAAATATGCACTTTAATCAGCTCTATTGAACATAGTTAATTCAGTAGTCTTAGAAAATCTGGAATGTACTTCTCAAAATTATTGAATTGTGTAGATTGGAGGTAACCAAGAGAAACTAAAAGGTACATAGTAATGTTTTTTTGAATTTGTATTTTATATTTTAGTTTCTATGTGCTATAATAGCAACTATATTCAGACAGAATGCCTAAGTAATTCACTGAGACAGTGGTGGAGGCGTATGTGCTGCAGCAGTCAGCTTATATCATTTAAAGTTCTTAAATATTCACCATCCTTGACCCATAACATAAAGCCAGTCAGGTTTGAAACCAGGTAGATCGTGGGCAATATGCCTGTTGTCTACCATGAGACAAGCCAGTGGCATTAGCAGCATGTATTCTTGAATTCAAAACTGGGCTCCACTCCTCCAGAATTATATAATCTTGGCAAATTAATTTATACCTAATTCCTCTTAATTAAAAGACAGCATACTAGTACTAATCTTGTGGGGATTTTTTAAGCAGTGAAATTTCTATGTGAAACGATGTGTATTTAACACAATGTCTAGCATTAAGAACTTATATGTTAACCCTTTATTATATTAATCTTATTAACATGACTGTGAAGGGCTTAAAAATAAGAGGACATGTTACTAAACCCAAGGCATTTTCCATCTAATTGTAGACTGAACTATATACATCAGTGAAGTTTAATAGGAATCAAGAACAAAGATATAAGGAATAAACCCTATAACTTGAAAATGCTCAGAGAAGGCACTGATATAACCTGTTTTCTTTCTTCCTGGACTTGCTTTGGATCACTTTAAAGTCTGTGCCACTCATACCTACCTCAGCAATAAGAAGAAATGAGTAATTTAAAATTTTTTACATACCAAGAAGTTTTTATTTATCCTACTATTAGTAGTTTGCTTAGAAGGGCACATGATATCATGCATTATGCCACAGATCATTTTTTAATTCTTCCACTTAAGACTACACTAAAATCAGGAGAGTATTAAGACACTCTCAAATTATAGTAAGTCCTTTTCAGTAATGGGCACATTTCATATTTTTATTAAACCATTTCTCTTGTTAAGCCCTCTAAAAATTACACAACAAGAAATGATTATTTTAGTTTTGATTGGTAACTGCTAAAATAGAAGAAAATTTCATAGAAGTAAATATGAACGCTAGTGTATTAAAGAGAAGGTATATTGCTAATTTGTTTTATTAATTGGTGCTACTTTGGGAGTTGATTTTGTCAGGCACTTCAGATAAAAGCCCTTCATCGCCTTCAGAAATTTTGATCTGGTAGGTCACTTTTCTAAGCTCTCAAAATGGGTTACCTATAGCTTAGTTGACTGAAACAATCAGAGTGCAGAGACTTGATGCCTGTCTATGTGTATGTTAGGCCTACACCTAGTGAACTAATAGTTTTTAGTTTTCTGTCTTGAGGTTCAACTATAAATTCAGTGGTGCCAAGGCATTTCAAAATAAAAAAGATTGATGAATCCATAACATATGAAAATATTTCCCTTAGCCCATGAAATAGCAAAACATGAATTTATGTTTCTTTTTTAGAGTCATTGATTCATCACAGTAAATAATAAAAGCCTTTAATGTGGCTTCTTACGTTTGGGAAATGGACTGTGGTTTTAGTATGATGGCAGCTACTTTGTCCCATTTACATACTCTTTCCTTGTTTTTATTCTGCATGATAGTCCAAAATGTTTCTGGTTTACTTTAAGACCACTTGTGTTGAATTACATAGAAAAGATTCTGATTAAAATAGATACTGGCCAGTTCAGTATCACCCCTTTGTGGTCTTTATCCATTCCTGCTGCCCTAGTGTGTGTGTAATTATTTGTTTTCACAACACTAATTACTTAGAAAATTGAGGTGAAGACAGACTATGGTTAAAAATGAGAAATGAAGCAAATCATTTCTGAATTATTTAATCTGCCAAAGGGAAAAATATATGCTTTATGAAATCTAGCTTTAAAATTATACTTTTTATCATCAGTTCTGTAGCATAAACAGTAGTTCTGCACTCGGGCTATTCTTTTGACTATCAGACTTTATATCTTTCAGTGCTTTTACTATTTTATTTATTTATTTATTTATTTTTATATTTTTAGGGAGGGGTCTACAGGGTGTTCAGGGTCCCACTACTAGATTGGACTCGTAGTGATCAACCTGTTTACAGCCTCCCAAGAGCTGGGATTACAGGCGTGTGCCACCATGACCAGTCTCAATTGCCATCTCAGGGAGTGCTGGGGGGGCAGGGCCGGCACAGCAGGCCCTGGGACGGAACCTCAGGCCCCTGTGCCTGCTTGCAGACATTTTAATCTGCTGACCTATTTGGCCGGCTCTTTTCAGTGCTTTTAGATCGTAATAAATTAGGTGCTTGAAATTTCATCTTGGAGGTGTTGTAGCTCAAAAATTGAATGACAACGAGGTAAGTCCAAAAGTTAAAAGAAGCGCTTTATTTTAGCTGGTACCCAGTGGCAACACCCGGCCCAAAGTGCCTAAGTGTGCCCCGAGCATTGACAAGGATCAGTATTTAAGCTTGAAAACTGCAAAAACAGGGAAGGGGTGGAGAGGAAGAAGTGGCAGGGTCATTAGTTCATTGGGTGGTCCCATCGGGTGGGGTGCTGAAATCAGCAATCATGGGGTACAGCCGGTCATTAGTTCATGGGGTGGTCCTGTTGGGTGGGGGTGCTGAGTTGGCAGTTACACAGAGTTCATAAGATAAGAGAGTTTGGGGTACAGATGTCATAAGACTTGGGTCACTGGGGTGAGGAGTTGGGAGGGGTAGACGCATACAGAACAGGAACTTGGCGAGGTTAGAAGGGCAAAAATGGAGTCAATTTTGACAGGGTATAACAGGAGGATTACATTGGAACAAGCTTGGCAAAGCACAGGGACCACGGTTTGATCCCCCAGCACCACATGCCAGCCAGCCCCGCCCCCTGGTGGGCTGAGCTGGCCACACACACAATAAATAAATGTAAAAAATAAATAAATAGCGGAGTATATTTTAAAAAAAAACTATACAAAATACTTAACTCATTCCTCTTTTTCTTTCTGCTTTCATATGAGTGTTAAGGTTTATGTCTAGATAGTCCCCCAAAGCCTCATGTGGTCATGAGGGGCAGACTGTGCAGAGGTGGTTAAAACTGGGATTCGTGATTGGTTTGAAATGGCACAAGATTATTTCATGCCAGACTAAAGACTGAGAAAACAGAGTTTATTTAACAAGGCTAGCCACAGAGCACCTCCCGATTAGCAAGTCAGGAAATGTTGACACCATTGTTTGTCTCCTCTAAAATACCTTTCTGGCTTTTAGGGCAACCATAATGGACAGCTACCATGGTGGGTGAGGGGCCAGTCATGAGAATTTTTGATGACATAGGGGTGTATCACACTTCTTGCAATTAATTCTGATCACCTTATTTTATCTCTTTTTTTGTTTACAATATCTTAACAAGGATGGGGAAGGAATAAGACAGTCCAGGCAGGGTCATGGAGAGTTGACTCTGCCCAGGTGTCTCTTATCTCTTCTAAAATAGGTTAGAGGCTAAACTGGAGCTAAGTTCACCATGATAAAAATTAACACACGGAGAACTGCCAGCCCTTACAGGGTCACTGTCCAGTGCTGTGATTAGGGGCGTGAGTACTACAGTAGGTAGGCTGCACACAGGATGGGGGGGGGGAAGAGGTTTGCTTCCTCCTTTTTTCTTGTTGCCTTTGTTATCTTCGGCTATCATGAGCAGTTGCCCCTCTGCCATGCTACCCTGCCCTGAGACCAGCTGATTATGGACTGAAACCTCTGCAAAATGTGAGCTAAATAAATTTTTCCTCCCCAAATTTGGGGAATCATGTATTTTGTCTCAGCAATGAGAGAAAAGTAAACAAGAAACATGAGTATATGACTCTTCTTCTCTGTGGGAGGTCATTAAGTGCATTTGAATGAATGTGGATCAACACAGCAGTGAAGAATAAATAAAAAGTACTCTGAGCCCCACTGGCCTGCACTCTGTATTCAGTCTTAGTTTTATGTCTTATGTTAACTAATTTGAAGCGTTTCACAGATATCCACGGTTGCAGTGTTAGGAGATCAACCCTATAGTATGTTCTGGTTATGGCCTTAATATACGTCATTTTGTAAAGCATAGGAAGAAGTAGAAATGAATAGGTCACGTTTCAGTACTATCTCGCAATATGAAAGTGGGGTTAAAATCAGGGTCATGGGAGAGAAAACAACAATATAAAGAACAGAATCCCATATTACTGATCAAAGACATTTAAAGACTAAAAAGAAAGAAATTGAGAATTCATTTTAATTAGACTGAATTTATACTCATTTAAGTTTTTATTAAAGACCCATTTTGTTCCCTTTGTGATGAGGGTGATGGAGTTTGTTGTGAGTGACAGTTCAGAGTAAAGGTGTGTGTTCTTTTTTTGTGGTCTACACTTTCACAAGACTAGTTCCACATTTCAAGACTGGGAAGTCAGGCTCAAGGTCCTGAGTTTGATTCCTGTACCAAAAGGGGTGGGGGTGGGGGTGCGATGACTGGGAAATCACATGGTTACAGAGAAGTTAATATCTGGCCATTCTAGATTCAGCTAAAAGCGGGAAGAAAATTGTAAGTTCATACCTAGGTCTTTGCATTGAAAAGAATGAGAGTACATTCTCTTAACAGTGAAAAACAAATACAATAACTAGTGGAGATTCTTGAATTTTTAAATAGCTTATATACTTACCTATGTCGTGCAATATATCTCTAGCAAGATTGTTTAGTAAATAAAATTGTCATGATTAAAATTTTGTCACTACCACCCCTTAAAAAGGAATGAGTTAAAATCCTCACCCCAATTATACCTAAAAATGTAAACTAATTTGGACATAGATTCTTTAGAGATAATCAAGTCAGATATGGGGTCATTAAGGTATGCCCTCTTTCAATACCACTAGTGTCCTTTGTAAAGGATGAATTTGGATGCAGAGACAGACATACATGGAGGAAAGCCTATGTGAAGCAATATAGGGGAATGCTAGATAAAGATTGGTGTCTTGCTGCCATGAGCCAAGGAATGCCTGGGGCTTCCAGGAGCTGAAAGTCATGAGAGAGGCCTGGCCTGTGAGTTTCATGGGAAGCGTGGCCCTTCTGACACCTTGATGTCAGACTGTAGCCTCTTGAACTGGAAGACAACACATTTGAGTTCATCTAAGCCATGTGGTCTGTGGTACTCTTTATGGAACCCTAGAAAAATAATATGATAAACATTGAATTTGTACTTAGCTCCAGATGAGCACCTCATGGAACTATCTTATTTCACATCAGCCTTGGACAGTCTGTTTTTATCTTTCTAAGTAACAACTGATGATAGGTAATAACTTACTGAGGTTAAGAGGCTTGCCCAAGACCTTGTAAGTTGTCAGTGAAGGAGCTAAGATCTGAACTAAATTCTATTAAACTGTGGAGTCTACTCCATGGGCCCTGTGTGTGTATGTGTGTAGAAATCTGGTTCTAATTAGTGGATTACTTAGTGTCATAGCCATCTTCACATCATCATCCTATCTCATTAGAATCAGTTACTTCATCCATAGAAGAATTAATTTGAAATTCATTGGCAACCAAACCTTTCATTGTCAAAGGCATGTATAGGATTATCTATTTCTATGTCAATAAAAAATTGATAATGTTTTCTTGACTGTTTGTAGTTGGAAATGTGTGGCCTCTTCCCTCACACTTCTCCAATTCTTTCTGCCTTTTTCCCTTCACCCAAATGTGTAATTTAACATGTGATAGAGTGAAAAATCTACATAGAGTCAATTTTCTGCTTCATAAGAAATTTTCTTAAAAATGAAACTAAATACATTTGCACTGATCTGTGTAGAAATTGGAGATACTCAAACCTGGGCTAAAACTTGAAATTCAAAATTTGATAAGTGTTGTTTCCAAGATTTAACTATGACAAATCATGCTGCTGTCAACATGGATGCACATATATCACTGTGGTATTGTGTAGGAGTCCCCTGCAAGTTCTCCTCTCAGTCCAAGAAGTCAATATTTGTAATCTCAAAGATATGTTATTAGAATCCCATCAAGTTAATTCCAATCTACCACTCCCAGTGCAACCCGTGGTGAAAGTAAAGACACTACAACATATTATAATTATTGGGGAGCCAAGGGGCCCTAAGTCAGTCCATGAAGATGGCTTTCCAGAACAAAGAGGCTGACCCCCTGGGCAGCACCCAGGTTTTATTCAGTGGAGGGGTGGCTTGAGGAGGAATGATTCAGAATTGTGGGAAGCAAGTGAGTACTGTGAACTGAGCTAGGTAGGTGGCCTACATTTACCTCTGCCATATGCAGAAAAAGTAATTCACATTGTGCTATTGCGATAGTATCTAATGTTTTAGGGATCTGGTGCTCAGCCAAAATGGAGACAGTCATTCTTCTTTCAAGAACAGCTGCTCAGGTGGCCCTCCACAGTTCCCCCTTCTTTGTTTTGAAGAAGCTGGAGCAGTGTCAGTTGTGGCTACATAGCCTGTAGCTATTGTTGGGCTGAGAAGCCTCCATGACACACTTTAATGAGAAAGATTATAAACAAGAGAATGAGTACACCAATTCCAATATAAAACCAAAAGTGAGTCTTGAAATATGCAAATAGATTTAACTGCTCTATAGCATCAGCAAACTTATCCCAGTCTTTAATCTGGGCATCAAAAGTGGTCGGCTGCTGTGATACTAACAATACCTTTCTCTGAAGCACATCTATATTCAAAGTAATATATATATGGAAAGAAAGCTCCTGTCTGAGAGAGAAACGAGTGGGGGCCCCAAGTGGGTTGTCCCAGGAATGTTGTCTCTTCCAGGGACTTTTATAGTGTAAAACCATGTCGTGAGGCAGGTCTAAGGTGTTAAAGATCATGGGAACTCGCTTACGTGGGCATGAGGTGGGACAAAACTACAGTCAACCAATGAGATTACAATCACCATTGCTCAGGTAAAATTGATTAAATTCCGCACCAGATGAGGAAGAGAGTCAAGTAGCAAGGGGGCATGAGTACCTCTGTGACAGGATCTCCTCCTTTTGGGGGTTGTGTTAGTGACTCATTTGAGTTTTTTTAAAGGTAATTGATACCTATTTAAAATATCAATCCCTGATGCCCATCTCTAGGGAAGTATGTAGCTATATTTGCTTCCTCTTTTGTCTTGAGGTATGGCCCATAGCTGAGGAGTGTCTGTCCATAGTTACAAAGTCACCTTGTCTTCCATCTTGTCTCCTTGAGGGCCTGGCCCTGTCTGACTGTCTATAATATTTCTATCTAATTCAGCTACCTACAACAATTATGTTTTCAGTTCTGAAAAAAATACCTACAAGGGGAATGGGCTGAATTGGACTTCTCATTCTAATATTTTTTTAATTTTATTTAGCAAAGGGTCTACAGGGTGTTCAGGGTCTCACTACTAGATTGGACTTGTAGTGATCTGCCTGTGTACAGCTTCCCAAGAGCTGGGATTACAGGCATGCACCACCACACCCTATCTCAATTGAAATCTCAGCGCACCCGGGGGACCAGCCTGGCATGGCAGGCCCTGGGATGGAAACCACAGCCCCTGCATCTGCTTGCAGGTGCTTTAATCACTGAGCTATTGGGCTGGCCCTTCATCCTAGTTTTTGAACAATCTTCACACTGATTTCCATAGAGACTGTACCAACAATGGAGAAAGGTTCCTTTTCTCATACAGCCTGTCTAGCATTTGTTATTAGTTGATTTTTTTTATGATAGTCATTCTTTCTGGGGTGAGATGGTATCTCAGTGTTGTTTTAATTACATTTCTCAAATGACTAGTGCTGTTAAACATTTTTCCATGTATTTATTTGTCATTCGTATTTCTTCCTCTGAGAAGTGTGTATGGATCTCAGATGCCCATTTTTTGGATTGGGTCTTTGAATTTGGGAGGCCTGTTTTTGGGGATCTTTTTAGTTCTTTATATATTCTAGATAGAAGTCCTTTGAGTGACTGTTGGTTAAGATCTCTTTTTCCTAATTTGTGTGTTTTGTTTTTACTCTGTTGATGATTTCTTTTGACATACAGAAACTTCTCAATAAGATGAGATGCCAGTGGTTGATTCTTTGAGTCCTTCCCATGCGATTTGGGTTTTGTTTATGAACTTTCTGCCTGCTCCTATGTCTTTCAAGATTTCTACCTACTTTCTCTTCCCATAGATTTAGTGTTTCTATTTAAATATTTTAATCTTTGGTCCATTTTGACTTTAGTTTAGTGCATGGTGATAGACATGGGTCTAATAGTTTTCAGCATGTGGAAAGCCAGTTGTTTCAGCACCATTCATTAGAGGCTATCTTCCTTCCAGTGAACATTTTTCTGCTCCTTTGCCAAAAACAACTTGGCTGAGTATGTTTGTATCTGTATCTTCTAATCTGCTGTATTGATCCTCAGGTCTGTTTTTTGCCAGCACCATGCTGATTTTATCAAGACTGTGATGTCTCCTGCCTTGTCTTTGTTGCCCAGGATTTCCTTTGCTACTGTAAGTCCTTCCAATTCTAAATAAATTTTAGTAATATTTTCTCTAGATCTGTGAGGCATGTCAATGGTACTATGATTAGGATTGCATAATATCTGTATAACAGTTTGGAAGGATGGATATTTGGACAATGTTGGATCTTCTATCCAAAAGCAAGGAATATCTTTCCATTTTCTGAAATCCTCTTTGATCTCTTTTCTCAGAGTACTGTAATTTTCAATATATAGATCTTTTACTTCCTTTGTTAGATTGATTCCCAAGTATTTATTTTTTCCTTAGATGCTATTGTGAAAGTGTGGTTTCCCTAATTTCTCATTCAGTGATTTTGTTGTTTGAATACAGGAATGATACTGATTTTTGAGTGTTGATTTTTTTTTATCCAGATATGCCTTTGAATTTGATTATTAATTCTAGGCCTCTTTCTATAGAGTTTTTGGGATCTTCCATGGAAACTAATATGTCATCTGTGAATAATGATTTAACTTCCTTTCCTATCCTTATTACTTTTATTTCTCTCTCTTATTTAATTGCTCTAGCTAATGTTTGAAGAACTATATTGAAAAGGAGTTATCATAGTGGGCATCCTTGTTCCTGATTTTAGAGAGAAAGCTTTCAGTTTTTGTCTATTTAATACGTTGGCTATTAGTTTGTCATAAATGACTTTTATCAGATTGAGGCAAAGGCAATCTATTCCAATTTTCTGTAGAGTTTTTACCATGAATCAATGTTAGACTTTATCAAAAACATGTTTTGCATCTATGGAGATGATCATGTGATTCTTGTCTTTGGCTTTGTTCATATAGTATATTACATTCATTGATTTGAATATGTCGAGCCATCTCTGCATCCCTAGGATGAATCCCACTTCATCATGATATATAACCTTCTTGATGAATTTCTACCTTCTCTTTCCTAGTATTTTGTGTTTGGGGGAGGGGGATCTTTCTCTGGTTTTGATATGGTGATAATACTTATTCCAGGAATGAGTTAGAGAAAATTCCTTTTCAATTTCACTGGCGAGTTTGAAAAGCATTTGGATTAAATCTTCTTTAAATTTCATGTATAATTCAGCTGTGAATCCATCAGGATATAGGCTTTCTTTGTTGGTAAGTTTTTAATTACATTTTCATTTTCATAAATTGATACTGATTATTCAGAATTTTTATATCTTCTTGATTCAATGCTGGTAATTCATAGGTGTATAGGACTATGTCCATTTCTTCTGTGTTTTCCATCATATGAGAGTAAAGATTTTCAAAGTAGATATTGTTGATCTTCTGAATTTCCACAAGATTTGTAGTAGTTCATGCTTTTCATTTCTTGTTGCATGAATTTGAGTTTTTACTCTCCTTTTCTTGATAAGGTTGACTAGGAGTTTATCAATTTTATTTATTCTTTCAAAAAAAACACTTCAATTCATTAATTCTGTGTATTATCACTTCATCTCGATTGTGTTAATTTCTGCTCGGATAGTTACAATTTCCTCCCCTCTTTGGCTTTAGACTTGATTTGCTCTTCTTTTTACAGAAGTTTCAGGTGCAGGATTAGGTTATTTGTTCTCATTCTGTTTCCTGATGTGAGGGTTCAGCACTATAAATTTCATTCTGAGGACTGCTTTCATTGTGTCCTATAGGTTCTGGTAAATGGTATCTGCATTTTGTTTGGTTGTAGATATTGCTAATTTCTTCTTTGATTTCATGTGTGACCCATTGGTTATTCAGGAAGGTATTAATTTCCATATGTAGAGTTTTTGTGATTTCTTTTCAATTTCACTGCACAGTGTCAGACAGTATTCATGGGATAATTTCAATTCCTTTGTATTTACTTAAACATGTTCTATGGACTAGTACATGGTCTTTTTAAGAGAACATCCTGTGTGCAGCTGAGAAATGTGTGTTCTGATGTTGAGTGGAACACTCTGTAAATGTCTGCTAAGTCCATTTGTTCACAAGTTTGGGTCAGTTTTGTTATTTCTTTGCTTTTTTTTTTTTTTTTTTTGTCTAGTTGACCTACCTTTTTGAGACAATGGAGTGTTAAGGTCCCCTGTTACAATTCTGTTATTGAGTATTTGATTTTTTTATCTATTGATATCTTTCTCATACAGTTGGATTCTTCTGTATTTGGTATATATGTATTTATGATTGTTATCTGCTCCTCTTGAAATTTTCCCCTAACAAGTATGTAATGACCTTCTTTATCTCTTTTGATCATTCTTCCTTTGAAATTCACATGGTAAATGGAATAGCTACCCCTGATTTTTTTCTGGGTTCCTGTCACATGGTGTATTATTTTCTATCCTTTGATTTTTCATTCTATGAATTTTCTTTTGAGTTAAATGTGTTTCTTGTACACAATGTACTGTTGGGTTTTGTTTCTTAATCCACTCTGCCAGTCTATTTCTTTTGATTGATTAATTGATGCCATTTACATTGTTGGTTATAGCTAATATGTATTGGCTTATCTTTGTCATGTTATTTTCCTGCTGTTGGTTCCCTGTGTTTTCCCTCTGCTTAATTGTTTGCTTAATGGTTTCTTTCTGTTGTTCTTGGAGTTGTGTATATTTTTATCTCTTTCTAGAATATCTATCAGTATTTTTGGTAGAGTTGGTCTGGTGGTCATATATTTCTTAAGTTGTTCTTTGTCATGGAAGTGTCTTATTTCTCCATTAATTTTGAAAGATAGTTTTGCAAGTTACATCAGTGTGTGTAGGAAGTTTTTTTCTTTCAGGATCTGAAATACATCACTCCCAGTTCTTCTTGACTTGATAGTTTGTATTGAAAAGTCTTCTGTGATTCTGGTGGGCTTCCCTTTGTAGGTGATCTGTTTCTTTTCTCTAACAGCTTTTAATATTCTGTTTTTGTCCTGAATTTCTAGAATCTTATTATATGTCTGGGTGTATATTTATTTTGGTTCAGCTAATTGCAAATCCGTCTACCTCACTTAACTGTATGTCAGATTCTTTTCCCTTGCTTGGGAAATTTCCTGCTATTACTTTTGCCAATAGTTTTTATCTTTTGTGTTGACCCCTGCTTTTTCACTTAAACCTATGAGTATTATATTATTTTCCTTTGCATCATCTTGCAACGGTTGAATTATTTTCTGGTTACTTTTTATTTTTAAGAGATCTTTCCTTTCATAGTCACTAGCTGCAATGCTGTCTTCAGTGTCTAAAAGTCTATATTTACTTTCATTCAAGTGGTTTTGCCAGCTTTCAGTTGTAATTTTAGTTTTTTAGATATCTCTTTGAATTTGTTCATACATTCTAATTCTATACTGTTCATTCAAGGTTTCCATCATTTTTCTATGCTCTATTTTTTTTGTATGTATATCTTCTTTGGATATGCTGAACAAGTCTTTCACTATCCTTGTCCTTTCTGTTTTTTACCCTCATTTTTTATGATTTGATTATTTCTATACTCTCCTTGACTTGTTTCTTTATTTCAGCTGCTATCATTTCAGAAACTTCAGGTGTGTGACACTTAATTTCTTCTATGTAGATTTCTCCTGGACTTGTTCTGAGTGGGCTGGAGTTCTACGATTGTATTTTGTTCCATCTTGATATTTTCTATTTTTAAAAAAAGTTTTTATTCTGTTTTCTGTGATGATTTTTGTGAGTTTTGGTAGTAGGTATCTGTATCACTAGTGTCAAACCCTCTCTAGGAAGAAGCTGTTCTTCAGGGATGTCCTCTGTATATACAAGATTCTTGGTTTGTGTCTGCCCCCAGATCCTATCTTTCAGATAATTGGGAGTAGGACAATGATTTCTGTTTGACTCTGTCCCCAGTCTTTAGGTGTAGGGCTGTTGGTGAGGTTATTATCCAACAGGTTCCCATTATTATATAAAAATATCTAATACTTTTAGTCTCCCAAGGAAGAAAAACTGATTACAACAGATATGACATCCTAGCTACAGTAGTACAGTTAGCAATAATAACAGCATCTAGCAACATTTACAAATTGACAAACTGTGAGAACTATTGATTTTGTGCTTTAGACCATGGGTGCAAAGTTAATAGTTATATAATAGAACCAATTATAAATTAAGAGTTTGGATGCAAAGTGTTTCCCTTTCTTAAAATGGTCTTACACTTCTGGTGGAACTGGTTGCTGCCTTGGGTGCTTTCCATGCTGGCTGCCTTTCCTGGTGTGAGGATGGGCCTGTTACTGGGTTCCTCTGGTCAAGACGTTTGTGTAGGCACTTCCATGGTGTACAGGGATGGGTTCAGCACCTGGGCTTCTCTGGGGAGCTGGTTGCCTAGGCCCCGGTGCTTCCCACTCTGGCTGTCCTCACAGTATAGGGGGATCCGTAATGCCATTCGTTTTTCTCTTCATCTGGTACTTCTTCTGTTTTAGATAATCACATATGAATAAGGCAAGTCTCAAGTTTCCTTTTGCAAAATTTGCCTTAATTCTCTAATGTGATTTTACATTGGAAGAATTTTCAAATCATAAAAGTAGTCCTTCTGAGTTTATTCAGATGTACATTTAATATAAATTTGGCTTTTAATAAGTAAACATTAAAAGACTCTAATGATTTATAATAAGATTCATTCATGTAGCTATATTTACTTTAATTTGAAAAAATCATAAATAATGGAAACCTCTATTAATTTCTTATTTCATTAAAATATCCTTATTCCAAATGAGTTCCAAAAGTATTATCTTTAGTTTCTTAGTAACACAGCTCCATCAAAACTGGAATTATTTTCAAATAGTCTTCTTGGTTCGGAAGTCTACTCAATTAGAGCAAGTTTATGTCAATTAATTAATTAATCTATTTATTTTCAAGACAGAACCTCACTTTATGTAGTTCAGGCTGATCTTAAACTCACTGTATAACCCAGGGCTGGCCTTAAACTCTTAGCACTTATCCTGCTGCAGCCTCCCAAGTGCTGAGATCACAGGCATCTGCCCTTTCATGGTATTGTGATCCTCTAAAATAACTAGAAAAAGATAATGAGGCCTCTAAGCAGTGGGGTACTTCCACGGTTGACTCAGAGACCAAAGAAATAATGACAGAGATTCCTTATCAGCCCTGCTCCAGAGGCTGGGACAATACTAATCCTTTGGTAACATCAACAAGCATGGACATCACTGTCTAGGTTAGGGCCAAGGCTTAGCCACTTAGAAAAAGAAAAGCAAGGCTTTATTGAAAATTCTATTGAAAATATACCTCAATCATTTGTTGTATTTATAAAAATTTACTAGCATTTATAATATCAAAATTTTTGAAGATATCGCAAGTATAATTTAAAGAAATGAAATAGGTATCTATATTTTTCACTGATACTTGATAAACTTCTATCTGTACTTTTCCATACCTAAATCCAATACTCTGCTTGATTTAACTTTTGGATACCCAACTGATACATCAAATTTAATAGAATCTCTAGGCCAAGTTTTCCCTATTTTAATAAAGGACCCCACTATTCCTCCAAGTTGTTCATTCTAAAAACCCTTTTCTCACTACTCAAATTAATCAGCCCACTAGGAAATTGCTTTAACTCAACATATGGTAGACCCTCTGTATCTATGAGTTCTGCTTGACTTAAATTTTTTAAAATCCCTTGTTATCTCCAGGGATTTGACCCCAGGGTCTCCAACAATACCAAACCCTTTGGACCCTGAAGTCTCATATAAAGTAGTGCTGTATTTGCACAAAACCTTTCTTCTGTCTCTCCATCATCATGGCTATCACACTGATCATGGTCCAAGCCACACCTCTTCTTGTCTGGACTACTGGACAACTCTCCTCCTGTCTGGTCCTCCTGATGCTGGGAATGCTCTGTAGCTGCTCTTCACAGGGCAGCTACTAGGAGCTTTTAAAACCATGTCACTCACATCGTGAGCCCTTGATGTGTAAATACTGCCCCAGTCTTCTCACTGTGCAAATTCTCAGCCCTGGCTTTGGGCCCTGCACCTGCACCTGTCTCCTTCCACAACTCCTTCTTATTCCTTCCACTGTGCTCAGGACTCTCTAGCCACTGGAGTGTTCTGTTCCTGGCACAGGCCAAGCTCACGTTCTGGGACTCTCAGTACCCAAATAAGCTGCTGGTTGTTGCTCAGTGCCCTTCCCAGAGGAAACCTCCCCTCCATAAGTGTCCTTCACCCCAAGTCACTGCTGACCTTGCAGCAAAATTAGCTCAGTGGTTTATTGGTTTCCTTGTTTGTTGTCCTTCTCTGTCCCCCTCCCCGCCCTGAACTGTGAGGCAGGGCCGACAGGATGCATTTCCTATTTATTTATTTATTTATTTTATCCTGCCTCAGGTTTATTTGTACAAAGAGCACAGGAGGACACCAGCCCCCCACAGATGGCACCCCAGGGGTCACACCAGTCCTTCTGTTTTTTTAAATGTTTAAAATTAATTTTATTGAGAAACAAATAGCAAAGAGACAGTTTCAAAACTGATTAGTAGGACAGTTTCAATAATTAATGCATTGCATATTGTTGTCTTCGTGTTTCCCTTTTCATAGCTATTCTTTTCACTTTCTCCATGGTGCAGAAACCTAAAGAGAGAGTCTTCCCATTGTATGCGAGAGTGATAGTCCATGACTGCTTCTTTGAAGTTGCAAGGCGATAACTTATCCCTGTTAACCTTATTTCCTGTGTAGGTTTGTTAGTCCAAGATTTCCAAATCCAAAATAAAATATGTTTTCAGCAATTAGGTAAAATAATGTTCCAGGCAGCTGAAGTAGATATACTATAGGCAGTCAAACAGGGCTGGGCCTTTAAGGAGACAGCATGGAAGACAAGATGACTTTGCAACTTTAGGAGAGATAGATACCTGCTGTGGGGACCTCAAGACAAGAGTAAGCAAATGCAGCCACATATCTCCATAAAGATGGCATCTAGGATTGATACTCTAAATTAGTCTCTCACCTTGAGGACCCCTGGAAGTCACTAACCCAGTCCCCTACAGAAAGAGCCCCTACTCGGTCTTCATACCTGCTTGCCATACTGGCTTGCTATTTGACTCCCTTCCCCATTTGGTCCTGGGTTTAATCAATTTTACCTAAGCAATTATGCTTGTAATCTTATTGCTTGACCACAGTTTTGTCCCACCTCATGCTCACCTAGCGAGTTCCCATGTTTTCTACCTTAGACACACCTCACCTCATGGTTTTACTCTATAAAATTTCTGGACAAGACAGCTTCTGGAGAAAGCCGCTCCGTTCCCCCCTTTTGTCCCTCTCTTGGATAAGAGCTTTCTTTTCTGCAATAAATATATTCTGCTCTTAACCTCTGTTGTTCCTAAAATTCATTCTTTGGTTTTAGAGAACATGAACTCAGCCCAGACATCTTTCAGGGTGGGAGTTTCATTCCTCTGTATCAAGAGGACAAACATCTAGAGTAGACCAAGGGTGTGAGTAGCTTTCCAAGGCTTGTGCTGATGTTGGGGTGACTGCATTGCTCACTTGTGTCCCTCACCACGCTATCCCATCCTCCAAACGAAGAGAAATGGAAGCAGATGGCGGTGCTTATGGACTGGACATTACTAATTATATTCTGAAATTAATTGGGGGCTGGCAAGATAGCTCAGTGGCCTAAAGCACCTGCTTAGGCAAGCTTAGGCAGCCACAGGGGACCACGGTTTGATCCCGGCACCACATGCCATGCCAGTCCCGCCCTCAGGGTGGGCTGAGCTGGCCAAAAAAAATTTAACTAATATGCACTGGAGACCAGAAAGGGAGAGGGCAGAATATATGGTTCCTCAGTAAATAGTTTTTAAATGATATTTTTGTCTGAGTATCTTTTTGAGGATGTTTTAATTTTATTTTTTATTTTTCCTGTATTTTAGGAAAGGGTCTACAGGGTGTTCAGGGTCTCACTACTAGATCAGACTTGTAGTGATTTTCCTGTTGACAGCCTGCCAAGTGCTGGGGTTACAAACACACACCACCATGCCCAGTCTCAATCACTGTCTCAGTGTGCCCAAGGGGCATGGCTGGCAGGGCAGGCCCAGGGATTGAACCTCTGACCCCTGTGCCTCCTTGCAGGTACTTTAATCTGCTGAGCTATTTGGCTGTGCCTTAAGGATAAGTTTTAAAATAATAATATAGACTCCTTTTTTTTTTAGTTTTTTAATCAGAAAAGAAGGAATATTCTTTAAAAGACAGAATTATTGGGACTAAAACCCCAGTGTGGTCTGGGAGCAAATGATCTGCCGGCTTCCTGTGTGTGATGTTGCTCTTTTTCCATCCCTTGCCCCTAAGAACCTGGACAGGCACATAACTCAGTGGGTTCTGATTTATTTTCTGGTTCAGAAAAGTTAGTTTCATGTTTACAGCCTGGCTTTTTAAAGCAAAAAATGGTTTAAAATCACATTGTACTACATAATGAAATTCTTTTTTTCCTGAGCACTATCATCCAGGGGAAGGTTTTTCTTTCATTTAACTTGTTTTTGTTGTTTTAGGATAAAAAAAAATTACTACCATTGAACTGATAATGTTTCATTCTGTGAAAAAAAATACACCACTTAATGTAACTGTTGTAACTCCTGGAGTTCTTAGACCATTGCAGATAAACTATGAAGTTTTGCCATCTTCTTATTCTTTGAGTTTAAAGAATTAGCAAATGTTATATACAGTATTAGGTTTTTCAGGAAAAGTGGAAATACTTACATTTGTGTAGTTAACATAAGAAGAAAATCCAGTAAAGCTGGTAACATACTTTCAGTGCCTTGCAATCCAGAGTCAGATGTATGGATGAGCAGTGAGCTAACACTGCAGAGTTTCAGGCCCACTGCAGCCCTAATGAATCAGAATCTGCAAGTGAACTATCATGGACCGATCAGGCCAGCAGCCTCCTACATGAGAGATGTTGCCTGGCATCAATACAACAAACAAGAGGTATGACTTGGTGGCTCCAGGAAGGTCCAGACCCTCTAGTGGAATTCACAGTTCCCTACAGGTTGAGATAAAAGACTTCTTTGGGCAGCCTGTATTTATTTTGCTTCCAAATGAAGGGATAAGGAGCATTGGAACTGAGGAGGACCTTGGGAGTCAGTTCAAAGAACATCTTAAAGTAGTAAATTTTGCCAATTAAGAGAACTGTCTCACTTCTAAGGTCGGCAGCCTTATTGCTATGCAGTAGGAGGTGTCAGAAGCCCATGGCTTGGCTGCCTCAGCTATGGTTATTTTGCCTTCAGATCACTATGTTCTTTTTCAACACAGCCATAGGTCCCTGTGTCCAGCACCTTAACCCTGTACAGTCCAGTTTCCCACAATTAACAAGACTGCAGGCAGTTCTTGGTGTACAGGACTTTGGGAGTTTCCAGGTCCTAACTGCTGATCTCTGGCACCATTTCCTGCCCTGCTTTCCTTTCCTTCTCTCTCACCTTCAACCAATAACTAGTGAAGTCCATAAAACAAAAGTTCTTAAGCTGGAGCCCATAAACCTTTACAGAAGTGCACGTAGTTTGTGGACCCACTGAAATTCCACATAAACTTATACATGCATGACCATAATATTTTTTTTGCCATTCCAGCTTGCAAAATCATAAATCATCAATACTATGTTCTACCTTGAAAGGTGAAATGGGATGACTCTTATAATTACAGAAATATTATTCTTACCTGACAAAGATTTAGGAGACCTGTAAGCCTTTTACATTGTTTTAATACAAAGAACTAATTGTCCAGAGAGTAGATCATAGAGACAAATTTGAGGAGGCAGCTTTGCAGCTCCCGCAGACTAAATTCTGCCCCACTGATCCTGATGTGTTTGGGTTAGGAGAAAACTGCCTGCTTGGTTCCAGTAGATCTCACGTGCTTTAGGATAATTTTAAAAGGTAAATGTACCCAGAATTGGAGTTTATTTTGATTGTATTGATTCCCTAGGGCACACCTCCTCAACCCTCTGTGCATGTTAGTATTATTACCCCCAGATCAAAGATTTTGGGTGGTAAGCCTACTCAGTTATGTAGTTCTGTGTTAAATGTCTCTGGGTGATTTGAAACTGTATCCAGGGTCAGAACAACTTGGAGAGTAATGTGTGATAAATTCCATAATGTCCTGCTTGGAGAATTGTGTGTCTTTCATGATCTAAGGCACAGTTGATTCTGTTTCCTCTGGACAGTTAGGTCCCTTTTGGTATTGGAATACTGTTATACACATGTCCTGCCCTGCTGTCTTCCTTTGTTATGTCAAATGGAGGCTGATGTGTAAAGTAGTTGTTCCAATCTGAACAGACTCCAAGAGCTACTCATTCTTCCAACACATTGTGTGCTGCTCTAATCACCAGTCTGTTGCTTAAAAGCATCCGAATTTCTATGTCACAAGTGACCTTTCAAATACAGATAGCCCTTCTTTCATGACCTACCCATGTTAATGGCTGTCAGGACTTAGGATGGAGGTGCATTCTTTGGACCTATTACCTGGTACTGAGACTTATAACCCACGTTTGGACTCAAAACATCAGCAACATGTTCCCATTTTGGTGGCTTCTTCTATTTCTGTATTTGATTCTGTGCACAAAAATTCCACAGGCTGCTTGGTGAGAATACTGTAGCATCTACAGTCCTGTATGAAGGGTACTACATATTTGCAACACTACAGTGAAGTACTATTGTGTGCACTATGTGGTGTGGCATGTGTGCCAGCCATCCTGGCCTCCCTAGGCCTTGGTGCTTTTCTAATGTGCAGCCTACCTGGTACCTGAGGTCTGGCTATGTACAGTAGTGCTTCTGTCTTTCTCAAAGAGAAGTGTCATGACCTAATTTTTTTTTT
>NW_004524641.1:1976748-1984883 GCF_000260255.1 Octodon degus | reverse complement strand
GATGGCTTCAGTGGTTTTGTTAAAATTCCACGTACAGAATCAGAATGTCAGCTATGAGGCAAGTGCAGACAGAGAAGTAATAGAAAAATTTCTTCAACAATTTGATAAAATCATAGAGAAAGGTAGCTTCTGTCCAGAATAGATTTTCCTTGTGAATTTTTTTTTTCCATACTGGGGACTGAACTCAGAACTTGCACTTGCCAGGCAGGTGCTTATGCCACTAAGCTATCTCCCCAGCTCCTTCCTTGTGGATGAAACCAGACTTTTTTTTTTTTTAAGAAAGGATCTAAAAAGTCTTGTATACACAAAGAAGCTAAAACAATGCCCAGCTTCAAGACTTTCATGGATAAGGGCCAGGGAGATAGCTCAGTAGAGTAAGTGCTTTCCTGGCAAGCGCAAGGTCCTGAGTTCAATCCCCAGTACCACAAAAGAAAAAAAAAAAAAAAAAGACTTTCAAGGACAGTCACATTGTTGGTAGTAAGAAATGTTACCTCAAGTTGCAGCCTTCCTCTTCTCTTACTCCAAGAATCCACGTTCACCAAAGCAGGTTAGTAAGCACATACTGCCTGATTACATCAAACAAATAACGTATGGGTGACACAAGCTTTATTTGAAGACTGGTTCATCAACTGCTTTATACCCTCAGTGAAGTCGTATTGTGTGGAAAAGGGCATTCCCTTTAAAATTATCATCCTGCTTGATAATGCTCCAGACCACCTCAGCATCCTGTTAAGCTATACCCAGTTGTAAAGGTAGTGTATCTGCCTAAGAACACAACTGCTGGTTTATAGTCCTTGGGCAGGGGATTATAGATACCTTCAAAGCATACTGTTTGCACACAACTTCTTGCAAAGCTGCAGCAGCAAAAGAAAATAATGAAGTAACCTTTGCTCATTTTTGAAAACCAGACATTTTGAATTGCATTAACAACATTGAATCAGTTTAGAGAAGAGTGGCAGAAAAATGCATGCAAGGCATACAGAAATATGCCTAAAACATTTCATGCATAATTCAGAAGCATTTGACAAACATGAACATGTCAATGTCATAAAACAACTTTCTAATGTGCTTAATTTGGAAGCTAAAGTGGACAATTTTGAAGAATTAGTGAAATATACTCAGGGAAAACTAAGTACAGAATACTTAATAGAGTTGGAAGCACAGCAACACTTATAAGGAAGAACAAGAGGAAAGAATTAAAGAAGTACCAAAGAAGTTCACTGTAAAGGGCTTAACAGGCGTGTTCTCAAAAGTGAATATAGCAGGCCAAGGAGATAGCTCAGTGGCATAAGCACCTGTGTGTCACTTACTCTTCTCTCATTGCTGGGACAAAATACTTGACACCAAAAATTAAGGAAGAAAAGGTCTATTTGTTATTATTTTTTCCCTATATTTAGGAAAGGGTCTACAGGCTCTGTGGGGTCTCACTATGTAGAACATACTTGTAGTAATTCTCCTGTTTTCAGCTTCTCAGGAGCTGGGATTATAGTTGTGCACCACCATACCCAGACTCAATCATGTCTCAGCATGCCCAGGGGTGGGTCTGTCATGGCACGCCAGGGGTCAAACCCTGGCTGCTGCACTCTGCCTAGCAAGCAGGCACTTTAGTCCGCTGAGCTATTAGGCCAGCCCAAGAAAAGGTTTGTTTTGCCTACAGTTAGTGGAGGTTTCAGTCCATACTCAGCTGGCTCCAAGGCAGAGTGGCACATGGCAGAAGGCAGCCGTTAATGGGGGGAGCAAAGAGCAAAAAGCAAAGGGAGTGGCAGCAGCTCAGGCAGCTAGCAAGCCTCTCTCCCCTCCCCACATTGTAATGCAGATTACCCGCCCTAGGGCAGGTGCAGCACCCACACACACAATACTCAATCACAAACAGAAGCCATCCCATGACTACATGAGGCTTTGGGGGACACCTCTACGCCAACCATAACAGCCTGCCTGGCAAGCAAAAAGTCCCAAGTTTGATCCCCAGTACCACAAAAACAAAAAAAGAAAAAAAAAAGTTGATACAGCTATGGGAAACTAGAAGCCATAGATCCAAATGTGATTTATGAAAGTAGAACAGCAATTGAGTGACTTTTACTGTGCTATCAAGTTTATGAAGCAAAAAAGAAAATAACAAAACAGATACCACTAATAGGATTCTTCTCAAACCCTACACCGAAGACCCCTACTACTAGTTCTTTCAATTTCTATTTCACCATCTGCCTTCTACATCCCCTGATCAGAATTCCAACGATAATAGGAAGGACTCAATGACTAATGGATTAGCTTGAATGTCTTTTTGGGGGCACAGTTCTATACATGTTGTTTACAGTGCCTCAGTGTCTTTTTGTACTGTATGCATTGTTTATACAGTACTGTAATATTTGCTGATTGTATTATATAGTGCAGCACTGTGGTTTTATGTTGTTATATAGCACTGCCTGTAAAATTTCTGCGAATAAAATCAAAGTCATCAAGATAGAGTTTCTTTTGACCATATCTTTCATTTCTTTTTCTTTCTTTCTTTCTTTCTTTCTTTCTTTCTTTCTTTCTTTCTTTCTTTCTTTCTTTCTTTCTTTCTTTCTCTTTCTTTCCGTCCATCCATCTGTCCATCTTTCTTTCTCTATTTTTAATGTATTTGGTACAAGGTCTCACTGCACAGCTCAGACTCATAGTGATCCTCCTGTTTTCAGCCTCCCAAGTGCTAGGATCACAGGCATGCACCGCCATGCCCAGTCTCTCTTTTGATCATGTCTTTGTTCTGAATACTGTACATACTATATACAAATCCTCATTTAGTGACCAAATCATTTAATGACCTTGTCATGGGATAAAAACTCAGTGGTTAAATGAGAAATGTCTATGATAATGCCATTTTCTCCTACAGCTCTTACAGGGCAATGCTCACTTCTTTTTTTCATTTTTGCTTTTGCAGTATCAGGGATTAAACCCAGGACCTTGCTCTTGCCAGGCAAAATGCTCACTTCTGAGCAAACTCAGGCCCACACTGCATGGGCACAATGAGGCTCAGATACAGCCCCTCCGCACCTCCTCCAGAGGCAGGCCCACCCATCACAGGGCCAGCAGTGCTGTCCTCCGCCTCCCTTGGGCTGCTGCAAGCCTATCACTTGCACCCCAGCATGGACGCTGCCAGTCCTCTGTGCCTCGAGCCTAACCAAGCATGTGCTTCCGGGTGGGCGACACAGCTAAATGATGTCATCCGCCTGAGCTACTGATTGGCTCCCACATCCTGTGAGATCCTAGCTCTCACAGAGTGTGGAGTCTGGACCATGCAACACCGCTGGCTGGGTCTTCTGTAACAAGGTGCTTGGCCTTTTAGAGTTAAGGTCCTGAGCCTGCCCTTTTTGTCCGTTCAGCCTTTACCTAAGCAAGGAGTTAGATTATTTATGTCTACTCAGTATGCAGAAGGGCTTTCTTGAGGTAGTAATGCCATGTTTTAAGAATGGCCAAAGAAAAGAAAAGAGAAAAGATCCAAGGGCGTTTGGTGACAAGAACCAAGCCACATCAATAAAATGAGCAGTCACAGCAGTGGGCGAGGACCTGTGCCAAGCAAGTTAGGAGTACAAACATGGAAAGGAAACTCGCTGCCCCAGTTCTCCATGAGTTACAATCTATGGGGCAAGATGCAAAATATAGTAAGCTAAACTATTACAAATGAATTACATAAAATAATACAAGAACTGGCATCAAGGTCCCAAAAGTGGAACACAGTTTGGCATTGTGTCACATGTGTCATCCCAACACTCTAGGAGGCTGAGACAGGAGGATGGCAAGTTCAAGGCCAGCCTGAGCATTCTAGTGATGCCCTATTTCAACATAAGGGCTGGGGTATAGGTTAGCAGTACAGTGCTTGCCTCTCCTATGTGAGTGTCCTGGTCCCCAGTGCCACCAAAAGGAAAAAAATGGAAGAGAACAGGAATGAAATGTATTTACATAATTACTTGAATCAGAGGTGAGGGATAGGGCTGTGTCAGAGAAATAGAAATATTAAAGTCATTTTCTAAAAATATTCACCAGTCAAGGTATTTGGAAATACAGTAGTGAAATAGTAGTTAGGTGAATAGGAGGTTTACCCCATATTCTAGTTTTCTAGAGCAGTGCTGTCCAATGCCTTTCTGCTGTGATGGAAATAGTCCACGTAGGCTTCTTTCCAAAGTTTCAAATAGTTTTGAGTGCCAGAAATGAGGCCAATCAAATGAATGAACTGACTTTGTAATTATTTTTTTTAATATTTATTTATTTGGTACAGGGTCTTACTGTGCAGCTTGGACTTGTAGTGATCCTCCTGTCTCAGCCTCCCCAGCATTGGGATTACAGGTGTGCAACCCCACACCCAGTTTCCCATGGCCGGCTTGGTGTGCCCAGGGTTCCAGGGCTGGCACAGCATGTGGTACTGGGGATCAAACCCGGGTCCTTGCACTTGCCAGGCAGGTGGTTAGACCACTGAGATATCTCTCCAGCCCTGACTTTGTGGTTATTTTCATAATAATTAGAGCATTTTATTTTAACTTAAATAGCTAGAATCACCAGATATTGGGATAGCAGTACTCTAAGTGATCCCCATGTTTTCTTCCCTGCAAACTACATATTGAAAAGGTTTGTTATCAGTTTGAGTCACAGGGACCCATTCTACTGCGACAAACAGATCAGAGGGAAAATATTGTTCTCAAATTCAAACAAAGGAATGCCAATTCAAGAGAGAGATTCCCATTTCTTGAGTGCCTATCACATGCTTATCTGAGTGCTTACACATATTACCAGCAGCCAATACCTTACACATGGGACAGACTGAAGCTCTGGACCATATTCATATAAATCACCATCTAAAGTTACCAATTGATCACCAATAAGTCTTAATGTTGTTTTGATTTGCATTTCTCAAATGACCAGTTATATTGAATATTTTTTCATATATTTATTTATTATTTCTACTTCTTCATCTGAGAAGTGTCTGTTCACTTCAGATGACCATTTTTGTCTTGGGCCTTTAAATTTAGGGGTCTTATTTTTTTCAGTGTTTCATATATTTTAGGTACTAGCCCTTTGTCTAAGGAACAGCTAGCAAAACTTTTCCCAAACTGTGAGTTGTCTCTTAACTCTGTTGGGTATTTCTCTTGCTGTGAAAAAGATTTTTAATAAGATGTGATAACAGTTGTTGTCTTTGTGCTATGTCCTGTGCAACTTGGGTTTTGTTAATAAAGTCTGCATAGTACAAATGTCTTCAAGGGTTCTACCTATTCTGTGTTACAGCAGATTTAGTTTTCTGTTATACTTAGATATTTCATCCACTTCAATTTTTGTTCAGTGCATGGTGAAAAATAAGGGGTTAGTTGTTATCTTCAGCATGTGGAAAGCCAGTTTTGCATCACCATGTATTAAAGAGGCTATCTTTCTTTCAGCAAATGTGTTTGGCCCTTTTGTCAAATATCAGGTGGCTGAGTGCATTTGGAGTTGTTTCTCCATCTTCTTATTTGTTTCACTGATCCTCAGGGTTTTTTCTCACCAGTACCATGCTGTTTTTATCACAGTAGCTTTTTAGTAGAGTTTCAAGTCAAAGATTATGATGTCCCCTACTTTTACCTTTGTTGCCCAAGATTAACAGGTCTCTTCTGGTTCCAAATGAATTTTTGGATTGTTTCTATAATTCTCTGAGATATGCTGTTGGAATTTTGAACAGGATTTTATTAAATCTGTGTAGAAATTTTAGGTATATAGTCATTTTCACTATATTCGTTTTTCATACCCAAGATCAAAGGATATATTTCCATTTTCTGATATCCTCTTCAGTTTCCTCTTGTACAGTAATGTAGTTAAGGTAGAGGTCTTTTACTTTCTTCATTAGATTGATTCCAAAGTATTTCACTTTTTTAAATGCTATTGTGAAAGATGTTGTTTCCCTAATTTCTCTCACAGTGAGTACATTATTCAAGTATAAGGAGGCTATTGATCTTTGAGTGTTGACTTTGTATCCAGCTACACCTGAATTTGGCAATTAAACCTAGATGTGTTTTGATGGATTATTTGTGGTCTTCTATATAGAGCATATGTCCTCTGCAAACAGTGATAATTTAATTTACTCTTTTCCTATCCTTATTTCTGTCTCTTGTCTAATTGCTGTGGCTAAAGTTTCTAGAACTGTATTGAATGAGAGTGCTGACAGTGGACATCCTTGTCTTGTTTCTGAATTTAGAGTGAAAGCTTTCAGTTTTTGACTGTTTAGTATGATGTTGACTGTTGGCTGATCATAGATGATCTTTATCAGATTGAGGTAAAGATCTTCAGTCCCCATTTTCCAAAGGTTTTTATCATGAATGAGTGCTGGACTTCATCAAATACTTTTCCTCCATCTATTGAGATTATAGTTTTTGTCCTTGGTTCTGTTAGTATGGTATATATTACATTTATTAATTTATGTATGTTGAAGTATGTCTGCATCTCTGGGCTGAATCTCACTTGGTCATGGTGTATAATCTTCTTGATGATTTGTTGCATTCTGCTTGCCAGTATGTTGGTGGGCTGGGGAGATGGCTCAGTAGAATAAGTGCTTTCCTGGCCAGCACCAGTGTCCGAGTTCAATCCCCAGTTCCACAGGAGGTGGCGAGGGCTGGGGGATGATGTTTGCCGGTATCTTACCGCACAGATTTTTGCCTCTATGTTCATTAGGGAGATTGGCCTGTGGTTCTTCTTTTTTGTTTGGATTTTTCTCTAGTTTAAGTATCAAGTCAATATTTGCTTGCAGGAATGAATTTAGGGTTTCACTTCCCTTTCACTTTCATTACAGAGTTTGAGAAATGATGGCATTAAGTCTTCTCCAAATTTATAGTAGAATGAAGAATTCTGTTTGTATCAGGGCTTTTATTGTTAGTAAAGTTTTAATTACATCTCCAATTTTATTGACTGATACTGGTTGATTTAGAAGTTTTTACATTCTTTATTAATTGTATCTTCTTTATATTCATATATTGATTAATTATATGTATCTAGGAATCTGTCCACTTCTGCATTTTCAGGAAAGCTTCTTCCCATAAGCAAATTACAAATACCATCCAGAAATTGAACTGAAACAAAATAAAAACAAAATGAAAAGACACTTAAACAAGATGCAACTCTAGACTTACAGTTCACCAATGGCAAATCCAAGGGGCACTGCGCTGGAACAATCCAAAAGCCACCCACCTCGACTCTCTGAAGTGGTAGTATTAGAAATAACAAAGCAAATGAAAGAAGCTCTAGAAAAAATCAAATCAGAACTAATTTCTCAGACAACTACAGATATAGTGATCATAATAAAAAACCTGCTTAGTGACTCTAGAGCAGATACAGATAAAACAAATAGAGCTTAGGAAAATGATGGAAACCATAATCACCCAAAATAGGAAAGAAATGGAATCCATGAAGAAGATTCATACAGATACTCAAGGGGTTAAAAGTTCTATTGAAAGTATACACAGCAGAGCCAGTTTGAGGATACAATCTCAGCCATAGGACACAGGATGATGGTTAGCAATCATGAGAAGAAAGATGTCTTCAAAATAGCAAAGGACCACAAGAAATCAATCCAACCCCTGGTAGATGATGCAAAGAAGAATAGCATAAGATTGACTAGAGTAAAAAAAAATTTAAAAAGATGATAGCACAAATGACATTAAAAAAAAAAAAACTATTCATAGAAGTCATGGCAGAAAACTTCCCAAGCAGGGGAAAAAGAATTTGACATGTTGATTAGTGAAGCATATAGAACTCCAGTTCGCCATTATTTAAAGAAACGTATGGGCCTACCAGATAGCTCAGCAGGTTTCGATCCCCAGCATGTCGTGCTGGCCCTGCCCCCAGGCGCGCTGAGACTGTGATTGGGATTGAGGGTGGTGGTGTGCACCTATAATCCCAGCACTTTGGGAGGCTGAAAAATAGGAAGGATCACTACAAATCCAGTTTGTATAGTGAGACCCTGTAGACCCTGTATTACATACATAAAAAAAAAGAAATCTACATCAAGGCATGTAGTAGTCAAGATCCCAGAAATTCAACACAAAAACATAATATTAAAAGCTGTTAGGGGCCCAGGGAGATAGCTCAGTAGCATAAGCACTTATGTGGCAAGCACAAGGTACTGAGTTCAATCCCAGATACAA
>NW_004524641.1:1965952-1975578 GCF_000260255.1 Octodon degus | reverse complement strand
TTTTCTTCCCTAGAATTCCCCAATTATTTTGAGAGAAAAGTAACTGCTCTCAAAATATCGAACACATCAGGACACACATCAGTAGTCTTATTTTACAAGGAACAGATTGTCCTGTAAGAGCAATGTAAGAAAAGCATAAAGTTTCCACTAGATGGCACTGGTGTGCAAATAGTATTCTTAGACTCTGCCCTAACTCAAATCAATAAATTATTTCAGTGTTATATTCTTTTCATTCATTTTGACTAGTCTGGGAAAGATAAGAGAAATAGAAAGTTTTTTTAAAAAACAACACTTTCTAGTGCAAAGCTCTGGGGTAAACAGCACCTTCACAGAGGCCACCATGGAGAAATGATAACAATCTTTTTTTTATTTGCTAAATCCAGGCTAATAATCCAGCATTCTTGAGTATCTATTACCATCAAGCAATTATAAAATATCAAGGGAGTGTGGGATATTCAAGAAAAGTAAGTAAACCAACTTCTTTTGTGCCACTGAGCACACGGTTTCATTTGGTCCCTAAATTGTTAGCGCCATATGATCCTAATTATCCAAGACTAAACTATTAGCTCTATGGCAGAAAGAGAATGACTGGATTGTTTAATACTTTCTCCCTTAGAATTAGCATAACATCCAGTGCATAGTACACAGTTTGACTATGGCCAAGCTTGGACTCTATTCTTAGGGAATCCAGTTTGAGCTAGAATCGAGGTTGAGCAAGAGTCCTGGTATATCAGGTTAGTGACAGTCCTCACTCTTGGTGTCTGACCCCCACCAGCGTTTTACCATTCTGCACTGCCTTCAGCAAGAATTCTGTTAAGCAAATCCAGCAAGAATCTAGTCCTGATGTTGGGTAGTTGTCCATCCATTGTCAACATAATCCTGATTATAAATTTCCCTTGTCTTTCCAAAGTCAGAATTGAGTCTAATCTCTCAGAATAGTCCTCGTTTCAAGACCCTATTGCAGTAGTTCCTATAACTGTCACCATGGTGTGACATGTTACCACGCCCAAAAACAACTTGAATAAAGTTGGCCCTCCTTCACAAATGTCAGGAATAATTTCCTCATTCATAGTGGAAAGTTTGGGGGAAGAATTCTTGGGCTTGAGACAATCCTGGAGGCAAAGCCAGCGCTGGGGGTGTTGTTTCAGGCCAGAGGATACAGGAGCAGAAAACAAGGATTGCACTGATAACGTGAACCTGACTTCACCTGGGAGGCCTGGACCTGGTTCCCGTCTCCCAAGACGCCAGAGGGCGCCGCAGGCTGCTCCCGGAAGCCAACAGCCCTAAGGTGGGACAGCACCTGACGCCAGACTCTTCTGCCTTCCGGAGGCGGAGAGGCGAACCCGCGGGGAGTAGCTGGAAACCTAGGCAGAAGCTGGGACGATCGCCGCCCGGCGTGGACAGCCTGGACGAGCCGCCCAACAGCCGCATCTTCCTGGTCATCAGCAAGTACACGCCCGAGGCGGTGCTGCGGGAGCGCTTCTCCCGCTTCGGCGAGATCCAGGACATCTGGGTGGTGCGGGACAAGCGCACCAAGGAGTCCAAGGGCATCGCCTTCATCAAGTTCGCGCGCAGCTCGCAGGCCTGCAGGGCGATGGAGGAGATGCACGGACAGTGCCTGGAGCCCAACAACACCAAGCCCATCAAGGTGCAGACGCGGGGCGCGGGGCGCGGGGCCTCAGTCTCTTCACCCAGTCCTTCTCCCTTAGATGCTTCTGTTTACCACAGATGATGATGATGATGATGATGATGATGATGATGATGATGATGATGATGATGATAAAAATAGCTGCTTTCCCTTGGGTAGGTGTAGACCTCCACAGTCTGACCCAAGTGCTCACATTCAACTCTGGTCCTCTGATGTCGGCCCTTCCCCGGGACCAGAGGAAAATATGCACGCAGGTAATGTAAAGGGCAGGTGACTGAGGCGGCTGTCACATATGCATCCCACTGTTGCGATTTTTAGAATTACATTATGTAAGCCCTGTGTGTAAAGATGAATACCATATATTTGGTCATCGGTCCTCTGTTACTGATGCTTTTCTTTGAAAGCCAACCAAAATAAAAGCCCCAAGAGGCACCAAGTCATTGTGATGACGGTGTGAATTGTGTATCCTTATGAAATGCTGCTTTGCATAGTTGTGATTCATTCTAGTGGTATTTGTATGACATTTCTGTGTTTAGTCATGTTAAGGACACGTGGCCGGAATGGTCCTATTCAGGGTTTATTTCATCTCATCTGTCCGTTTAGCACAATGCCTGGCACAAGGTCAGACTGTAATTTAGGTTTATTACCGGTATATAGTAGCCAAGATGTCACTCTTTACTTACTGTTCCTTCAGATCAGAAGTTAATCCTGAGAATATGGCAGTTGATTAAATTGTACCCTTCACCTGTTGTTCAGAAGTAGTTACTGTGTGTGTAATTCTGTTGGAGCTTTCTGTAGAAATTTTTTTCTTTACCTTTAGTTCTTCCCCTCCACCATTTACTGAATTGAGAAGAGAATAAGTAAGGACTTGCAAATGAAGGACTCTCTGAAGGTCTTGCCTGAACCTCCAGCCTAGTACAGTAACAAACATACATGGTAATCTTCTGTGGATGCAGGCAATAGCAGCGCTCCAAAATATGTGAACTATTATTGATAGAGCTAAGAGAAGAACAAATCTACAGTCAACTCTGTAACCCTCTGAAGTAGCTCAGAACAGGGCATCGACAGAATTCTAGGACTGAAAGCCTAAATCAGAAGTAGATAGACTTTTTTAATGAAGGATCACATAATAAATATTTTACACCTTTGGGGCCAGTCTCTGTCATAGCCTTGTCGGATTATTTTCAACAACCCTTTAGAAATGTAAACTAATTTTTCTATGTTACACCAAAACAAGAGAGCTGTAGTTTGCTGACCCCTGCACTGCACTGAAAATTTTCATTTCTTTCTAGTTATGACTTTAATGGAATGGGTTTTCATACTTTTTGAGTGTAACAGGACTTCAGAGTCCACATTTGCAACCAAAAAATACCCCAAATTTGAGGCCCCTTTCCATGATAAACTTCTACAAGAGAACTTAAAGTCCCAACAAAAACATGTCCCCATTAGCCATAGAGAAATTAGAAGTATTTCTTCCAAAAAGAATTGTATTTCATAATCCTCTCCCCCACCATCCCCTTTTTTTCCTACTGTGTTACAGCCAGAAATTTTTTTCAGTATAGTTTCTAGCTGGCCATTCTAGGTTCATCATCTTGGGCTGTCCTCCATTGGAACGTAGTAGCTGTTCTTTTTTTAGTACTTCCATTGAAATTAATTTAGCCTCAGTTTTTTCATGTACTTTTTTTTTTTTTTTTTGCAAAGTTCAATGAATCCCAAGACAAAAATATTGTAGCACCAGCCTACAGCCAGAAGATTGTTCAATTAAAAGTTACTCTTTAATGATCTCTGTGACTTGGAGGAAAGTGGTAAATAGAAGGGAAGTCTTAGTTCTATCTTTATCAAGAATGGGTTCTTGTCTAAGAATGTCTGTGAGTGTTTGTTGTCTAGGAAGATAAAAGCATGTGAGGAAAATCTCCCATATGGAAGTTATTCTTGTATTCTACATAGATTCTGTGCTTTATTGGAGAGTTTTTCATTTCGGTCCTCTAAGGTTTAAGCAGTGGTGGTCTGACAGCAACTCTAGTCTCATCACAGTAGAATGCCTGTTTTTCCTTCCTAGTGTCTGTACATATTCTTAGAGCTTCCAGTTTTTACATTTCCCTATTGATCATTCATTATGCCACTTTGTCTAGAAGACAAGCTTTCTAGTGATTCATTTCTGTGTTACTCAATACTCTATTACTAATATACCTCCAGCAGTGCTTGGCGTAGAGTACAGTTATTGAAGGACTCACGAAGCAAACTCTTAAGGCAGTGGTGCTGAACCTATGGCACACATGCCACAGCTGACTGTTACCACTGAAAGCTTTCACAGAGTCGCTATTAGTTCTCCAAGGACATGCCTCCAACTCTATGACAAGTTATTCCCTTGCAAAAATAATGAGCTTTTCCCATTTAATATTTTCTTTTTGGCATTTATGAAATTCTGCATGTTCTTTGAAGTCCAGTACCCTTTTGGGTTGATGACGTCCTTATTCTGGAATTCCACAGTCCTAAGATTTAACATATTTGGTGCTGGGGAAATGGCTTAGTAGAATAAGCGCTTCCCTGACAAGCGCAAGGGCCTGAGTTCAATCCCCGGTTCCACCAAAAAAAAAAAAAAAAAAAGATTTAACATATTTGATTAAGGCAGTGCCACCCCTTGAAGGAAACATGCATTTATGCACACAAAACTTCCAAGGTCCTTGTGTGTATAGCGATTTAATTATGTAATATTCAAGCAAAAAACCTAGCCATTAAACTTACTATGCTTACATCTGACCAAACAAGTTCACAGTCTTGGTCACAGATTGTAACATTCCTCTGGAGTAGTTTAAAACTGAGACAAATTTTAAAATTAAATCCTTGGTACCAAAAAAGAAAAAAAGTACTACAAAGCAAATTAAATTCAGAGTACCATAGAATGACAATGTTTCAATAAAACTAAATTGCTAATATTAGGAAAACCATCCTGTTCCTTTACCCATTCACATATGGAATCATATTGGATAGTCACTTAGATGAATCAGAATGTGGTTTTGATATCTTTTCCTAAAAATTAATATTAGAAAATGAAATTATGACCACCTAAACTTAATCCCAGAGTTGATTTCATGCTAAGAATAATTGAATCCTCTGTCCTTGCTAGTATATATAGTAAAGACTAAGCATTTTATTTTTGTAAGGTTTATTTATTTATTTATTTTGAGACAGAGTCTGTGTAGTTCAGTCTAGCCTTGAGTTCATTATGTAGTTCAGGCTGGCCTTGAACTAGTGGTGATCCTCCTGCCTCTGCCACCGTATCTAGCCTCCCCCAAAATATTATTTTTCATCATGCTTACAGTGCATTGACTTTTAAAAATAAGATATGGAATAAATTACTTGGCTTTTATATTATGGAAATTTTTACTTATATGAAACAATTGTTAATAGAATTCTTAGTTATCCAGAAGATCCACACCAAAATTTTTGTCTTACCTCCTTCTAAATTTCCCACTCAGCCACCCTTTCTTGAGTACCTGTGGTACACTCATTAACGTGCTAAATAGAGGAACACAAAGGAGGTACATATCAGTCCTTGCACTTAAGGATTTTATTTCTATTGGGCAGAAAGACCAAATAGGTAAAATGTTGTATGTATTTTAATAGGAATATGGCAGTTGATTAAATTGTACCCTTCACCTGTTGTTCAGAAGTAGTTACTGTGTGTGTAATTCTGTTTTATGCTCCCCCCAGGAGATAATATCTATTTGTCTCGCAATCACCCCAAAGATGTATACTGACAGACCTCAGTAAAGATTTCTTGAGATCTCCACCACAGTAACTCAGTATTTAGAGTAGACTCAGTATTTGCTCAGTGCAAGAAGGATTGAGGAGCGCGGGAGAGCAGATCAGGCCTGAGCAGCAGGTGCAGAGTGAGCTGGGAACGCATTCCGAAGAGCGGGGACTTGGTCTGGTGTGCAGTACATAGGGAGGAGGTGAGAGTGGTCAGGTGAGCAGGGGCAGAGCCAGGAGTGAACTTGTCTTGCTCTTCCTGTCAGGGAGACCCTTGCAGAAGCACAGAACTCCTGCTGAGCAATCAAGAGAGGGTCACCTAAGTACATTGTAGCCACACTGGGTGTTTATGCAGAGTTCCAACTTAGCCCACATTAGGTTTCTCTTGTAATTTGTTTAAAAATAGTAAAGCTTAGCTGGATGTGGTGGCACATTCCTGTAATCCTTGCACTCCAGGAGGCTAGGGCAGGAGGGCTACAAGTTTGAATCCAGCTTAATTTAGGCAATTTAGCAATTTAGTAAGATCTAGTCCCAAAGGTAGAGATATTGCTTAGTGCAAAGGCCCTAAGTTCAGTCCCCACTGCTGCATATAACAATGAAATAACAACTAAAGAACAGTTGATGTTCTGGGGATATACATCAGGGGCACAGTGCTTGCCTGGCAAGTGCAAGGTCCTGAGTTTGATTCCCAGTACTCCTTCAAAAATAAATAAAAGAACAGTTGATGTCATCACCATAGTGGATAAATTTCCATGGAGGGAATTTGTTTTGGTTTGGTTTTTTAGACTTAATGGTTGTTCCGGCAGGCCAGGTGTGAGCTGTGTTTCCTGCCTTGTTTCTGGCGAGCACATTGTCCCCTGCTTTAACAAGCAACTTGGCCGACTGGCTGAAACCATGCCAAGAGGCTTCACACAGGGCGGTGTTCCCATCCTCATCTTGTCGGTCCAGGGCACATCCCTCCTGAATGAGTGCAGCAATGATCTCTGTTGATCACAGTGTTGCCCACCACTGTGGCCCAGTGCAAGGCAGTCTGGTCCCCATCATCCTGGATATCCAGGTCACAGCCAGCCTTCAGCAAGATCTGTCCCACAGAAAGATGGCCCTTATTGGCAGCAAGGTGCTGAGGAGTGTGGCCATGTTTGGTAACTGCTACCTTGGCACCCTCATTGATGAGCTGAACCACATTCTCTGCTTGGCTTTTTTTTTTTTTTTTTTCTGCTTGGCTTTTGTACGCAGCTATGAGAAAGCGTTCTGAAAGTGCAGCACCCGCATCCTGCTAGTTCATGAATTGAGAGAAAGAGGTTTTCGGGAAATCAGTGGACAAGTTCCATCAGCTCAACCCAAAGCCACCAGCTTGGGCTGGCGCCCACCAGTATAAATGTTCTCAATCATTGGAAGGTGATTTATTCTTATGCCATCTTCAGTACAGGAACTTACCTCTGCAGCTAGGAGGCTGGCAGGGGCCATGGAAGGAATTTGAACTGGCTGGTTTCATCCTGTTTGAAGCCAGAGTATAATATTATAAAAGCAATGGATCCTTGAAATATACCCATGTGCAAATATATGTGTGCTTTTAAAGTTTCCAAGAGTGCATAGAACCTGGCCTCCTTCTGAAGCTCCTCCTTAGACTCCTCAGTAAGAACTCTTCATCCACGGCTGGGAATTTAGCTCAGCAGCAAAAGCACCTGCCTGGCTAAGTGCAAGGTCCTGAGTTCAATCCCTCGTACAAAGAAGAAAAAAAAAAAAAGTCCTGGGTTTAGTCCCCAGGATTAAAAAAAAAAAAAAAAAAAGAATTTAGTGGCTGACCAGATAACTCAGCACACTAAGGCATCTGCTTAGGCAGAGCACAGCGGCCAGGGCCAGGAAGCTACCTCCAAATGCCTATTTGTTTTGTCAAGAGTTCCTTTCACTGAGGAGCAGCTCTTCAGCATTTTTGATATAGTACCAGGATTGGAGTATTGTGAAGTTCAAAGAGATCTTTATTCAACTTATGGTACAATGTTGTCTATGTTGTTTTTAAATATATTGGTCTTTTCCACTGTGTGAAGTGCCAAATACTGTTTTTGTAATAGCGATTGTGTTTCCTCTCTATTTTAGACTTTAAACCTGTTTAGACATATTTAGACCTATATTAGACCAATTTAGTTCTATTTCTAATAAACGGATCCCTGGGAATGTAACTCTTGTATAATTTCACTTTTTAAAAATAATACTGTAACTCCTCCACAATAGATTGTTTTTTCCAGTAGTGCAACAAAAATACCTCATGCAGGATTTGTATTTGCAACCTTTTGATTAATGCCAGGCAATTTTGCTTGCTTTTGAAGAGCTAGAAATGAAGAGCGGTATGAAGACATCATACTTGGCATTCTTCCAGGACAACAGGTGCACCTGATGGAGTCCTTTCGGAGGGTCATGAGTGTCAGAGGGGCACCCCACATCCCCATGTTGCCCTGCCAGCGCTTGCCTTCTAGCGCAGCTCCTTCTGAGCCTCCTGTGCGCTCTCTCCAGCCTAAGCCTAGTCTTACCCTGTCATTCTCTGTTTGAAGCTCCCGGGCTTAGATGTCATTTCCTGGCACATTTGTTGTTATACTGTGTGTAATTCTGTTTTATGCTCCCCCCATCCAACTGCCATTTAGCTATTATGTTGAAATGTATTTACTATACCTTCTATATTATTTCTTCTGTAGATATATCTGATTAAAATGTAGTGGAGGGCAAGTGTGGTGGCACACACCTGGAATGCCGTCACCCAAGAGGATCTCCATGAGTTCAAGGCTGATGTGAACTACATAGCAAGACTCTGTCTCAAAAACAAAAACAAACAAACAAAAAAACCATATATATATGTAGTGGAGCACCTTTTTTAACCAGTGTCATCATATAGTTAGACTCCTATATGAATTAGTTTTAAATAGTCATTTGATTTGTTTTGATATTGTTAAAATATTGGGTACTTGAGTTTAGATAGAAACATAAAATTTAAGTGTTTTTTGCACAAGATAGTTTCTCTTATAAATATGTCATGAAAATTTCACAAGCTTGTAGGCTCCCTATTTAAGGACTCCAATATGAAATAGTTCCTCCCTCTCATATCCCCCTTTTGAACTGAAATCTGCTCCCTTAGCTGAAATCTCCCCAAAGATAGATGAAGTAGGTGATTTTTGATCTGAGACCTGTGACTTTGATTTTCATACATATCCCTTTTTCTCTCTCCACTGCTGCACCTAGCTGAGTACATATTTTTAAATACCACTTTTCATTCATTTCCTACCTACTATGATAGGAAAATTTTTAAATTTCAAAGAATAAAAATTTAGGTTTGGGAGTATATTGATATTATGAAAGAGAAGCAAATATATTGAAATTAAATTCATAGACAACATATGCTGTATTCCATATTCCTTACATATCATGTTTATGTTGTTTCCAAAATGTGACTTATGCTTCATTTTTTAGAAATATCTCTGACACACACACATATGAGGGAACTTCCTCATCTGATGCCAGTGATTCTGTATTACTAGTTGTGTCATCAGGATTTTATATTGTTTCACCTTCACATCATAGCACTTACACATTTAATCTGCTTCCTTTTTCGTGTATGTGTTTCTCTAGTTTAGGTCATGGAGTGGTTCACTATTTTAATGTAGCATCGGCTATTTATGCAAAGTACAAGTTCCAGGGATTTCAGTACCCTCCTGGGAATTGGATAGGTGTTTCCTTCATTGATGATGGAAGTAATGTGACAGAGTAAGTACCATTCCGAGGATGTGGAATGGTACTTCCACAAACAGTGGCTCCCAGGAAAGTCGCACAAAGCAAGTTACTGTTGGAACTGAGTATTCCCAGCTCGCTGTACATGATCAGTTTTTGTCTCCAGTCTCCTTAGAAAAATGGCCACAGGGATGGTAGCTGCACAGCTTGCGGCTATGATAGAAAAAAATTTTCCTATCATAGTAGGTAGGAAATGAATGAAAAGTGATATTTAAAAATATGTACTCAGCTAGGTGCAGCGGTGGAGAGAGAAAAAGGGATATGAATGAAAACCTCAGTGGTGTGGAATAACCCAAGCCAGCAGCAATTTCTGGTAAGTAGGGAAGAATTCCACCCCTGATGTGGCCAAGAGAATCGAAGATAAATATGACCATTGTGTACTCCCTACTAAGGAAGAAAATTTTCAGAGTGGCCCTGGAGGAACACGTAGGGGCCACACTGTACATGT
>NW_004524641.1:1963985-1964921 GCF_000260255.1 Octodon degus | reverse complement strand
CATTTTGGTAACCTGATCGAAGTCTACCTCGTGTCCGGAAAAAACGTGGGCTATGCCACGTTTGCAGACAGGGTGAGCGCCAACGACGCCATCTCCACTTTGCATGGGAAGATTCTGAACGGGGTGAGACTTAAAGTGATGCTGGCGGATTCCCCGCGGGAGGAGTCTAACAAAAGGCAGAGAACGTACTGATTGTTGGGTAAGTACTTTTCCACACGTCGGTGGCTAATGTGGGGAGAGCAGTGTGCCGTGGAGAGTATTTAGTTGTGGGCTTTTCGGAAAGCACTAGATAAGGAGTTGGTGAGATAGCTTGGCAGTCAAAGCAGCTGCATGGCAAGCTCAAGGACCGGGGTTCGAGCCCCAGTACCGCATGCTATGCTGGCCCTTAAAACCCTGGGCTCCTCGTGTGGGCCAACAAAACCAGGCGTGGTGGCACACGCCTGTAATCCCTGCGCTGGGGAGGCTGAGACAGGAGCATTACTATGAGTCTGAGCTGCATAGGAGACCCTGGGCCGAATAAATAAATGATTTTTTAAAAAGCACTAGGTATGACCACTTCTGCTCAAAACTTTGCTTATTAATAAAACCAGGATTTGCAAAGTATGTATTTAAAATGTAAAATATTTAAACTTAAGAATAGTTTTGACATTTAGTGGAAGAATGTGCTTTTCTATAAATAAAGTCAGAACTCAATTTAGGAAATTATTTATGCATTTATTTATGAGTATCTTAGATTGAAAGAATTGCACATGTATTTACTAAATAAACTTAAGCATAGGAATACGTCTAAGGATTTTTAACTTGAAGAACTGGTGTCTTGAGTAATAAATTAAGATGATTTTTAAATTTTATGAAGAATGACTTTATTTCTCACTAATAAAGTACCCAAGACGCAACATCACATAATGTATCCTATTTAGTTTTTGTAAACCTATT
>NW_004524641.1:1955881-1963721 GCF_000260255.1 Octodon degus | reverse complement strand
CCTATTTTCTAAAAACTCTTCTTTATTATAAATACTGACATACATGACCATAGTATTTTTTCCTATTTATTAATTTTCAGAAATCAGACTTCACCTCTTTTTCTGAGACAGATTATATTTCTGTGGTTTCGAGAGACATTAATGTTTGATTTTTTTTTTTTTTTCTTCTGTAAATGAATTCTGAGTGTCCTGGAAATGGGGCTTCCCTGATTTCCGAGCACAATAGCCTCCTCAGCCCACTGCAAGTTACAGGAACTGGTGTGAAGTTCGTAGCTTGCAAGCATTTCTTTTTTCACTTGAGCTTTTCTTTCTTCCAGTGAGGACATGTAAGCTGGAGAGTATTGGAAGGAACCTTCTCAGGCCCTCCTCCCTCCCCAAAGTCTCCCACCCAGCATGAACCAGCTGGTCAGTTCCTCTGTTTTAGAGATGGCATTTGGGAATACAGAATGCCCGCTGGGCTCCTGTTACGAATAACCCTATTTTTTAAAATGTCTCATTTAATTTGAAAGTCTATTCTCATTACATCATATGGTGTTAGCATTTCAACCCCAGGAATAATAAATTGCCAATAAAAAGGAATTACTATTTCTTCCTGTTTATGAAAAAAATGTTAAGAACTCAGTTTTCTTTATCCACACTATCCTGTAAAATAGCTTGCAAAGATTGTTTATTCCTCTTTGAATATTTTAATTTTTAAGCATTCTTGCTTTTGCTCAAAAAATCTTTGCCCTTAAAATGGACAGTTACACCAGCTTGCTAATATAAAAAATATGCAAATTACTCTTATGGTGGAATTATTCCCTGTGATTATTCTTTAAAGTGAGTATCAGACTTAAAAATCAGAAGATCTGGGCTGAAATTTCAGCTCCTGTGGCTCTTATGATTAGGCAGCACTCTTGACCTTTCTAGGCCCACCTGCTTATAGAGTTATTGAGAGACAATGAGACAACAAAAATCCTTGTAAAAATTTAAAAACAAATTTTAAGAGCTTTGCAAATGTGAGCCAAACCCCTTGCACTTATGACTTCAATGAAAGCTTTGACATGTTATGTTGCCCAAAATAATGGCATTCAGATGATCAGAAACAATTAAGTTTAATGGTATAAAACTACCTGTGGCCAGGGGATAGTGTTAGAACTAAGCTGTATAATACCATATCTTTCCCCTTGAAAATGATTGACATTGCATTCACCCAGTTCGCTGCCTTAAAGGAATCACATCAGAAGGGCTAATGATAAAGATAAGTCTTTTATGTTTTCTGTTATTCATATTCAGGGCAAAGACAAAGTAGGATCAGATTAGTTGAAAGGTTGTTCTTTGGGTCAGATAAAATTAGCTCTAATTTTTATGTTTTGTAATTGTAGTAGGACTTGTTTATTTTTGCTATGCATCTTATATTTACCAAAAATTCTACAACGAGATTCTTTTTTTTTTTTTTTTTAGGTGTGTTGTGTTAAACAAACACATAGCCTGCCAGTATCCCAGCAAGTCAGGAGGCTGGAGCAGGAGGACCCAGAGAGCCTGAGCTCCAGTCCAGCCTGGGCCGTGTACTGAGTCCCTGTCTCTGAACAAGCAAGCTTATGTTAAGGTTTAATGAAACAGTATGATAGATTTTCTCAAATTTAGCATGATTGTGATAACTGAAGGGTTTTAGTGGGGATGGGATGTACTTTGCTGTTCTGTTAAGAGGATACAACCGTAGCTCGTTATGATTGTCTCTGAGGAATAGCCTGTGATCAAGAGAGTGGCCTGCAGGAGACAGAAGTAGCCTCCGAATATAATGCTGAAAGCAGCTGAGTCTTGTTTTGAGATGGGTCCTATGTGCATAATATATTTCTCTTAGTATTTGAAGAAAATAGACATAAATTATTCTAGAGCATCTGCTGTTTATAAATGCTCAGCAGCTTCCCTCTCCAAATTCAGTACAGTACCTGCTTGCGTCATTCTTCTAAGTTTGGTTTTGTTTATTTGCAGCTATGATTAAACAGACCACGTTTGTTTTACTGAAATAAAAGAACTCCTAACATTTTAGGAATACTGTATATACTTTTAATGACAGCTGTTTCAGATATATATATATATATATATATATATATATATATATATTTCAGCTGTATATAATAGCTGATGATTTTCATTCTTACATTGTGTTCTTTCTACAAAACAAAGACTAAATAATGACATAATGCTCAGACAAATGACTGGAAATGTGATGGGACGCATTTCCTTGTGGACAGCTGGCAGGTGTTTCTCATGTACCTGATCATCTGCAGAGTACACTGCTGTGTCTGGGAGTCGGGGATTGCTGATATATGTTATAAAATCAGCACTCCAATGCTAAAGCCAGTGTCATAGTTCTTGTCTCAGTTACTTTTCTCACATTGCTGGGACAAAATATTCCACATGCAGAATTAAAGAAGGAAATGTTTATTGAGCTCACAGTTCGTGGAGGTTTCAGTCCGTATTTAGCTGGCTCAAAGGCAGGGTGTCACATGGTGGGGGGCAGCAGTTCAGGTTGGTGGAAAACAGCAAAAACAGCAAGAGCAGAAAGGGAGCAGCAGCAGCAGCAGCAGCAACAGCAGCAGCAGCAGAGACAGACCTCTCTCCCTTCCCTATATTGCATCCGGGCTATCCGCTCCAGGTGGGCTGCAGCAGCACACCCATAATCCCAGCCTTGGATCATGAATTAACTGCAAACTCTAGAAGGCTACCCCATGACCACATGAGGCTTTGAGGGGACACCTAGACACAAACCATAAGAATTCTTTCTCAGAGGAATAAGTTGTTACGTGTGGGCAAAAGGAAGTTTCTTAGAGGAAAAAAAAAAAAAGCTATGGTGTTACATACAGCAGAAATAGTTTTCTTTGCTTAAATAAATCTTGATTTATTTATATGAAAGAAAAAAATGGAAAAATTAATAGTGATTAGAATTTGAATAAATGACACATTTCTTTGACTTCGAGGTATATTTTTTTTTTTTTTTCACATTTCAATGTCTCTGAAAGCAGGAAGCATCTTGTTATCAGTTATGTGATGTAGTGTTTTCATTTATAATGAAACAAAATAAAGGTACTTCTTTCAGTCAGTTTCACCTTAGATTTGATAAAATATGGCAATTGTTCCTCAGTCTACACATGCAGATCAATGACTGTAAGAGCCAATATCATTATAAATAATTGATACTGTATATTTATAGTTCTATATCAAAACTTAATGATAATTTTTCAAAGACTTCTTGAGATTATAAATCAAAACAATTAATGTTGAAAAATAAAAGTTATTGGCGCTGGGGAGATAGCTCAGTAGAATAAGCACTTGCCTGGCAAGTGCAAGGTCATGAGTTCTATCCCCAGTACTGCAAAAAAAAAAAGTTACGTTAGATAGTAAGTTTAAATAAATGTCAGTGGCTTGAAGGAACTGGACATTTTCCCCTTTTATAAATACAGAAATACAACAGCTACTCCAAAATATGATGGCTGAGCAGTTTTCAATAGACTGATAAATGTATAGTTGCTTTGAAATTACAGATTAAAAATTAAGAACCTACTCTGCTGTTTTTTTTAACCTGAGAAAACATTCTACCAGCTATTGAAGTAAATGAGAAATATATCAAATCAAGAACTTGGCATTTTAAGATAAAGGTATCGTAGAGGATAATGCAGTTGTTGGCACATCACCTAATCACCTCTTCGTTATGCCTCTCACATCCTGAGTTAAACTAAAAATAATGAAGACTGAATTCAGTGAGCATAACAGCATATTTTCTACTTTGCTATTTCTCCATTGGAAAATTAAAATCCTCTTTTTGAATTAGTAATTGTAGTAAATTTAGATAAGGAAATTTCCAGTCCTGTCTTCACAGGCAAGACTTAATTGAACAAGACTCCGTGAGCCAAAGGACATATTTTAAAAAAGAAAGCAAAAGCTGTCTTCAGAAATGAAAACCTAAGTGAGAAGACTTGAGGATTCATTACTAACAGATTTATTCCTCCCAAACTCACTTACTGCACGCATAATTTAGTTTTAACAGATTGGAATTGAACTGTCTTACAAGTTATCTTACTCCACCACTCAGATAATGCTTAAATTCCCCAAATTGCAAAATAGCATTTTCAACTGCAAAAAATACCATTTTTAGTTATGCAAAGGGAACCCCCTCCCTTCTCCTCAAGCCCTCTCTAGCTCTCTTCAGGCCTCACAAATGATCACGGGCCTGCTTCCCTATAGTTTTCACCAACTAGTGCTCACCTGTTTCACAGGGTGCAAGGAGAAGTGAAATCTCCCCCACTCTCACAGGGCAGCAATGGCTGCGTGTGAACTCAGGCCACTACTCCCAGCAGAGAGGTGTGGTGTCAGCAGGGTGCCTACGCGTCATTCTTTGAGTTCTTCACATAGATTTGGTGTTGTGGTTGTAGTTGTGGTTGTTTTACGTATTTAGTACGGAGTCTATAGGGTCTCACTACCCAGACTGGACTCACAGTGATCCTCCTGTTTTCAGCCTCCCAAATGCTGAGATTACAGGTGCGTGCCACCACGCCAAGTCTCAGTCACTGTCTCAGTGCATGCACCCCACGGGCAGCTCTCCCAGTACCCACAGCCAGGCCCCTGCCGGCATGCCACACCACACCACGTCACACCATGCCACACAGGTGATTGAACCCTGTCCCTGTGCCTCCTACGTAGGCACTTTAGTGTGCTGAGCTATCTGGCCAGCCCCTTCATACAGATTTGAAAGAGACCTCCGTAAATACCTGTCAGCTGTGAGCATTCCTTGGCTGCTTCCTGGAAGCGGCCTTCTGCTTTGCTTTCCTTCCCAGTGGCATAGAAGAGGACAATGTTTATTTTAGCTTCTCTGTGTAATCCTCTCATTTAGTTTTGTCCCTCTTTTATCTCTTACAGTTGATTGCTAAGATATTACCTTAAAAACTAGAATGTTGTATTTTTCTTGAAGACATTGTAGAGCCCAAGGAATATGTTTTGTCCACTAGTGTTTATGTCTTTACCTAAATGTTTGCTGTCACATGCACTATGGACAGGAAAACATACAAATATTTAGCTGCTCAGCAAATAGCAGCTGTTCAAGCTGCCAACATAGTAGAGTTTTATCGCATATTTATTTTTAAAAATTAAAATGAGCCAGGAATGGCAACACACGCCTATAAACCCGGCACTCTGGCAGAAAGGTTGCAAGTTCAAGCACAACCTAGGTTGTCTCAAAACAAAAATAAAAAGTACTGAAGATGTATCCCAGGGAGAATACCCAGTACTACAAAAAATAAAAATAAAAAAATTTAAAATAGAAGTCAATAAAAATCCATCCAACTATGTGGTAAAATAGTTTGTGTCACATGAAAGCAGACCTTCATTCTTTAAAATACCAAAATGAAGTGTTCGTGGTGAAGTACAAAATGTTTGGTATTAGTTCAGTGCTTTCATGTTATCTTACATAAAAGGAAATAAAAATACCAAGAAAAGTCTTGTAAACTTTTTACTTTCCCTAAATTTTATTTTACAGTATGTTAATTGGAGCCTACTCAATAAAAAATAGAAATGAGAAATTTTTACCACAAGGTGGTGATAAGTATTGGCACTCAAAAACAGTAAAGTAGAGCACTCAGCCGTTATTTAAGACACTAGAGCCTGAAAATGAACTTCTGTGCCTTCAGCAGTGGTTCTTTAACTTCAGTGTCCTAAGAAGCACCTTGGGTGTGTGAAACACAGGCACACTGATTGTGCAGGTTTAGCGCTCCCTACATGACTCTGATAGGCTGGTGATTGGCATTCGCTTTGCAATATATCGTTGGACTTTAAATTGGACTGCTGTAAAAGTAAGACTCTGCAAACTTGTTTCTAAGTCTTTCCATGTTGTATTATTTTAGGAATAAGTATCTGCTTTTTCTTCTGTTTAATATCCACAAATAAAAATTAAGAAATTGAGCCTGGATCCTGAGTTCATTCCCCAATACTAAAAAAAAAAAAAAATTAAGAAATTGAAAAGCACAAGCAGTCTTCAAATAACAGGCTATCTTCTATATGTTAGTAAATGTTGTGATTTTTTTAAAAGGTCATTTTTTGCTTTACGTCATTCAAAGCTTCTCCCTAATTTTAATTTTTGTATACCTGTATTTTAAGTGAATTCTGTAAATAAATTATCACCAAACATTGGGGCTCTGAAGAATAATACAGGTGCATGTTGTTTTGAATGACAAAGAAACATGAGAGGGATATAGTTATCAGTAGCAAAAACACCCGAATAGAATAATTAAAAGGATAAGGAAATAAGTGTATCTATGTTTATGTGATTATTCTTGTAATCAAAAAGTGAATTTTCATATAAAATGAGTGCTTTTTTGGTGTACCCAAAATTTGTTAATTTATACGTACATTTTTACTTTCAATAATAAATATATAAAACTAAAAGTTTATGATGACTAGGAAAAATTAAATATTTAAACAGTCTCAGGCTGAGGAGATGGTTCAGTGGAATAAGCACTTGCCTGGCAAGGGCCTGAGTTCAATCCCCGATTCCACAAAAAACAAACAAACAACAACAACAACTAAATATTTAAACAGGCTCTTCTCCTAGGTGTATAGCCACACATAGGTGTCCTTTCTGCATTACAAGAATACTAAGCTGTATTAAAAATCTTTTTCTTTTTTTTCTTCTCGGAACCAGGGATTGAACTCAGGCCCTTGTGCTTGCCAGGCAAGCGCTTATTCTACTGTGCTATCTCCCCGGCCCCTGTATTAAAAATCTTAGCAGTAGCTTTTCTGCTTGATTCAAGTAAAGAAGAACATAAAGGTCATCCACATTAGATGCGAAGTTCCATTTTAATAAATGAATTCTAATCAGTGGATTGCATTATTTCCTTTTCTAGAGACAGTAACTGAGGAACACATGGATCCTGGGAACACAAGCTATGGCATTGCTAGGGAATCACCTGAAATAGTTAAAAAATGAAATTACATCTCCTGTAATATAATCATCATGCTTTCCGCTCAGCAGATGCATTGAGCTACATTTTCTCCTAAGGGCAAGTCTCACTATACTTTGAAAAATAAACCAGGCCCTGCAAAAATGCATTTATATAATGATCACAGGAAGAAAAAAAAGAGTTCTATTACTATCATACGTGAATTGAAGCCAGTATATGGATATCATGGACCGTATGGGCAAGTACATAGAGCAGGAGGAAAATGGTCTTTCCAGCTTCTTCATTCTGAGAACTTGGAACTTCTCCCAGGAAGTCCCTACACTCTCCTGCACTAGAGCTATTGGCCCTGCTAGGATTTCCTCAGGGAAATATTCTGAGGACCTTGTAGCTATTATGTCAACACTGGAGTAGACTGTAGGAGCTGAAGGCAATTCCTGGAGTCTGCCCAGACCCCTGAGATTGGTAAATGTGATCTCATTGAGAAATGGGTAAATAGAAAAGATGTTTGAGGCAGCATGTCGCTTAAGAAAGCCAATGGGAACAATGGTTTCTTTTTTTCCTTTTTTTTTTCCCATAATTTTATTGAGAAACAAATAGCAATGAGACAATTTCAAATTAAATTGGTAGGGCAGTTTGAATAATTAACAAATTGCATACATTCTTCCTAATGGTTAATTGCTGTACAAGATGTGGACATGATACCCTATTTACAAACACCATTAGAACAAATCCCTCTATTCATTAAGAGAATGTTACCCTAACTACTTCGAATACACAGATACAAAATGGACATTCATCTGTATACCCTTTTTTTGTTAAGTTCCGTTATTTGAATATTATAGGTGTGTAAACTCAGCAAAATATTCTAAAAGAGTCCAGTAGCCCATAATAGTATTGGGTCTTCC
>NW_004524641.1:1915301-1946053 GCF_000260255.1 Octodon degus | reverse complement strand
CTTGCCTCTAGCCTCTTTGCAGGGAGTTCTGCTGAAGGGTTCCATGCTGGGCCTGCGCTCTGGGTCTATTCAGGATCCGGAGGTCTCACTCACTCGCCAGGCCTGCACTCTGGGTCTGTTCAGGATCCCTCCAGGCCCTGGTTGTCTCACTCACTCGCCAGGCCTGCGCTCTGGGTCTATTCAGGATCCTGCGGCCTGGGTCGTCTCACTCACTCGCTGGGCCTGTGCTCTGGCATCCTCATTGTTTTTAAGAGATCCTTTCTTATCTTTTCACTAGCTGCACCAGCATCTTCAAGATCTGAAATTCTGTCTTCACTTTCACTTAATCGGTTTTGCAAGCTTGTGATTGAGATTTTAATTTCCTCTATATCTCTTTGACTCTGCTTCATGCGATCTATTTCTTTCCTGTATTGCTCATTCAGGGAATCCATCATTTTTCTAATCTCCTCTATTTTTTTTATCAATGTCTTTAGAAGCAGTTATAAATTCTTTTACTGCAGTATGTTTTTCAGATTGGGTTTCCTCCCTATGTTTCTGTAGTTGCTTCTTTACTTCAGATGCTATGAGTTCTGAGAATTCTTTTTTTATTTCAGAAAAGAATTGCACTGTGAGTTCCTCTATAACTTTCTACTGCTGCTTATTTACTATTGATGCTCTTAATTCATGCATTTGAGCCGAGCTAGTGTCCTCTGCACTTGTTCTGGGTGGGCATTGGGTTTCCTCCATATGTTTCTGCATTTGATTCTTTACTGCAGATGTTATTAATTCAGGGATTTCTTTTTTTGTTTCCAATCTGAGTTTCTCTATACCTTTCTACAGCTTTATTTCAGAAGCCATTGATTCATTGCTTTCAGCTGTGTGGTTCCCAATTTGTTCTGTGTTAGTGTCCTCTGCACTTGTTACGGGTGGGCTTGGGTTCTGAGGTTGCATTTTTTTCCTTCTCATCATTTTGTGTAGCACTGTCTTCTGACCTTTGTTGTAGATCTTCGTTGTAGTTATAACCTTAGCATATATTGTAGTTCAGGTTCAGATCTACAGAGTTTGGATTTATCCAGCTGTGCCTTGCTTGGGTCTGGCTGCTGTGCTTAGTTCCTTCCTGCTGCTGCCCTTGGGGGTGAACCTGTTATGCCCCTCTGGCAAGATTTTATGCTCCTGGACTAGCTGGGTGGTTCTATCGTCTGCACTCTCTGCACGGATTGCAGCTGCGTCCCAAGGGAGGTCTCACCCATGCTGTGCCTGGGCTGGGACCAGTACTAGGTGCCGCCAGTGCAGGGTAGCCAGAAGCTCTCCCACACACTCACTGGGACTGGGCTAGGATGGGTCTGGGGGTTCCTGAAACGCGGCAGAAATTCCTACTCATTGGGCGTGGTGGGGGAGGTGCTGCGGAGTGGTGGGGGGAATTCCAAGGGGGGTGGAAGAGTGTCTCACCCATGCTGCCCCTGGGCTGGGATCAGTAGTAGGTCCCGCCAGCGCAGGGTAGCTGGAAGCTCTCCCACACACTTACCAGGCCTGGACTAGGACTGGGTCTGTTTGTTGTCTTTTTGAGACAGGATCTCCCTATGCAGTCCAGGCTAGCCTTGAGCTCGCTTTGTAGCCCCGGTTGACCCCATTTTTTATCAGGAAGTCATTGGTTGCTTTGTATATTTTATTATTTGCATCTAAATGTCCCTCCAAAGTCTCATGCATTCATGGGGCAGCCTTCTAGAGGTTTTAATTGATTCATAGCGCAGTGCTGTTACAGCAACATCAACATCAACAATAAATAAATAAATAAGACAATGTACATCTCAGAACCCTCTGAGGTAAGTACTATTTTATTTTCCTGATGCTGAAGATCAAATCCAAGGCCTCACACATGTTAGGCAAGTGGTCGAAGACTGAGTCACTGTCCTATCTTATAAGTAATGCTATAAACAAGCAGATAAAGTAGAGATGAAAGTAACATTTTCCCCAGGTCACGTTGTCAGCAAATGGAAAGCAGAGCTTTGTACCCAGGCAGCACTGATATTCATATCTTAACCACAGTACTGAAGGCCAGTGGCTAGGAGGAAGATTTCGGATCACACAGAGCAGAGTGGTTTGGTCCTTTGTTGAGATTCATCTTTACCAGAAGTTGACAAGGCTTCTCATTCAGAAGCTGCCTTCCAGAGCTTGGTGAAAGAGATTGCCCAGAATTTCAAAACTGACCTGAGGTTTTGGAATGCAGCCCCTGGGCCTTCAGGGGGCTAGTGAAGCATACCTGGTGGTTACTTGAAGATCCCAGTCTGTGCTGACCACACCAAGAAAGTCACCTTGATGCCCAAAGACATCCAGCTGGTTCAACAGATATGTGGGGAGAGCTTAAGCAAAGGCAGTTGTTATGGCATTTTGAACGTAGTGTAAATTCTGTAAAATACTTTGCTTGAACTGGTGACTTTTTGTAAGGAATTGTCTCTCATATGTTGCATTTGTACTTGAGTCATTCCACCTCCTACGAGGGTGAGTGGGAAGCGCATGACTGTTCACAGACTCAGGGATGTGAGCGCTGTTGCTCAGGAGCGACGAGGTGCTGATACACAGGGCATGGCTGGCAGTTCTGCTCCTGATGCATGTTTCTGTATGTTAGTGACTCACTGGGTGGCTGTGCAGGTAACAGAATTGATAAATGTGTGCAGAGTCCTTTTGCATTAAAACTGGTCATGACTTGATCCAAGTGTTGAACCACAGTTATGCATCCCAGTCTCACCATACATAACTACAGTGGGCTTCTTCAGGGATGAAGATGCAAGTCTTAACCACAGTTTAACTTCCAGTGTACTTAAACAGGTAAACCTGGCACCTATAGACAACACTATGTGCGTTTATAATAGCTTCTCTATATACTGTTATGTCAACATTTTTAAAATCAATGTTTTACATTCACAAGTGAAAAAACACACTTGCACCAATTGCATATTATGCAACAAAAAATCGTCCAAAACTAGGATAGCATGGGAATATTGCTTACTATTAAGTGAAAGCAAGCAGAATATCAAATCACATGTAGTGCTTGAAACTTGTTTAAGCTAGAGTGCGTTTGGGGAAAAAGCCTTATGTGTATTTGCTTTTCAAACTCAAATCTTGCTTCTCATTTTTTGAATTCCTATTTTTATTTCAGTTTTATGTTTTTGTTCATGCTTTATGCAATGGTATTAGTGCTTGATTTATAGTCCATATCCAAATTAGTGGGCTTCTTTTATTCTGAAGAGAGAAAGAAAGAAAATAAAATAACAAAAAAGCAGAATTTCAGAACAGGATAGTAGAAAAAATAAATAAATAAGCAACAGGCTAGTAGAAAAAAACAATAGTAGGATAGTAATAACTAATACAATAATAACTAATATATTACATATTGTTATCTTCATTGTAGTTATTCAGAGTACAAGGTATGGGCAAGAAATATTGTTCAAATAGTATTTGCATAAGCCTTTTCAATCAAATAAAAGAAATTAGCTGTATAACTATCTTAATTATCTCATTTGTGTATTTCTTCCTTTTTCCATCTTTCATTCCCTTTTCCTCAACCCAATTTTACTTTTCTTCTTAATTTAGAATCTCTATTGTAAATTTGGGGTCTTATTTAGTCATTCATTTTCTCTCACTAGTGAGCCAATATGGTGTTTACAGCTGTGGGTCTGATGTAATTCACTTATGAGTGTGGTCTTGAGTTGTGTCCATTTACCTGTAAAAGTCTCATATTTATACTTCTTTATGACAGAGTACTCCATTGTATTAAAAAGAAAAAAAAAACCCTACATCTTTTTTATCCATTCCTCAGCTGATGGGCATTTGAGTTATTTCCAACGGTTAGCTATTAAAAGTTGTGCTGCTGTAAACCTAGGCATGCAGCTGGCCCATTCCAAGCAAGGGACCCCAGTGATTTTTAAGTGATAGGAACATATGTTACTATTGTAGCAGAAAATGCTCCCCCAGCCAGTAGACTTCAGTTTGTTAGTTGTTCCAAATCTGGTTGTTCCTGTCTCTTACAAATGCTGATCACTGTGACCCATAGCTGGGTCACTGATCACTGTGATGACACTGTGTAAGCCAATCCCCAGCTGACATGCCATTCTGCTTGCTTATCCCATAAAAGCCCCAGACCACCAGAAACCAGAGCCTGATATTCTGGGAATGATCCCAATTAGCAACCCTCAACATAAATCTGCCTTCAAGTCCTGGGTGTCTTTTCAGTGTTTCTGTTCGCTGTTGCACTATAACACTGCTGTTCTGAGCTGAGGCGGAGGAGTGATAGAGTAGCGTGGCAATGTTTCTCCAGTAATTACTTGAACGAGCAGGGAGACCGGGTGTATACATTGAAGAAATTTGACCCAATGGGACAACAGACATGCTCAGCCCATCCTGCTCGGTTCTCCCCAGATGACAAGTACTCGCGACACCGAATCACCATCAAGAAGCGCTTCAAGGTGCTCATGACCCAGCAGCCGCGCCCTGTCCTCTGAGGAAGGTTCCTCCTGTCTCCTGTTTCGTCTGCCTCCTGCTGCCCTTCGAGACTCCATAACCAGCCGTCAGTCCGTGAGCCCTGAAGGCTTCTTACCATCAGCATCTTTGGAATCCAGTCTCTTCATTGCCTTTGATAATGCAGTGTGTGGCAGTAATGGTGGCATCCCCGTTAAAGGAAGCATGTTTTGAATTATTGCCAGGTCATTAGAGATAAAATAGTTCGAAAAAAAAAAACACTGCTGTTCTAAGCACTAGAAACTACTCCATTTTCCCATTTAGCCATCTGAGTAGGCCGTGCAATTACACCAGGAGACACAGAAATGCCAGGGCACGAGTAAGTCATAGCTGGGATTCATATTCAGGAAGCATGACTCATTGACCTCACTTTCATTCACCAACTTTTTAAAGAACAAAGTGTTATAAACTGTATCCTTTAAATAAAGTATGTGCTGGAGATTTGATTTCATTCCATTCTGTGACCTCATGAGAGGGAAGGGGAAGGTGAGGAAAGGATAACGGAGCAGAAGGGAAAGCAAGAGCTGGCAGCAGGATGAGGATGACTGTGCCTTGAGGGTCGAAGCATCACTTCCGTTTCCTGACCTTGCTTTTACAAGTGTATTCAACAAATAAAGCAGTGAGGAGCTGTGTGCAGTGTGCCAAAGATGCAGTAATGAGAAGTAAGAAGATAGCTCCCTAATCTCTGTGTAGCCTAGCGTGGTGTATTCCGAAGGAATAGTGTGCTGGGGACCGTGGGTCAGCCTCCACTCGAGGAAGGCAGGCTGGCTTCTCCCATACTTGTCCATTTTAAAGGATGTGCTAAAATGAAAGAAACCGCTTTTACTGCTATCCTTCATTTTCCCATGCCTAGTTCTTTTTATGTAAGATTCAGTCATTGTTTCTATAATATTAGGGATTGACCTCAGCGCTTCATGCATGTCAGACAAGCAAGCATTGTACCGCCAAACTATGTCCTCAGACCTTTTTAATTTTTATTTTGAGACAGGGTCTCACTCTACATTGCCAAGTTGGACTCAAGCTTGTGAGCCTCCTGCCTTAGCCACTAAAGTCTCAGCTGGGACTTCAGGCATACACTCTCATGGCCAATAAGCTTCAGTAAACTGACAAATGTATTAATTAGCACAACCCACCATTGGAGACTATGTCATAGGTTTCTGTTTCTGCTTGTGTTGCAAACAAAGATATGATCTTTTCAAAGATGTTTAATAATGCATTGTCTAGAGCAAAAGGCAAGTTTCTCCTTCTAGAGCAAAAGGTTGTTTTCTGTTCTGTATTGTAAAGACAATTTTTCCTTTTAGAGTAAAGGGCAAGCAAATCTACTGCCCTTTATAAAAGACACAGGTTTCTGTTCTGGACATAGCGGCTCATGCCTGTAATCCCAGTACTCTGGGAGACTTGAAGCAGGAGGTTCAACAACCCCAGCCCAGGCATAGCAACTTAGTGGAACCCTGGATGTAGCTCTGTGCAGAGGTCCTGAGATCAGTCTCTAGTATTAAAAAAAAAAAAAAAAAAAAAAAAAAAAAAAATTTAAAAAACCTACATTCCCTTAGCTTGGTGTTCCTCAGTTCTAAAACAAATGTGCTGCATGCCCAGGATTCATGTGTGCCCCTCGTCACTCCTGCAAGAGTGGATGTGTGATGCTCATGTTGCCTGTAGTGTTGTGAGTGGTCTTTGTTCTCTGACATGGGGGTTTTGTGTCTTCTGCCAGTATATTAGGGTTCACTAGAGCAACAGATTTAACAGAATTTTATACCTATGTTACATATGAGGGAGGCACAACAGTGCACATCTGCAAAGTGTCAAAGATGGGAGAATACAGAAGAATTGTCTGTGTGGTGGAGATCTGAAGGATCCAGTCGAAAGTCGGGGGCGTGGAGCTCACTGAAGAGCCCTGTAGAAGTCCACACCAGGAAGATGAAAGGTCTATGCAGGAAGACTGCAGCCTGTGTGGGAAGCCCGAGGATGGATGCCCAAAGGCGATGGCAAAGATTGGGGCTCCTTCAAAGAAGCAGAAGTGAAATTTCTTTCTTCTTTCCCTTTTTATTCTATCAAGGCTACAAGCCTCTTGGTTGGTGCCAACCATGTCTAGGGTGGGTCTTCCCTCTTCAGTAACTCAGTCACCCAGGCACACAGAACCATGCTAAACCAATCAGCCAGGTATTTCTTATTCAAATTGATACCACACTTAACTATCACAGCCAGCACCCGTGACTCAGCAGCAGACTAACTTATCTTGTAAGATGGGTAAAATCTGAGCTCCTACACAGTTCTTGACAAGCACAGTTCTTCAGAGCACAGATCCTTTGGTGCAGCAGCCTGCTCCCTCATGTCTCTGTGCCTTTGCTCAAACATCACACGGGGACTCATACTTTATTGACTTTTCTGTGTTTTGTGTTTTCACTCATCCCTTCTTTGAAATTTGTTCATGGTGTTTTATCAGTGATTCATTCCTCTTAGTGGCTGAGTAAGTGGTCCTTATAAGTGATTTTCAAATTGGGCCCAAGTGATAGTTCAGGAGACTAAGCACCTGCCTGGCAAGTGCAGGGTCCTGAGTTCAATCCCTGGTATACCACATACACACACACACACACACACACACACACATACACACAAAGTGATTTTCAATTTATTTCCATTCTTCTGTTGATGGATATTTCTAGTATCAGGATTAAAAGAACCACAGACATTCACATATTTAGTAATATTTTATCACATGCAAGACATTGGGAATTAATCATTGTGGAGATGCTGGATTGTGTTACATTCAACTGAAGAGCGTTCATTTTTGTGTCAGCAGACAATTGTCTGGACTCATATTTCTGTCTTGCCAAAGGCAGCAGCCGAAATTTCTGTCAGCTTTCAACCATTCAGCTGTTGCTTTCCATGACTAGCACCCCTTGTAGACTCCTCTGCACATGTAAAGTCAGCTGAAATTTGAAGTGAGATTTGTCATACATTTTAAGACTCCTGTTTTGTGTCTCTAGGCCTGCTTGAAGGATCCTTTCTTCTTTTCAGGTTGCTTAGGCATCCCCATACTCTGCCTGTTGACACCCCAGGCCAGCAAAAGCGCCCCTCATTCTGAAGTTCTAGCATCCTTGTATTCAGGCAAAGGCTTTTAAATGACGCCTGCCCAGGATTCCCTTATTTCAGCGCTTGTCTCCCCAGTGTCTGCTTGTGTTCTGGCCACTCTCCAGTGCCTTCAGACAGTTGCAATTTTCTTCATACACTACCCAGAATATGTTGGAGGAAACAGTCTGGTTAAAAGTTTCTGTACCATTTCCAGAAGCAGAATCTCTATCCTGTATTTCAGTTTTCTGTGGCACTTTATTGTGCCACTTTAAGCAGCATGTAGCTACATTATTTTCTTTATGCGATCTAATACTGTCTAACATTCAACAGGTCAGTTTAATTCATTTACATTTATTGTGGTGGGCTGGGGATATAGCTCCTGGCACAAACGCCTGCCTGGCAAGCGCAAGGTCCTGAGTTCAGTTCCTGGTACCAAAAACAAACGAAATAATTTATTGTGGTTAAAGATACTTGGACTTATTTTTTACCATTTCATTTCATGTGTTGTTTACCATTACTTATAATTGCTTTTTTAGTTTTGTTCTTCTACCAACTTGATGAGGTTTTTTTAATCACCGCCCCACTTATAGTCTCATTATTTGGAAGTTATAAATCATATTTCAGTTTTTTAGTTTTTTAAAAGGGGCACTTTTTAGTCTACCTGTATGTCTATAAATTTTTTTATAAAAAGCTAGTTTAGTATTTTTATCTTCCTTCCAAACAAGAAAAGCACATTACTTCATTTTACTTACTCATCAACAAATTCCCGTCTTCCCTTATAGTGTTGTTTAGAAATTTGGTATCAACTCCTTTATGATTAAAAATGTTTTTTAAAGGATCAATATTCAAACGCATCAACATTATTTTGTGATCACCATTGTTTCTTTAAAAAAAACTTTAAAGAGATACTATTCACATACTATAAAATCTTCTTTTTCTCACATAACTCTTTGCATAATAGCTTCTCTCTTAGAAGAATATGGAATAGAATATGGAATTCTATACTCAGAGTTATTTTCCCTCAGCAATTGGAAAGTGTTATTCAATTGTGTCCTGCCTGAGCAATGTAGAAGAAGCTGCTTGACAATTTAAAAATGAGAAAAAGGCTAGAGATGAACCTCCACGTGAAGCCTTGAGTTCAATCCCCAGTACATGGGGTAAAAGCCAGTATTGATATAATTTTTATTCCATGACGGTGAATTTTTTTCTTTGGTAAATCTTAGTATCTTCATTTTGTATGTTTTGATGTTTTGTCATTCTTGGTATAGAAAGTAGATTCACTTGACGGGGCTCTTTTTCTGTTTTGATAAGTTCACCACCACTGTCTCTTCACTATGCAATTTTTGTAATTTTCTCTCTTTCCTCCTTTTGGGAGTTCTGTGACAGCTAGAGCTTTTCATTCTGTCCTTTGTAACTCACTTTCCCATTGCTATTTTTTGAATCCCTTTCTATTGCATTATGGGTTATTTCCCACAGTAATGTCATCCAATAATTAATTCTTAGACTGTGTGCAGTCTACAATGGCCATAGAGTTTTTCATTACAGCTTGCAAGTTCTGTTTTTTAAATTCCTTTTATGCATCCTCAGATCATTTATGCCTGATTTTGTTTCATAATTTGTTCTTTTTTCATGATTTATTGTAAAAATGTGTTATTCCTTCATCTCTCTTTTTTAAGGAATGCTAAATATAGTTTTTATTCTTCAGTTGTCCTGTTATTTCAATTTAATCTAGATCAAATAATTAGTTTGCTTATTGGGTTTTTAAAGAAGATTTCTTTTTTCTTTCTTTCTTTCTTTCTTTTTTTTTTTTTTTTTTTTTTTTTTTTTTTTTTTTTTTTTTTTTTTGTATTTTTTAGGTAAGGGTCTATAGCGTCAGGGTCTGACTACTAGATCAGACTCCTAGTGATCCACCTGTTTACAGCCTCCCAAAAGCTGGGATTACAGGTGTGTACCACCACACCCAGTCTCAATTGCAGTCTCAGCGCGCCCTGGGGACTTGTCTGGCATGGCAGGCCTGGGGATTGAACCCCTGACCCCTGTGCCTGCTTGCAGGCACTTTAATCTGTTGAGCTATTTGGCTGGCCTTAACAGGATTTCTTAATAAAAGATTTCGGCATATGCTATGAACTTTGATTTTCATGTTCATTTTGAATAGAAAAGTTTTGTTGTTCATATCTCCCTAAGAGCTTTATACTTGGCTAACAAGCTTCCAGTGTACTCAGCCTCAAGTCAAGTCAAGTCTTACATTTGGTTTCTCCCCTATCTTCAGTATTTCTAAGGCAACCTCAAAACCTTAGTGACGTACAACAGTAAGCATTCATTTTTCTCACAAATCTGTGGCACAGCCCCTGAGTCCTAGTGGGAGTTTATGGTCCCGCCACATAGCTTCAGGCTTGCCTACTGCTGCACCCAGGCTGAGGGGGAAGCAGCTCCCTGGAAAAAGCTCATCTCGTGGCTGCAGAAGCCCGATAAAGTGGCCCCCTTTGTGCAAATAGGTCAAGTCCTTATATAAGCTCTGCAAATATCTCCTCTGTCAAAGTGTGTTCCACAGCCATGCCCAAGATCAAGCAGCAGGAAAGTATGCTTCGCCTTTTGTAGGAAGAACCTCGGTGTTACAAGGCAAAGAGGTGCATGCAAGGAATTGTGAAGCACTGAGGCCAAGCACAGCGCACCCTCTTAGGCTTATACAGTAATTATTTATACCTGTCCCATAGTGGAACAGATTCACACTCGTCCCAGGACCCCCAGAAGCTTCATTCAATCATGGCATCAGGATTAAAATCCAGGGTCTCCTGAATGCCTTTATCCTTGATCTGGGAATCTATAAATTTATAGGGTGTGTGTGTGTGTGTGTGTGTGTGTGTGTGTGTGTCTAGCTGTCTGTCCAACTATCCATCTTCTCCTACCCTCCTCACCCAATGTGAATGATAGAACAAAGACAATGTAACTGCAATGAATCCTTCAGTCAAAGGCAGGGCATTACTCTGAAATCCCATGAAGATGTGGCAGATCCTCCCACTCTGGGAGGAAGGAATTTCCCTAGATTAGATGCTGGTTTTGTTCCCAGGGAGCAGGTCAGCAGTCCACTACTCTCCACGCGTCTTGATTGCATCCTCCAGATGCTCCTTACATTTACCTCATCCTCTTGATCACTTCCGAAAAGGGCACTAAATCATGCTCTCTTTGGTGCCAAGAGACCTTCTCAGCTACTTCCTGACTATATTGTATACAGTTGTTGACCCAGAGGTCTCCATATAGCTCAGTTCCTTTTTAGTCCAAGTGAGCTCTTAGTTACACCTTTCTCAAGTGCCTTTTCTCTGCATTTGTTTTCAGTGACCTCTGTTGAGAAAGCCCCACCCACAATTCTCTTTTGAGACATGCCTTTCTTTTTCTAGACTTTTATTTCAGAGGATCTGCCACAGAGGCTTCTGGAGTTCTCTGCCTTTAAGCTACTTGGAGACCCTTTTGTGTAGTTGAGACTCTCTGCTGAGCACTTGTCAGAAGTCTTAATGAAGTATGTTACAGCCATGCACTTAATTTGGTATTTTCTCCCAGGTTGAATCTTAGACACTTACTGGCTGGAAATGAAGAGTTTTGTTTTCTAACTAAGCAAGTTGAGATCTTCTTAACCACCTCTAAATTCTGCTTGCAAACTGTTTTTTTTGTTTGTTTGTTTTCTGAATTTCTGTCTTAGAGAGTCTTACCTAATGGAGGTAAAAGCCACTAGCTCATACTTCACTGTATATTTAGAAATACCTTACTATCTTCTGTGTTACCACAGACAATGATTTGACAAATACAGGTTGCTTTTGCAATAGTTTTATAATAGTTTATACATCCATTACTTGGCGCCTATGCTGATGTCATACATTTTAGATTCTAGTTTCAGGGGTAGCAGGTCCTGCTTGTTATTAATTCATAGCAATCACAAAATCTCAGTGGCCTGTAAGCTTTTACTTTTGTTGATAAACTTTTAATTCTTTCTTGGATCTGCAAGTTAGCTAGAGCAACTTCAGGCCACAATCACTGAAGATTTACATCACAAGCCGAGAGTCAGGTAGGATGGATGGGTCTACTCCACAGGGTCCTTTTGGGGCTCAGGGGAGGCTGGGCCACTGTGAGGAGGTGACGGTAGTTTTGATTCATAAGTGAGAAGGTGACAGTAGTTTTGACTCATGCATGTTGAGTATACAGCTGGGCCAGGAACTGGAAGAAAGGGTGCCAGTATGCAGGCTTTTAGGGGAAAGTGAATGAGAGAGGGTGGGAAAACTCACGTTCAAGTGAGGCAATTTGCTTGGAGCAGTGAGTGAAAAGGCAGGAGGAGAAGGCTGTGAACACCTGCACAGCAGCCCTGGACAGGGTAAAAGGTAAGCCTCGTTGTTGGGTTGTAGTCAGGGAGGGAACATTCAGTTCTGCCATGAATCTTCAATCTGGGACCCAGAGCAGCAGCTACCATGGGAGAAAACTTTTCGTGGTGACAGAACTACTAGGGGGCAAAACCTCCTTAATAAGTACATTTAAAGACCCCTTTTCATCACATCTGGGAAAATCACAGTGGGCCAAGCATGTCCGATAGCTGGACCCAAAGTGAAAGGGTAGAAAAGGATCCATGTTTTGTGAGCCTAACATCAAAGTTAGAATGATGAACGATATGGTACAAGGAAGGAAGTATTTGAGCCAGTCATTTATTACATCCTCCATGGTAATCTGTGGGACACTGGTTGCCAGGCTGTTCTAGGCTCCTGCCTCTTGAAGCTTGCAGCTTTTCATAGAACCAGTGGGCCAAGCAAAGGCTGCCAACAGCTTCTCTGGGAAGGGCATAGCCAGAAGCCGGGCTCACCAGGCCAGCTGCTAGTTTCAGGCGGTGAAGCTGTCCCTGATCTCCAGCTCGCCTGGTCCCCTCTTGTCCTCTACTTACCGAGAGGCTCTGAACTCTCAGTTGCCTGGGCTGATATTTGTCATTGCACTTTCTGTGCCGCTTCCCACAGAAGTTAAGCTTATTAAGCACAGCTGTGTTCTTTTTCAAAAACTGTGATATTATTCTTTAATACACTATGTATAACAGCCATTGGTTTGGAGCAGGGGATACCTGCAACCATGGGCTTTCAACATTGAGACTAAAATTCCTAGAATCGTGTACGAAAGTTCTTACTTCCTGTGATAGTTTTTAAAAATAAAATGTTTTAACATATCTCCGTGCTTAAGTATTCCTAAATTTAGTACATTACAAAAAAAAGTTTCAGGAAAGATAAGACGCATTCTAATTCAGAGCATTTTTAAAAGTCATCAGGTAGATTATATTAAAGGGAAATAGCCAGGAAAATTAGGTCATTAAAGTAAATTACCCAAATGTTTACATTAGGCGTTGGTGGTATAGTGGTGAGCATAGCTGCCTTCCAAATGTATACATTAAATATTAGCAGTTTTATAACAGACTGTTTCTCTTCCTTGTTCCCTATGAAAATTTTATCTTTTCTTTGTTGTCTGACTTTTTACCATGGAAATTTCAAATATCTAGAAAGTCTACTGAACAATGACCTCTGTGTATCAATTCCTGAGCTTTTGTAATTATTAATCATGATAAATCTCATTTTATTTTCACCACAGGTTTGGAAACTATGACCCACAGACCAAATCTAGCCTGTTGCCTACTTTTGTAAGTAAACCTTCATTGGAACACAGCCAGGCTCTTTGGTTCCATTCCCGTTTTTCTGCTACAGGAGCAGAGTTCAGTAGATGCCACAGAGCTTGAACATCCGTTAAAACCTAAAATGCTTATGGGGTCCTTTAAAGGAAGATCCCGCTGGCCTTCTGACTGTAGGCACAGCAGGTCCTCTGAGAAAAAAACCCTTTTTCACATTACATATAAAAATATTTCAGTATGTTTTGAAGAGATAATGACTCAAAAAGAAATGTAATATCAGTGTTCTCTAAAAATATTAGTAATAATTCATTTTTACCAAACTCCAGTTACATAAGAACAAGTGAGAATTCCTTAATATTTCTTTTTCTTATCTAACTCATTATTCAGGTCTCCCTGTGGTCTATAGTTGATTTTATTTAAGAAGCTGCACACTTCTTGTTTGCATTAGTAGTTTATTCCAAATAATATTAATAGCATTAAGTACTTTATCTGAAGAATACCTTATCAAATAAATTATTATGAATTTATCAAAACATATAAGAAAGTTAAATTTTCCATGAAAAAAATACACATTTTAAGGCAATACATTTTAGAATTTTTGTACTTTGAGTTTTCTTTAGAAAACCTAGGGACTGGGGAGATGGCTCACTGGAATAAATGCCTCCCTAGCAAGAGCAAGGGTCTGAGTTCTACCCCCGGTTCTGCCAAAAAAAAAAAAAGAAGAAGAAAGAAAGAAAGAAAGAAAGAAAGAAAGAAAGAAAGAAAGAAAGAAAAGAAAGAAAAGAAAGGAAAGGAAAGAAAGAAAGAAAATAAGACCTAAATGTTCATTTTCTTTTAAGGTTTTAAAAAATTGTTAAGCATTTTTTTCTTTTTTTCTGAATTTAGGGCAGAGTATGCAGGGTGTTGAGGGTCTCACTACATAGATCAGACTCATAGCGATTCCCCTGTTTACAGCCACCCAAGTGCTGGGATTACAGGCGCGTCAAGCTTGCTGTCTCAGGGCGCCATGAGCGCGGGGCCGGCACGGCTGGCCTGAGGATCAAACCACCGGCCCCTGCATCTGCCTAAGCAGGGTCAAGCATTTCTAATAATAATACTTTTCAGTCAATAAAATTATAGGGGAAAAAAGAGTTAAAATAGTGGAAGGAAGAGAGGGTTATTAGTTGTTTTCTACTATATATACAAATAATACAATAAAGTAGAAGTTATACAGAATAGTAAAAAATTGGTTATTAATTTTTACAAAGATTCTCTTTTGCCTATTGCTGAGGATCGAACCTAGGATCTTGTGCCTATTGGATAAGTGAGAGCTACAATAAATAACATTTCATATTGAAATGGCTCCTTAGAGTTTACATGCCAACTTTACAGGAACTAGTTCATTTAATATTTGCAACAACCTAATGATGGAGAGGTGTTCTTACTAAATAATTCCACTCAGGTATATACTTAGGTCTTTTGTTCAAAGTCTGCCACGTTATACTGTTGCATCACACTCACGAATCTTACCACAGAGCAGTTTTAAACCAGCTATATCCCTTTTTACAGGCTTTGGTTATATAAACATACTAGGCTATGTAAAGCCTTAATTCTTCACTTTCTAGATATGCCAAAAATATATATCTATGCAATGAAAATACTAGAATAAGCTCATGAAATTTGTATCTTGAGAGCTTTCAAGATTTCCAACACAGTGTTGTATCTTTCAACCTCAAAAGCCAAAGTACAACCTGCTGTATAGGTCTCATCGGCTTCTTATTTCTTTTACATCCCGAGGCAGGTGGAGTATACTAACAAAGAAGTGACCTTAAATAGAGCTCAAAGAAATGGCTAACTTGAGGGTCAAGGCCAAGGATCATCCTGATGGGAAAATTCTTTATAATAGAATATGTACACTGAGGTATTAGGGAGTAATGGAAGATCATAACGATAGATCTGGAACACCTCACTATGCCAGAATGTGAGGAAGTGTCCCCTAGCGGGGCATTGGGGTGCCTACTCTAATCCTTAGACACAAGCTCAAGCCCAAGTTGGGTAACTTAGTGAGTCCCCATCCAAAAGGAAAAGAATGCAAAGGGCTGGGGAATGTAGCTCAGTGTTCAACCCATAGTACCATAACAAAAAGAAGTGTCCCCCTCCCCCTGCAAAAATAGCTAGGAATCATTTAAGAAGAACACGGAAGTCAGTTTAAAGGGAATGCCACTAGATTAATATAGAATAATCTGACCATCAGAATAAATAATCATAATTGAATGAAGTCTGAGTCCAGGAATCCACAGTGATGCACGCATACGAATTTCTATTCCATGTGAATATGATGGAAGCCTGTTGAGGCCTGGGATTTTACAAAGCCTCGAAGTACTTCCTCGCAAAATACTTAAGAACAAGAAGTGAGGATGTGATTACTTTGTGACAGAGGAGCCAGGAAGACACCATATTAATCAATCAAAATGAAAGTCCCAGGAATGAACAAAGTGAAAAAGTGAAACCTTCATAGGATCTAATGAGAACAAAGCATTGTTTCTGTGGGATTCCTGCCAAAGAGAGATAAATTTATTACAAAGTAGCCATAGGCAAAGCTACCTTGGGGGATGGCCCAAAAATCACAGACTTACCAATCTTAAAAATTATCAAGGTACTGAAGGAGCGAGGACTGGTCTAGACTGAAGACCACTAAAGGAATGCAAAGTTCAATGTGTAAAACTGGATTCTGGACTGGATCCTTCGACTATAAATTTCATGTTCTGCAAACATGAGCAAGATCTAAGGATTAGATAGTCATAATGTATTCATAACTTCTGATTTTGGTTGTTTGCATTATGGTCTGATAGGAAAATTCTTTATAATAGAATATATACACTGAGGTACTAGGGAGTAATGGAAGATCAAGTTAGCAACTTTGTACTCTCAAATTTTTCAAATAACAAAAGCTTGTATACTAGTCTTACAAATTTTTTGCATATTTGACTTTGATTCCAAATGAAAAAAATGTGTAAAAATACAAAACTTATTGTGCATCCAGTTATAGCAGCCTTGCAGATATTTGTCACGTAATGGCAGTTTCTTGGACACAGGTGTGGCTTGGTTAGACACAGATTTCCTGCCAGTGTTTCTACATGATAAAAGTTTCTATCAAAAGCAATTGTTTATCTGTAAAAGCTTTGATGATCACATTTGTTCTTCTGCTGGGAAGCCAGAGGCAATTAGAAAGTGAAAGCAAGTATATTCATCTATTAAACAAATGTTGAGTGACAACGCACACCAACCACTGTAAGAGGTATTAATTTTCTTTGTGATGGTCACTGTGATGCACTACCCAGATTTCCCTCCAGGAAATCTGCCGCCCTCCAAGTCCCCAGCTCCACTGGGAGTTCTGGGAACAAGACGGCCCTCAGTGCTTCTGGGGAAGACTTCAGGTAGACAGAGTTCACTTGGCTGTCTCTTCTCATAAAGGCACTAATCCTACTGATGAGGGCCCCACCCTCGTGATTTAATTGCCACTCCAAGGCCTCACCTCAAAATGCCTTCACCTTGGGGATTAAGATTTTAGCACAGGCATTTTGTAAGGGTTATGTAATGGTCACCTTTCCCTACTAGGACTCAATATCTAACATGCATACTTACGGTAGAAAAGTTTCATTTTGGCAGGGCTTTCGGACCATGGTCAGCCGGCTCTAATGGAGAAACACTGTGGCAAGAAAGCACGCTGCAGCCAAGCTGCTCACTTCTTAAATTTCTTTTTTATCATTTATTTATTTATTTGGTACAGGATCTTGCTACGCATTTTGGACTCCTAGTGATCCTCCTGCCTAAGGCTCCCCAGTGATGGGATTACAGGCATGTGCCACCACTCCTAGTTTCTGTGGCCAGCACGGCATGCCTGATGTTCCGAGGCTGGAATAGTATGCGGTACTGGGTATTGAACCTCCGTCCTTCTGCTTGCCAGGCTGGTGCTTAGACCGCCGAGCTATCTCCCATTCCCTACCTATTCATTTTTTTTTTTTTTCTGGTATTTTAGTGCAGGGTCTACAACGTCTATACGGTCTCATTACACAGATCAGATTTGTAGTGATTCTCCCATTTTTCAGCTTTCCAAGAGCTGGGATTACAGGCACACACCATCATGCCTGCTCTCAGTCCCTGTTTCAGCTCGCCACAGGGGCAGGGCCAGCACAGTGCTCACCTCTCCATACCTGGGAAGCAGAGCACAGTGGAAGAGCCCCAGAGGGAGGGGTCAGGAACCAGATACAAGGATGCCCCCCAACCCGCTTCCTCTAACCCACTTCCCCACCCCCAGCAACTAAGGTATGAACTCAGTGCCCTCATAATCCAATCACTTGTCCAGGAGTCTCAACCGTCAAACTGAAGATCAGAATTAACCAGCATAGGACACATTCAGCTCAGGAAAGTGTCCTTGACAAAAGAGTTTGAAGCAGAAAGAAATAGTTTGTATCTTTTTAAAAAGTGTTCTCTGTTCAAAATCTTCCTAGAGAATGGTGGAAAGAAGATAAAACTGTTGGCCTTAAGAAGACAGATATTTTTGGTAGCACACTGAATCATCTATGCAGGCAATTATCTTCTCTATTTACACATCAGTTGAAGTTTTTTTTTTTTTTTATGATAAGTCCATGAGGAGATATCTTAGGAAAACTCAGTCTCTGGAATCATTCCTATTCAGAAAACTGTCTTTGGAACCATTTCTATTTGGAAAACTGCAATAAATCCTCTACTCCTTCACTTAATTCATTTTAATTGTTTTTTGCAAAAGTAGAGGGAGGGCGATTGTTTTGTGTGTGTGTGTATGTGTATGTGTGTGTGTGTGTGTGTGTGTGTGTGTGTATTAATCCCAGGACCATGAACATGGACTGCCACATCCATGACCTTTAAATTTTATTTTATTTTATTTTGAGAAATACTCACTAAGTAAGTTCTCGAGGCGAGGCTTAAAATTGGAATCGTCCCACCTCATCCTCCCAAAGTGCTGGTATTACCAGTGTGTGCCACTATGCCTAGTCAGGTTTAATTTGTAATAACACAAATTATCTCTTTTTTATTTGTGAATATGTATTTTTAGCAGACCGTGGGCAATGCAAATCAATATGTTAGGTAAGAAAATTCTCTTCTATATTTGAAGAAGTGAGATTAAAATTGGCCAAAATAAGTACTCCAGATTATTACTGCCCACCAACCCCTGCCAATGCTGGGTGTAGAAACAGATGGGGAAGGCCCTTTCACTTCACTAGATCTCCAGCCATTTTTATTTATTTTATTTTATTTTATTTTATTTTGTATTTATTTGAGAGAGAGAGAGAGAGAGAGAGAGAGTGGTGTGTGTGTGGCCAGCTCAGCCCACCAGGGGGCGGGGCTGGCTGGCATGTGGTGCTGGGGGATTGAACCGCGGTCCCTGATGCTTTGCTAAGCTAGTTCCAAGTAGGTGCTTTAGACCACTGAGCCATCTCTCCAGCCCCTATTTTTTTTATTTTAGAACAGGGTCTCACAAAGTTTTCCAGGCAATATTTGAGCTTGCAAAACTCCTGTCTCGTTCTCTTTCAGCGCTGCTGTTACAAGTGTGTGATATCAAATCTGACCTAGTAATTAAAAAACTTCCAAGTTATATAGTAGTGATAGAGTTATAAATGTGATATAAACAAAAAAATACAGTTTTTGTTTCAAATTGTAAAAATGTAATGTTATTAGCATCACAAAAGAAATACACTAGTTGCAGTTTTTCATCTGAGATAAATTATTACTTAAAGGGTACAAGTTGGGGCTGATGAGACAGTTCAGTGGACTACAGCACCTGCTTAGGCAAGCTTAGGCAAGTGTAGGGATGTGGTTCAATCCCTGGCACTACATGTCATGCCAGCCCCGCCCCTAGGGCAGGCTGAGCCGGCCATACAAAAATAAAATAAAATAAAATAAAATAAAATAAAGAGTACGACTTAATACTAACCCTAACCCTAACCCCTAGGATGAGCTGAGCTGGCCACAAAAAGAAAGAAACAGAGAAGCGAAGTGAAGGGAAGCAAAGAGAAGGAAAGAGGAGTACAACTTAACACTTAAAGGTCCTAAGTAGAACATTATGATTGCTGGGTTGTGCTCTCTATCTCTTCAATTTTAGAAGGTGGCCTTTTATCTGTCATTTTTTTCTCTTTCCATGCATGTTTTTATTTTTTGACGAGATGTAAGACTGACAATGAAAGGCCCCATCATGGTGAGTATGGTCGCATTCTGTGGATTGTTATCATCAGGACATGAATGCCATCAAACTGGATGCCTCAGAAATCTAGGATGAAAAACTTCATTACAGTTAAACATGAGATGTATTTTGCCCTGTTTTGAAATGTTATGTCCATAGTATTTAAAAATCAGACACTTGGTGAGGGGCAGAATGCCGCCACATTGCCAGTAGGCAGTAGGCATCATTTAGGTAAGAATGGTGCCTGACTGGTTTTGAACCTCTGGCTTTCATTTTTGGTTAATCAAAACATTCCTGGTGAAAGAAAAAATTGGACCCTTATTTTATTTCTTATTCTAGAATGGAAGTGTGGTAGTTGATACATTGTGTCAACTTGCTGAATGGACTTGGCAGTTCCTTGCTTGGGCCCCCCCCATCCCCCTCATCCCCACATCCCCCCCTCCACCACCCCTAGCCCTGAAGGGCCCCCAGGCAGGGCCCAACCTGGGGTGCGATTGGTTCCACCCTGGCGCGCTATTGGGCTGGCACTCAGATGTGATTGGTTCCACCCTAGGGCCATGGGCTGCCCCAGAGTGACTCAGCACAAAAAAATGTATATAAAGGAATTGAGGAAGGCTTCCTAGGCCCTGCCCAGCTTCCACAGAGAAGTCCCAGTCTTCCGAGGAGCTTGATTTTCACAGTTGTGCCACTTTGGAGGTGTGCGAAGCTAGGTGGACGCTGCAGCTGCTGCTCTTCCTCTGCTCTGCATTGTTTTCTGCCGCCATGAACTGCTGTCATTTGCATTGGAGCCAGCAGAATAGGGACCGAAACCTCTACAAATTGTGAGTTAAATAAACCTTTCCTTCCGACAGGAAGATATAACCGATTAAGATTTTAAATAAGAATTGGGATGATTTGAAACTGACACATTGTATGAGATCTCAGATTCATGTAATAACTAGTGTGAGATATTTAGTTTATTTTAGGATGAATCTAAAGAGACCAACTAAAAACTGGCATAATATAGTCTCTTAACAGTTTATGCTTATATGTTTGTCATTCATTTAAACATTGTGTCAGAGATCCATGGGAGGATGGGAACTCTTTGACAGGTAGAGGAAAAAAATGAAAGGCAACATGACTTCTAATCTGTAAAACACGACTTTACTAACATTTCTGTTAGAAATTAAGCTTAAACATGGCTTTCATGCCCTCTGCTAGTGACTAGAAACAAGTCTTATAAAGTAGTCCAAAAACATTTATTTTCCACCCTATTTTAATAACCATCCTATTTCCATAATTGTTACTCTGTTTCCATACTCACTGGCTTTTTTTTTTCTAACCACTTCCTTAGTCCTTACTTGCACTCTGATCTTTTCTATAATAATGTACATTATGCACTAAGGGACAGGCATTTTCCAACTCTGTAATCTCCTGAAAATTCACTTGTTAAGTGATTCATTTAAACACAAGAAGGGGGGGGCTGGGGAGATGGCTCAGTAGGATAAGCGCTTGACTGGCAATCACAAGGATCTGAGTTCAATCCCCAGTTCTGCCAAAAAATAAATAAATAAATAAATAAATAAACACAAGGAACTGAACACTATAGATAATTTTGCACTGTCCATCTGACTATATTGCCTCACAGAAAGCTAATACCAGATTACACTCCATAGCAGTGTTTTAGATTACTGGTTCCTATACTGTTGCGAAACATTCAGTTTTCTACATTTTCATTATCTTTGATAAATTACAAAATTAAGCCACAGTATTTAATTGTTTTTTTCCTAATTAAAATTGCTTTTTGGAGTTACTATGTAAATCAGTAACATTTATCATGGAAAAATGTGTGTACTTTTTTTTTTTATGTGTTTAGTACAGGGCCTACAGGGTCTCACTATGTAGGTCAGACTCATAGTGATCCTCCTCCTTTCAGCCTCCCAAGTGCTGGGATTACAGGCAGGTGCTACCACGCCCATTCTCAACGGCCAAATCAGCACCCTTGGAGCAGGCCAATGGCTGTGCTTTGCCTAAGCAGATGCTTTAGTCCACTGAGCTACCTGGATGTCCCTGTAAAATATTTTAAATAGTAGCCAACAGCAGAACCAACAGACAATCAATATTAGCATTTTTTGGTACATAGTGACATCTTACATTATAGCCTTTACTTTAAAAGTCACACATCTGATAGATTTTTAATCTTATCTTCATCTAAAGATTCTAAGAATTTGTTTCATTTTATGGTATTTTTAATTGTAAAATATACTTAGAAAAATTCATTATCTTAACCATTTTAAGTAATCACAAAGATTAACATTGTTGCAAAACCGATTTCCACAATTTTTCTGCCTTACAAAACTGAAACTATACATTCAGCAATTACTCATTTCCCCCTCTTCTCAAGACCCTGACAACCACCATTCTACTTTTTGTTCTTATACATGTGGCTGATAGGACCAGCGATAACTGGTGGATTAAGCCCCTGCTTCAGCAAGCACAGGGACCAGGGTTTGATCCCTGGCACCTCATACTGCATGGGCCCCACCCCCAAGTGCCCTGAGCCGGGCCATGGAGGCTGGGCATCGTGGCACACTCGTGTAATCCTACCACTGGGGAGGCTGAAATCAGGAGGACCATTATGAGTCCAAGCTGTGTAGTGAGATCCTGTAACAAATACAATAGATCAATCAATCAGTCAATGTGACTGATGGAGCTAGGGCGATAACTCAGTGGTCTAAGCGCCTGACTGTCAAGCTCAAGGACCTGGGTTCAATCCTCAGTAGTGCATGCCATGCTAGCCCGGGAACTCCAGGCACACGCTGCAGGCCACAGAAAGCGGACCACTGAAACTGGGCGAGGTGGAGCACACCTGTAAACCCCAGCCTGGGGAGGCCGATTCAGCAGAATCACTAAGAGTCCCAGCTATGTAGCAAGACCCTGTACCAAAGAAATAACTAAAACATTAATAAATAAAAATATATATATATGACTGATATTTACCTCATATGTAAATGGAGTTATGTAGTATGTGTGTTTTTGTAACTGGCTTATTTCACATAACAATATCCTCAAGGTCCATTCACATTGAAGCATTTGTCAGAATTTCCTTCTTTTCTAAGGCTAATCAATATTCCACAGTATACCACATTTTGTTCACCCATTTATTTATGTGGTCACTTAGGTTATCTCCATTTGGGGGCTACTGTGAAATAATCCTGGCATAATGAACACATATAAATATCTCTTTGAAACTCTACTTTTCATTCTTCTGGATATATACCCAGAATTGAAATTGGTAGGTCACATACTAATTACATTTTTTCTATTTTAAGGAAACATTGTATCTTTTTTTTTTGTGGAACCGGGGATTGAACTCAGATCCTTGCATTTGCCAGTCAAGTGCTTATTCTACTGAGCCATCTCCCCGGCTTCTAAGGAGACACTATATCTTTATCAGTAACTACCACGATACATTTCTACCACCTCAATGCAAGAATTTCATTTTCACTTTATCTTTGCCAACATTTACTACTTTCTCTCTCTTTTAAAATAATAGCCATCCTCGTGAATATGAAATGATAATTTAGATTCCTTTACCCTTTCTGTGATTTTTATCTTTATGACTTTGGTGCGGCTTTCCACAGAATAATGGAAACATGCCTCTGATAGCTCAAAAATCATCCTCAGATATTAATAAACAGAAAAAAGTGCTTTCTCCTACCCTATTTGGATAATTCCTTGGAAGTACATTGACTGGCGCAGAACAATCACATCTGTGTCCCTAAGACCAACCAGAATGGCCAAGAGAGTGTGATAATATAATTGACCTTCCTGGGTCTTTGTTTATCATTAATTTTATTGGTATATTTTAGATATACATATTGATCACATTCATCACAAGGAATGTACATAATAAGCCTTAATTCCTCTTCCTGTTTCCCCTCCTTTTAAGCCCTCTCCCCCTATTTACAAAAGCTTTATTTCCATTATTTGCCTCTATTCTGTTTTGTATCTTTTCTTTCCTTCCTTCCCCTTTCCTTGAATCCCCTTCCCAATGGAATATTTTCTTCCTAGTTCCCAATGTCTATAATATATTTTGGTCCTCACTTACACTTTCGGTTTCTCACACCAGAGAAATACTTGAATGTAGCTGTCCAATTTATTTCGCTTAAGAATATGGTCTCAATAGGCACCCATTTTCCTAGAAATGTCTGAAATGTATCCTTCTTTATGGCACAGTAGTACTCCATTATAAAAAAATTCCACATCTTCTTCATCCATTCATGGTTGATGGACATTTGAGCTGTTGCCAAGGTTTAGCTACTACAAACTGAGCTGTTATAAACATGGGTGTGCACATATTGCTGTGGTTTGATGTTTTTAATTCTTTCAGGCAGATACCAAGAAGGGGAATAATTGGATCAACTGGAACCTCTAATCTTATTTTTCTGAAGAATCTCCACATTGATTTCCACAGTGGTTGCACCAGTCTACACTCCCACCAACAGTGGAGAAGGGTCCCTTTTCCTCACAGCCCATCCAAAATTTTTATTGTTAGACTTTTTTCATGATAGCCATTCTTTCTGGAGTAAGATGGAATCTCAATGTTGTTTTAATTTGCATTTCTTGAATGACCAATGGTGTTGAACATTTTTTCATATGTTTCTATGCCATTTGTATTTCTTCATCTGAGAAGTATGTATTCATCTCAGATGCCCATTTCTGGGTTGAATTCTTTTGAATTTTAAGGGCATGATATTTAAAAATTATTTATATATTATAAATATTGAAATCCTCTGTATAAGGGAGAGTTGGATAATTTTTTTTCTTAATTTGTGAGTTTGCTTTTCATGCTGCTGCTCCTTTCTTTTACTGTGCAAATATAACTTAATAAGATAAGATCCTGATTGTTGATTCTTTAAAGCATTTCCAATAAAGTTTGGCTTTTGTTCATGAACTCTGCTTACCCTGACATCTTCAAGATTTTTACCTACTTTCTCTTTCAGTATATTGAGTGTTTCTGTTTTAATAGATCTTTGATCCATTTTGACTTTAGTGCATGGTGATAGACAAGGGTCTAGATTTAGTGTCTTTTGATTCTGTTAGTGTTTTGGGTTTTTTTTTTGTTTTTTTTTTTCATGAAAAAGCTTTTTAATAATGGAATCTCGGTTCTTGACACTTGGTGATACATCCCGTGCAACTGAGGTTTCGTTCACATAGTCTTCACCTACACAGTGTCTTCAAGAGTGCTTCTTATTCTATCTTCCAGCAGATCTAATGTTTCTGTTTCAGTATTTAGATATTTGATCTATTTCTATTTTATTTTAGGCATGGTGACAAATGTGGGGTTTATTTTAATCTCTGGCATGTGGAAAGCAAGTTTTTCTAGCACCATTTATTAAAGAGGCTTTCTTCCAGTGAATGTGTTTGGCTCCTTTGTCAAAAATCAGGTGACAGTGCATTTGGCGTTGATTCTGGATCTTCTAATCTGCTCACTGAACAAAGCATTCTTGCAAGGACAAGGACAAGGATGAGACAGGGAGGGGAAAATAAGGAAACTGTAGTTTCCCAGGGTACTTTCAACAGGTCTTATCTTGCTGTGTTTGTTTGTTTTTCTTTTTGCCAGTGCTATGCTGTTTTGTTTTTGTTTTTCTGGTTTTTTTTTTTGTATTTAGTACAGGGTGTACAGGGTTATCTCACTACACAGGTCGGACTCATAGTGATTCTCCTGTCTTCAGCCTCCCAAGTGCTAGGGTTACAGGCGCATGCACCACACCCAGTCTCAATCACCCTCTTAGCACGCCCCAGGGGTGGGGCTGGCATGGCATTCCAGGGATTGAACGCTGGTCCCAGCTCTTCCTAAGCAGGCACTTTAATCCACTGAGCTATCTGGCTGGCCCACTATCTTGTTTTTAATCGCTGTAGCTTCATCGTATAATTTCAGGTCAGGGACTGTGATGCTTCCTGCCTTGTGCTTCTTGCCCAGAATTGCTTTTGCTATTCTAGGTTTCTTCTGTTTCTAAATGAATTTGAGGATTGTTTTCTCTAATTTTTTAAGGCATACTATTGGTATTTTGATGCAAATTGCATTAAATCTGTATGATGACTCTGAGAATATGACCATTTTCACTATATTGGTTCTGCCTACCCAAGAACATGACATACCTTTCCATTTTTCGATGTCCTCTTCAATCTCCTTTTTCAGAGTGCTGTAGTTTTCAGTGTGAAGGTCTTTCACTTCTGTTGGAGACTCAGTTATACATTGAGTCTAGGGGATGGCTAAGGCTGTTTTTGTCCTGTCCTTGAGCTAGATTGGAATGTGAAAATTCTGCTCTTTTCCGATCACACCTGGAAGCCCTAGGGCAAATGACTGCTATAGTGCTTTCGCAGCAAGATAAGACCTGTTGAAAGTACGCTGGAAAACTACAGTTTCCTTATTTTCCCCTCCCTGTCTCATCCTTGTCCTTGTCCTTGCAAGAATGCTTTGATCTTCCTAGCCCACCATTACAGTTCTGGGAAACACTCATTGCTGTTCACTCACTGTCTTTCACTCAGATATAATGAATAAACATGAGGGGTGTGGGTCAAGTGTCCTTTTGTTTTTAGAGAGCTACTGGTTTTCCCAGATCCCTGCTGTGCACCTATTTATCTTTATCCCCCTTACTCTTTTTCCTTTTCCTATCATATCCTGGGCAAGAGATTGGAACCCACTGCAAAAGTCTCTAATAACTGACACCTCCACATCTTCAATTTCATCAACTGATAGTGTGGGGTAGAACACTCTATAGACATGTACTAAGTCTGTTAGTTCAAAAGTTTGATGCAGTTCTAATATTTCACTAACTTTTTTAATATTTGATCTAGCCACTTGTGATAGTGGGGCATTGAGTACCCTATACAATTGCATTAGTGCTTATTTGACTTTTTATTTTCATTAATTTTTGTCTTACATAATTGAGTATGCTACTATTTGTTGCATATATATTTATGATTGTTACCTTTTCCTCTTGGATTATTTCCTTTACAAGGATGTAGTGAACTTCTTTGTCTCTCTTAGTCAGTCTTGGCTTCAAATTCACTTTGTTTATAAATAGAATAGATACCCTTGCTTTTTTCTGGACTCCTATTGCATGAAGTATTGTTTTCCATTCTTTGACTTTCACTGTATGAATTTATTCTTGGATTAAGTGTGTTTCTTGTATACAGCATATTGTTGGATTTTGCTTCTTGGTCCATTCTGTAGTCTGTTTCTTTTGGTTGGTGCATTGAGGCCATTAACATTAATGGTTATAACTGATACATGTTGACTCATCCTTGTCATGTTATTTGCCTGTTTGGACTCCCCCTCCCCCCTTTTTTTGCCTTATTTGTTTGCCTTGCCTGATGAATACCTTCTGTTGGGGTTCATGGAGTAATAATACTTGTTATCTCTTTTTAGAATGTCCTTCAGAACATTTTTGAGAGCTGATTTTGTGTTCATAAATTTTCACATGTGTTCTTTGTCATGGAAGTATGTTATTTCTCCATCAACATTGAAATATAATTTTGCTTCAGTCTGAGTTGAAGGTTGTGCTATCCTTTAAAGACAATTTTATTTCTTTTCCCTAACAGCATTTAATATTCTATTCTTGTGTTGAATTTTTGGTATCTTACCTATAATATACCTGACTATAGAGGGTTTTTTTTTTTTAATCATGGGTAATAATAGTTGTATATGTCTCATTTATCTGTATGTCAAATTCTTTTTCCCTACCAGAGCAATTTTCAATTTTCTGCCATGATGTGTGTGGATACTTCCAATGGAATTTTTACTGTCCTGCATATCTGTTTGAATTTGTTTTATTGATTCCATTTCTTTCCCATGCTAGGTGTTTGTGTTTTCCATTATTTTCTTAGGCGCCTCTATTTTTTATCTGTCTCTACTCCAGAATCACTAAGCATGTTTTTCATTGTAGTTACCATCTTTGTAGTTATCTGAGAAATTATTTCTGAATTATTTTCTGGAGCTCCACTTGCTTGCTTTGCTGTTGCCACTTTAGAGAGTCCAGTGGGTGACTTTTAAGTTGTCCCACCTTATTACTCAGGGGGTTTGCCTTTGGTGAACTGGATGTTTGGACTTGCATCTTGTTTATATATCTTCCATTTTCTTTCTTTCTTTCTTTCTTTCTTTCTTTCTTTCTTTCTTTCTGTCTATCTGTCTGTCTTTCTTTCTTCCTTTCTTTTTCTTTCAGTTCATTCCCAGGTTGATGTAAATTGGCTGTGTAAGTCACCTTATTGCTAGTATTGACAAACCTTAGGACAGGAGTACTTCTAAGAGGTGTCTTCCAGGTGTAGCTGGTTTTCAGAGCTTTAAATCTGTTGCATGATCCTACCTCTTTGTTGGGGATGAAGTTGCTACTTGCTTGACCTAGGCCCTGGTTCTTTTGTGCTGGCCTATAGTGTTATTTATGACCTTCAGGCAATCTCAGTCTTGGCATACAAAGAAGAACAACTGGTTGAACAACTGGCTAAAGTAGTATGATTAGTAATAACAATAGAATCAAACATAACCTAGAAAATAACAGACTTCCATAACCATGAATTTGCCACCTTTAATCATATGAAGAAGATTTATAGTTATATAACCAAATCTAAAATGAATTAGAAAATTGTACGCGGTGAATATCCCCTAAATATGGTGAGTTTACTCTCTTGAGAAAAAATGTAAAGGGGTAGGAGAAGAATAGGGACATGGAAGAAGAGAAAAGGTCTAGAATCCAGGCTAGAGGACAGAGGAACATTACATAGCCTTGGGAACTGGTGATAAAGATGGAAGGGAAAGAAAAGAGGAAGAAACAGAAATAACAACAACAAAAGCTAGAAACAATGTTTACACTCATATACAAACAAGAACAATAAAGAAAAAAGAGAAAAGATTTAATTTAAAAAAAAACCAAAGGAATAAAAGCAGTTATCTCTTCTAGGACATGTATGTTTTGTGGCTAGTAGACAGAGGGGTAGACATAGCCCAGATTTGAATTGATTGATCCAAGAAAGCCAGAAGTGGAATATGGCAGCTGTGGATAATTGCAGCAAACAGGACCCGTTAGTCCCTCTGAGGTTGAGGCTGCTGTGCTTTCTGGCTGTGAGGCTGGGACCTGAGTCACTCTGCCTGCAATCCTCCCAGCACCTCCCGTGGGTTTGAATTTGGCTCCCTCATCTCCTGCCAATTTGAACTCAGCTGCATCTCATCCTGACTCTGGGAGCTGCCAGACTAGCCAACCTATAGCTCTCCAAGTTCTGACTTCAGTTGACCCTTTTTCAAAATAGCTGAAACACCCTCCCTTGACAGATGCCTGAAACCAAATAGCTCACTAGCCACTGCAATCTTCAGCGTCCACCGCTTTGTTCCACTGGTGCATTTCTCCAGGGAGGCCTCAGGGATCACCAGTAGCCACTTTGTATCTGCTGGTTCAAGCTACCCCTCCCATCCTGGGAACTGTGGCTCAGGATAAAGGTGCTGATTACCACCTCCTTCATCTGTGTTGCGGTCTCCTTCTTTGTTCTCCCTGTAGATTCTAATTCTTGCTTCAGGTCCTTGCTAAGTCTCAGGGACACACTGCTCTCCTCTTTCTCTTATTTGCATTGATATATTCCAGCATCTACACTCCAGATCTCAAAAAGGCTCTTTCTCCACTGCCCATCATTTTTTCCCAGAAGTTTCTCTGTGTCTTGTTTTAAGCACTTCCATTGCTGGGACCCAGTCCCTCATACCAACAAACCAAAGAGAAGAGGTTTATTTTGGTTTATGCATGTACTCTCCAGTTGGCTTGCTTACAGGCAAAAAGGCATGGCACAGGGGAATGACACAGGGGTGTGGCACTGGGGCATGGCAGAGGAAAAGCTGCTTCCTTCATGACAGCCAGGAAGTAGAGTAGAGGGATGAGCTGGAAAGCTCTTTTGTGTCAAGCCCCAGTGACCCACTGCTTCTAAGCAGCCCCCTCCTTCTAGTCCCAAACTAGCAGTTGAGCCTTGTGGTAGAGTCACTTTTCAAATGCCCACCCTATGGGCACATGAGTCCTTAGGAAGACATTCAGATATAGGCCATAACAATCCTTCGAGGGGGTTGGGTTGTATATGAAGCAGAGTGGCACCGCTCATTCAGGACAAGGGAAGGATAAACACTTCCCCCAAAATAGAGGTAACGTAAGTAAGACGGAGACAGCCATTTGGAGAATCTTTCTGGGCTGGGAAGTCAATCTAATGTTTGTATTCTATGCACAGAAAGCTTTAAAGTTGTACACATTTGAACAAACAGCCAGAGTCTGAGTTCTTCATTTCTCCAATAAAAATGATTTGTTTCCTCTTCTTTCCTACAAGAAATGTGAATGAAAGGCTGACTACTCTTACAAATGATTTCTTCATCTCAAGCTGTCTTCCCTCAGGCCTACTGTCAGACCAGGCCTAGTACTCAATGAGAGGTCCGCTCTGTTTTAAGAATTTGTAACTGGAAATTGCGTATTCATGTAGCATTTCAAAATTCATATGTTTGTACTCTTGCTCATGTCCTTTTTCATTTTGTCTTCTCTGAGAAGGTCAAATATTACATACCATCTGTTTCTATGAACAAAAGAGTACATTTGCTGGGGAACAGAGCTTCTCATAACAGAGAAAATAAGACTGGATTTTTAAGCGTTACCTTAAGACTCCCATGGTACAAAACAAAATTATATAATTTATTATGCCAAGAAATAAGGATTCATCTATAGCTATTGCCATTTAAATGTTATATTTAAATGTAATACACTAACATGTTTTACTTCCTTAGAAAAGACTGAAACTGAATTTAATTTCATAACAAGGAAATTTCTTTTATCTTGTTAACCACTAATATCAATTTAAAAATAACTTAAGGTTAACAGTTTTCTATGGATCACAAATAAACTTACTTGAAATTCTTTCTTTTAAAATGCATCAAATTTTAAAATCCCTGATTATGAGACCCTAGATTTTCAGTCATAAAATGGTGATAATAATTAATTTCATTGATCTTCTATAAAAAGAGGTGTACAAAAGACCTCTTCTAGTGTTTCACAGAGAATATGCAGCGGAACAAAAGAATGAGTGCCAATATATTTAATGTTCTTGTTCTGCTCTGAATCCTTTTGAGTTCAATTACATTAAGAAGTTGGGGAGACGACGGGGCCACGAGAACCTGAACAGACCCAGAGCGCAGGCCCGGTGAGTGAGTGGGATGACCCAGGCCATGGGATCCTGAACAGACCTAGAGCACAGGCCGGCGAGTGAGTGAGACTACCCAGGCCGCAGGATCCTGAACAGACCCAGAGCGCAGGCCCGGCCAGTGAGTGAGACGACCCAGGCTGC
>NW_004524641.1:1910832-1911333 GCF_000260255.1 Octodon degus | reverse complement strand
ATACAGGAGAGAATATAAATGCCCAAAAAGTGGCTTAAGGCTTTCATACTTGAGCAACAATTAGATGTCACCTTTGGATCCTATGTATCTTTCTCTTCTTTTTTGGTGGCAGAAGCGGGGATTGAACTCAGGCCCTTGCAGTTGCCAGGGAAGTGCTTATTCTACTTAGCTATGTATCCTTTCTTTGAGGGCTCCTCAGCATTGAATTTTGTTTATTTTTTATTTATTTATTTTTTTGGTGGAACGGGGGTTGAGCTCAGGCCCTTGTGCTTGCCAGGGAAGTGCTTATTCCACTGAGCCATCTCCCCAGCCCCACAGCATTGAATTTTGCTGCAAAGATAAAGCTAGGTTTATTTTTTCTAAAATAAATTATCTTTTGGATGATTCTTCTTAGCTTTGAAGTTAAGCAATTCTATTTTTATATTTTACTACAGACTTATTGAAGTATTTTTGACAGATAAAAATTTATATAATATAATGAAGTATGCATTGCAGAATAAT
>NW_004524641.1:1908220-1909806 GCF_000260255.1 Octodon degus | reverse complement strand
TTCTTTCTTTCTTTCTCTTTCTTTCTTTCTTTCTTTTTTCTTTCTTTCTTTCTCTTTCGTTCTTTCTTTCTTTCTTTCTTCTTCCTTCCTTTCTTTCTTTTTTTTTTCTTTGTTTGTTTTTGTTTTGGGGGCTGATGTGGCATGCGGTGCCAGGGAACAAACCCTGCGCTTGCTTAAGCTTGCCTAAGCAGGCACTTTAGTCCGCTAAGCTACCTTACCAGTAGAGAGATTTCTGACCTTCCTGGACTCCCCACAAGCCATGTTTGCATTGCCTTTATTTAATCCTTTTCAGTATATCCATTTCTAAGATCTGGAGCCTGATCAGCTTCTGATAACTTAGTATGGGATACAGGAGGGTTTTTTAGTTTATTTGTTTGCTATGCTGAGGACTGAACTCAGAGCCTTAGGTATACTAGGCAAGTGTTCTACCATTGAACTGCATATCCAGCCAAAGACTTCCACTTTTTTTTTTTTTTTAATGTATTTAGTATAGGGTCTCACTACATAGATCAGACTCATAGTGATCCCCTCTTTGCAGCCTCCCAAGCACTGGGATTACAGGCACATGCCACCACGCCCAGTCTCAGCACGCTCCCTGGGGGTGGGACCTGCACAGCAAACCGGGATAACCTGGGTCCCTGTGACTGTTTAAGCAGATGCTTTAATCCACTGAGCTATCTAGCCAGCCAAGACCTCCACTCTTAACAAAATTTTAAGCATATTATACAGTATTGTAAACTCTAGGAACATTGTAATACAGTGGACATTGATAGGCGCACCCTAGAACTTGTTCATCATGTATAACTGAAACTTTATACCTACTGAACAGCAACTCCTTATTTTTCCCTCCTCTCAGCCCCTGGCATGTGACAACTACTGCTCTATTATTTTTTCCTTCCATAATGGGGATTGAACCTAGGGCTTTCACCTTGAGCTATATCCCAGACCCTTTTTTATTTTTTAGTTTTGTTAGATAAGGTATCACTAAGTCTACTAGATTTCCCAGGCTGGGCTTGACTTCATAATACTTCTGTCTTCATATCTCAGAGTTTTAAGGATACTGGTGTGTGCCGCCATACCCAATCCAGTCTATGAGCTTTATCTTTTTAGAGACCTCATACCAGTATAATCCTGCAGTGTTTAGAGACCATGTTAGAGACCTCATATCAGTGTAATCATGCAGTATTTATTTTGGTTTTCTTGTAGCTCACTTATTTCATTTAGCACAGCTTTAGCCATGTTGTCATATCAAGAAGGATTTCTTTGGGGCTGGGCAAGTAGCTCAGCAGATTAGAGTGCCTGCTTAGGCAGATGCAGGAGCCTGGAGTTCAATCCCTAGGCTTGCCATGCTGGTCCCAACCCCTGGGGCATGCTGAGGCCCCAGAATGCGGTCGGGGAGCTTGGGTGGAGCAGACTCCTCAGGCAACCACCTCGCAGAGACTGAGTGAGGGTTGTGGCGCATGCCTGTAATCCAGCACTTGGGAGGCTGTAAACAGGAGGATCACTGTGCAGGCGATCTACTCAGTGAGACCCTATAGACCCTGTAAACCCTGTAGACCCTGTCAAAAAAAGAAAAAAAAGAATTT
>NW_004524641.1:1906453-1908120 GCF_000260255.1 Octodon degus | reverse complement strand
TATCCATTGTCCACCCATGCATATTTAGGTTGTTTCTGTCTAATCAATTTTTATTGAACTCTTTTTACAAATACCTATCTCCTTTTTTGATGACACCCTTTCAATTTCACCTTTGATATTAAAACAGGGCTTGTGTCCTTAGAACTTGACTGAACCTTTAAATTTGTAAATCCTACTCAATTATACAGATTACTCCTAAAAGTATGTCTTTGTCCACATGAGTTGCTATAATGAAGTGCCAATAGCTGGTAATCATAGCTTATTTTTTGCAGTTCTGGAGGCTGAGATGTTCAATAGCAAGGCATCACAGAGTGCTCATTTCCTATCTTTTAAATGATACCTTCTCTCTTTGTCTTAAGTGGTGTAATGGGCAAGGGATCTCTCTGTGCCCATTACTTGGGAATTAGTCCCATTTTTGAGTGTTTCACGCCATGACCAGATCATCTTTCAAGATCCCACCTCCTAATGCCATCCATCACCTCAGGTCTTAGGATTCTAACACATCAGGTTTGGAAGGACACATACACTCAGACTATGGCAAAATATCATTGAAAATTTAAGTAGCCTTATCAGATTCCTAATGATAAGTGAAAGATTAAGGCCCATTTATAACCTGTTAGCCTTAACATTAGTATGAATGTAAACTGCACTTACATTTCATTACATAATTACTGTGATAACATTACCATGTACGTTTGTCACTTTCATTAAGAGGCATAAAATGCCTTCTTATTAATCATCTGGTTCATATCACACCACTCCAAGAAGCAAAGACTTTGAAAGTTTTATAAAACTGTGTTGATAGTATAGAGGAAACAGACACTCTTATCCTAGCAAGTATAAATGGATATGAGTTCACTCTGGAAGACAATTTGGCAATATTTATCAAAATTTTAAAATATATACTGATGTGCTTTTAGTAATTCCGCTATGGGAGTTGATTCTATGGATGTATTCACATGTCTCTGAAATATCATATATATTAAAGTATGGAATATAGTAGCCAAAAATGTAAACAAACTAGCCATTGATAGGGACCTGTGAGGGCTAATTTTATCTGTCAACCTCATTAGGTCACTGTATCCAGTATGTGTCAAATATTATTATAGGTGCTTCTATGAAGATCATTGAACATTGAAACCTGTAGACATTAAATAAAGCTGACTGCACAACACACTATGAGTGGGCTCTGTCCACTCCACCCAAGGCACGAATAGCACAAAGGCTGAAGTCCTCTGAGCAAGAAGGACAATATGTCAGCAAGTGGCCTGCAGAACAGAGCTGCAACACTGCCTCTTCTTTGGTTCGCCAAGCTTACCAGCCCACCCTATGGATTTTTGACTTGGCAGCTATTGTATGAGCCAGCTCCTTAAAATCTCTCTCTCTGTCTCTCTCTGTCTCTCTGTCTCTGTCTCTCTCTCTCTCTCTCTCTCTCTCTCTCTCTCTCTCTCTCTATCTCTCATCTTCTGTTCTGTTCTGTTCTGTTCTGTTCTGTTCTGTTCTGTTCTGTTCTGTTCTGTTCTGTTTCCCTGGAGAACTCTAATACAAGGAATTATTGAGGGCTGGTGAGACGGCTCAGTGGTCTAAAGCACCTACTTAGAACAAGCTAAGCTAAGCGAAGCACAGGGACTGTGGTTCAATCCCCAGCACCACATGCCAGCCAGCCC
>NW_004524641.1:1890725-1899518 GCF_000260255.1 Octodon degus | reverse complement strand
CTAGCAAATTTCAAAAGTATAATAGAGTTATGCTCACATTGTTTTAAACTAGAACTTCAGAATTTATTCATCCTGCATAACTGATACTTTGTACCCTTTGACCGACAGTTCCCTATTTCTGCGTCTTCTGATATTTGGCAGTCAACATTCTGCTCTTGGTTTCCATGCATTTGACTCTATATGTATGTATGTATGTATGTATGTATGTACATATATATATGTATGTGTGTATGTACATATGTATGTGTGTATGTACATACGTATGCATCTTGTATCTATGTGCATTATGTATGTGTGTATGTAAGTATGTATGTATGTACTTGGGATTAAGCAACACCTGCGGACATTTATTTATTTTTGAGGTAAGTTTTAGCTATGTTACTCTCTAGCTCAGGCTCGGCATCAACTTGTAGTCCTCCTTTCTCACCAGCTCCCAGATTGTATACTGGAATTATGGGCACGGACACCAAACCTGGTAAGTTTGATTATGTTATATTCCACGTGGGAGTCAGATGATGCAATATTTGTCTTCTTGCATCTGGCTTATTGCATTTAGCATTAGGTTTTCATAGGGTTAGCTAGGTTTTCACAAATGGCAAAATTTCCTTTCTTTTAAAGGTTGAAATCTATTCCAGTATATTCTAGTATATTCTTTGTGTGTAATATAATATATATCACATTTTTAATCCACACCTTGGCCAGCAGACATGTAGGTCTTTCCACATCTCCACTACTATAAACACTGGTGAAAAGAACATGGGATTTCAGATGTCATTCAGGGTTACAATTATATTCCTTTGGAAGATGATAAGGCAGAATTTTTATGTTCTGAGGACTCTATACTTGCTGGAGTGATTTACATTCCCACCGGGGAGGTACAGGGGTATGTTTTCTGGATATCCTTGCTGATTCTCATTCTCTTTCTGCTTGTCTTTTTCATAGTAGCTTTTCTGGCAGGTATGACGTGATGTCTCTTCGCAGCTCTGATTTTCACTTCCCTGGCAATTTTGAAGTGGAGCATTTTTTCTACCTGGTGGCCATACATATATCTACTTTTGAGAAATGTTCACTCAGATCCTTGCCTATTTTTCAATCATGTTATTTGTTTTTACGTTTTCCTTTTGCTACTGGGCTATGTGAGCTCTTTATGTATTTTAGAGATTAGCTCTTTAGATATATGGTTTATGAATATTTTCTCCTATTCTGTAGTTTGTATTTTTACTCAGTTGTTTGCTTCATTTGCCGTAGGAAACCTTTTCAATTTGTGCAGTACCACTTGTCTTTTTTTTGTTTTTATTCCTTTTGTGCCATATAAAAATGGCATTACTCAGACCAATGTCAAGAAATCTTTTTTATATATTTTCTTCCAGTAGTTTTAATATTCCTTCTAGTAGTCTTCTATTTGTCTTCCATACATTTTGAGTTGATTTTTGTATATGATATAAGAGTTCATTTTCTTCTATTTGTGGATATTATATTTTTCTAGTACCATTTATTAAAGACAATACTATCCTTTTATACTTATATATTTATGGTATCTTTGTTGAAAATTAAGTTAATCATGATGAAGAGTCTTGTCAACCTAAATGTACCTAGACATTAGCTTTGAGAGTATTAGCCAAATGCAGTAAAATGTTTTTGTATATTACTAAACCCAGTGTTCCCAACCACTTTTAGGGCAAAGGTTCACAATATTAAAAACAAATAAATTTGTAGAACCTATTATAAAAGTAACATTGATTAATTAAAAACATAATCATCTAAATCTATTATCAATACTTTTAAATTAACTGTGTTTTATTAACCAAACAGTGCCTACATTTATTTTTAAAAAGCACAGATCCTAGAGCCAGTGAGAGAGCTCAGTGGACTAAGCGCCTACATAGGCAAGTGCAAAGGCCGGGTTTAATCCCTGACATCACGTACCGCACTGGCCCCTCCTCCAGATGTGGTGGCACATGCCTGTATTTCCAGCTCTGGGGAGGTTGAAAATAGGAGGATCGCTACAAGTGCAAGCTGTGTAGTGGGATGGAGCACAGGCTGCATAGGGAGACCCTGCACAAAATAAAAGTGAAAAAAACCCATAGATGCTCTTGTTTTTGAGACAGTGATTCTGCCCAAGGACAGAATTTTATGAGGACTGTGGACTGATGTGTCCACTGCCTCCCTGTGGATTTTAGAAGGCAAACTGAATTAAGGTTTTTGTGGTAGCACAAAGTCTTCACTGAAAAATGATTCAGTGAATTGAGCTACTCAAATATGCATTAATCACATGTAGTACACAAGGCTTTGGGCAAAGAACTGCCCTCATGAAGCTTCTAGCCAAGTAGAAGGAATAAGAGAAGTATATACACTACAAGCAAGAAAAACAGGATTCAAGAAGGGTGCAGGAAGCAGGTGGTGATTCCTAATCACTGTCATGGGAGGGATTTGAAAAAGTCTCCTGTGGAGCAGGACATGTTGCATCTCAGCATCACGGAAGCATGGGCTTTTGGAAGACAAAGATAACCCAGTTAGTGTTGTCCAGGGCCTTCTCTACAGGATATATTTGCAAGTTGCTGTAACTCCCTTCACAATAACCTGACTCGGTTTTGAAAGTCTCACCAAATTTTTTATAAAAGAAGAACCTGGGGCTTAGACAGGGTCAAAAACATGTTCAAAGTCAGAGTTAGGAAAGGTTGGCAGTAGGTTCAGAACCTCAGTTTTTCTCAACGTTCAGCTGTTCTCTTAAGTCTCTTGCAATTTTCTGGCTCTATGTACCATCTAGAGTCTCATTTTCCTAGTATGTTTTCAAACAGATTTTCTTTTAAAAATTCTTAAGTGAACTCATTTTAAAAATAAACTTTATATCACAAAGCACAAGCTGCAAATAGAAACAACCCAAAGAGTAAATGCTGTGAAAACCAACACAGACACATTTTATTAAATTCCATTCTGATCAATAGCAGAGAGCCTGGACCTGCCTGTTGTGTGTTAAAATGGGAAATCTGCAGGTATTGAAAAGATATGACAAGCAGATGGACCCAACACTGAGTCTTGTTCCTACAGTCCATCCCCTAGAATGACAGAGAGTTGAAGAGAGATTTTTCACTCTGGCCAAGTTGTCTTTAAGGTATGATGTCAGGGAACCCTCTAAGTTAACACACCACACTTTGGCAAATGGCCCTTCCATCTGGGTAGTAGTAGAGGGTTTTGACAAATCCAGGGAAATAACCCTTCCGGGGAATTGAAAGAAGGGTGACCTGCCTGGGTTAGTTGTACCTATTGTTACGCTAATGAGTTGAGGGAGAAGTTTGGACTCCATGAGGTCTATCTTGAAATTAAGGTAAAAAGTTGGGCTGCAGAGGTGATAAAAGGTTTGCTTAGCATGTGTGAGGCCCTGGGTTCTGGGTTTAGTCTCCATGCTGAAATAAAAAGAGAGGGTGGGGGGGAAAGCCAGGTGTGGTGGTAGCTGCCAAGGATCCCAGTCTTTGGAAGACTGGAGTAGTAAGATTAAAAATCTGAGCCCAACATGGACAGTGTTGCAATTTAGAGATACTATTTCAAAATAAAAAAAGAAAGAAAAAAGGACTGGAGATATAGTTCACTGATGGATACATGTATGAGGTCCTGGATTCAGGATTCAGTCCCCAGAGAGGAAGGAAGGGAAAGAGGAAGGGAGGGGAGGGGAGGGGCAGGAGGGAAGGATGTCTAGGTTCTCTGGAGAAAAGGAGGACTGCCCAAAGAGGATTGACGTAACAACAAGGAAACTAAGGATCTCATGCCCTGAAAGGTATATTTCAGGTTAGAATTTGTTACCATGAAAGTCATGTTTTTCAAATTAGACCCTGGAAAAAGTAAGTAGTAAATTCTGCTTTGCTAGTTTTATTTAACAAAATCTTGGGGGTTGAGGACACTTATTTCAAGTTTCTTATTTTCAAAGTGTTTGGCATGTGTTTTTGATACGGGAATGAAACTCAAGACTTTGCGCTTGCCACACAGGTGCTATGTCGCTGAGCTATATCCTCAGCCCCAAAGTGTTTGGCATGTATGTATTCAAACATTATATTTTCTGCCCAGAGTAAGCCATGTTTTCTCTCTCTCTCTCTCTCTCTCTCTCTCTCTCTCTCTCTCCCTCCCTCCCCCACCCCGCTCTCTCTTTCTCCCCCCTTCTCTCTTTCTCTCAGTTATAAGCCTAAACAACTAAGCAGTGTAGTGATCATTCTCAGATATTACGATCTTTGCCAGGGATCAGCATTTCCTGATGGCTGAAGACAGGGTGGCTCTATGTTTCCTCTTCCCAGTTTCACCAAGTAAATAGTGCAATGAAAGTAACTATCAATCATACCTCACTCAAAAACTCAGCATCATCCAATCCACTGGAACTAACACATCAGAAAATTCACTTGGCTCTACTTGAAAATGCACACAGAATTTCCACCTCACACCACAGCTGCTGCCACCTGGTCCTAAGCCTCCTTCATCACGACCTGGGTGTTGGGTTTGGGGCTTACAAGGGGAAACAACACAACACAGGACACTTAATTACAAGATTATTTTATAATAATCAGCCAGAGAATCATACACAAAAAAGTGCAGGAAATCTGTCCACACACTAAAGACCAAAGAATCCAGCTGAGGGCCTGGATCCCACGCTAATGTCCTGCATGAGTCCAGCTGAAGACCTTAAGACCATAAAAATGCCTCCCACAAGCCCAACTGGAGGCCTAGAGCCATGATAATGCTTCATGCAGGCCCATTTCATGGATCTGAGCTGGGAAGACCCAAAGGTCAGTAGTGGAAGCTAGGAAGTCTATGCCAGTGGGATGAAGGATCTGTGCTAGCAGGCTGAGGAATCTGCACTGGAGCCAGGAAGCAATGCTCAAAGTGAAAACTAGAGCTCCTCCAAAGTTCACCACAGTCATCCTCAGTGACAGTGAGATCCTGAGCTCAGATGATGAGGACAGCTGAGTTCCCATCAAGAAAGCCAACTTCTTCCTCTCCAGTTCTGCCTCTCAGGCAACCCTCAAGAGGGCCTCCCACACCCACCCAGCACTGTGCTGGTTCAGCTCAGCTGGTGTCACAAGCTGACCATCAGTTGTTAATCGCCACACTGGGCCATAGGGTGGCCCTGGATGACCCCACACTTATGCCCCTGGAGTCTGTCCTCAGCACAGCAGCCAGGCTGGCTCTTCTCACACACGAGTCAAATGGTTTTACTCTTCTGTATCCTGTATTCAAGCCTGAAATACATCCTGTCTTCTCAGTCTGAAATTCAGGGCTCATGTTGGCCTGTGAGCCCTACAGGATGTGGCCCCAGGCCCTTTACTGTTTCTCGAACTGCACTCCTGCCACTTGTGTGTGCCTTCTTGCCTTTCCTGCAGCACCAGCCACACTCACTCCAGGGGTTTTGCAGTGCTTGGTCTCACTGACTGCGGTGAGAAGCTTTTATTCCTGCCTGTCTGCTTAACTAAGTCCCTTATCTCTGCCAGTCTTTGCTCAAGTGTCATATTTTCAATGGATCCCAGATTGATGACTTCGACAGTGCAGCTCCATAGTCCTGTTCCATAGTTCTTCACACACTGCCCCTCCCACATCACTCATGACTTCCTAACACACTGTACAAGTTATTCATCTGTTAGATCCTTTTGTTATCTGTCTCCCTTTGCTAGAATGTAAGCTCCATGAGGGCAGGGTCTTTGTTTTGCTTACTCAAAACTCAAGTACCTACAATAGTACCTAATTCATAGCAGGAACTTGAAGTGTTTATTAAATTAAATGATGTGGGACCCCTCTCATCCCAGACAGGTTAACTGCTCCTATAAGCACAACAAAAGCCCAGTTTTCTATCCTTTTAGGCACTCTGATAAAGCACCCTGAGTGACTTTCACTCTAGCAAGGACAACATTATTGTCTGGACTGGATCACCAAGTTGTCTGGGTGGATCGAGTGTGTGGGAATGAAGGCTGTAGAACTACAGGAAGTTCAGAACCTGGAACCTACAACTCATTTGCTTACCCAGGAGATTTTGATCCCAATATCCCTGAAAGAAAAATTTCAAAAATATATGTGGTTTTTAGAGAGCACTCCAGCTGGGTGAGACGTGCATACAGGCAGTGGCACATCTGACAACCTAAGAGGAAGGCTGGATCAAGACCCTCAGACCTATAAGCACTATGGGAAAATAGCCCTACCAACTTTGTGACTTAAGACCGTATCTCAAAAATACAATATGGGGGTGGGAGTTGTGGACATATCTCACTTTAAGGGTCTTGGGTTTAGTTCCTGGTGCCCCCCCCACACAAACACAGAAGTATTTGTCTTTTGACACTTAGAACCAATGATAACTCAGAATGGAATGGCTATGGTATCATTCTTGCCTCCCAAATATCTGGCAACTTCCATTTGGGACAATACAGATCAGTAAGTATACAGGCAATCATAGTTTTCAGCATAAGCAAGTTGCCTAAAGAACAATCCAGCATAAGCACCATACTACAGCTATGGTAGGTATGTGTGATGGATTTTGCTGGTACATTCACACACTCAGATGATACAACCTAGAAGCTGGGAGAACTAGTGCCAGTTGAGTAAATTTTGATGAAGTGTAGGTAGGAGGTGACAGGTGGCTTCCTGGTAAATTTCTTTTTAGCCCTCTGTTGTAGTTTGGGGTTTTGTGAGGGAAACAATACAATACAGGACACATATTTTATAAGATTATTTAAACACCTAAAGAATCAAAAAGAGAGTGCAGGAAATCTGTCTACACTAAAGACCAAAGAATTGAGTTAAAGGCCTGGATCCCACAGCAATGTCTCCTGCAGCCCTGTTTGATAGATCTGTGCTGGAAAGATCCAAAAGTCAGTGGTGGAAGCTAGAAAGTCTATGCTAGAGGGGTGAAGGATCTGTGCTAGTAGGCTGAGGGATCTGAACTGGAGCCAGGAAGCAACATTCAAAGAACCAGAGATCCTCCAAAAAGTACCACAGTCACCTCAGCAACAGTAAAATCCTGAGCTACTCTGACAATGAAGAAAGCTGAGTTCCCATCAGAAAAGCCAACGTGACAAGCTTCTCTGGGAGGCTGAGCCGTGCACCATCTTCCCCTCCTGAGTCAGGAAGTGATGCTCAAAGTAAGGACCAGAGCTTTCCCAAAGTGAATCGCAGCATTCTCAGTGACGAGATCCTGAGCTCCTCCTCTGACAAGAACAGTGAAGTTCATCAGGAAAGTCAGCATGACAAGGTTTACCAGGAGAATAGCCCAGGAGAAGCAGCAGCTCTCTAACAGCTTCCCAACACTCCCCCATACAGCTTCCCTAACAGCCTCCCCTTTTCTCCTCCAGCTTTGCCTCTTTGGCTGCTGGCAACAATCCACAGGTGGGCCTCCCACACCCAGCACCGCCACTAGTTCAGCTCAGTTGGTTGTTACAAGTTGACCACTAGTTGGCAATCCACCACATGCTGCCTTTGATGGACTGTTTCTGGGCATAGTTTTCTACAGAGTCTGTCAACAGACATATCACATAGCCAAGAAACTGGCTGTCTTCTCAGGCGCATGAAGCGTAGCATAGGTTGGGAATGTGTCGCTCTGTATTTGCTTCCCATTCTTGCATCTCACTTCCCATTCTGCCCATTTTCCTTCTGCCTTATGCACTGCAATTGGACCTTTCAGTGAAGCACTAGCCCTTCAGCTTTCCTAGTACACCCAGCCGAAACAGTAACCATAAACTGCAATAAATATAAACTATGTATGGGATGAATTGGTGGTGGGTACTGTGATTCATGAGAGGTCAGCTTGGGCAATGGAATGGAACTGTAGCACTGGTAGCACCAGGTATTTGAAAATATCTGTCTTCAGAGCGATGGTAGGGCAGACATCCTTTCAGCCAGTATGTGACTTATGATTTAAACCCTCAGCAAAAAAGATACACTTAATGAAAACACTGCTCGCTGGCACTTTTCTGAGCAATAACCCTGCTGTAGCTCAAAGAGCAATAAAGCCTCTTACTCATATTTACATATCCATTACGGTCTGAGTTTTCAAACACTGTGGTACATAGACACAGTGGAGTCACCAGGTACTCAGCTCTGTGCACCTAGTTCCCCAGACAGATGAGTGTGGAGCCTCTTTACATCTTCCCTGTTAGTCAGTGAGATGGGCAACAGACTCTACCCCTGATGTTGAAAACTTTTTTTTTTGAAAACTTTTTTTTTTAACAATAAAACAGATGCTATGGGATAGTGAAAAGTGCATAAGTATTCTTTTTATAATTTTAAAAAATATTTATTTATTTATTTGGTATAGGATCTTGCTCAGAATCATAGTGATCCTCCTGTCTCAGCTGCCCCAACGCTGGGATTACAGGTATGTGCCATCATGCCTGGGTCTCGGTGGCTCACTGGGGGAGGAGGGGGCCATACCAGGGATCGAATTTGGGTCCTTGACCTGGGCAGGCAGGGCCTTAGACCTCTGAGTTATCTCCCTGCCAGCACAAGTATTCTACTTCTTCTTCTTGTGCCCCTGGCACAAGTATTCTTAACATAAAATATGAGATCGGGCTTGTGGTAGGTCTCTTTTTTTCACCCTCAGAGTTTAAGTTTCCATAATAAAGTTCAGTGGAAAGTTTTAAGGACCATTTCTTCAGGTTAGAGACTGCACTCTTTCATCTCTTTTTAATACTTTTGTGCCCCCCCCCCTTTTGTGCATGTGTGGGAAAGTTGTTTCAGTGGAGTTTCTGTCCTTTGAGTTCAGGTACAGTAAAAAGGTGGCCACCACCAACAGCCGGAGGGCTTCCTTGAGGGCACTGTCCTCACAGG
>NW_004524641.1:1889149-1890625 GCF_000260255.1 Octodon degus | reverse complement strand
GGTTCAATCCCCCAGCACCACATGCCAGCCAGCCTGTCCCCCTGGTGGGCTGAGCTGGCCACACACACACACACACACACACACACACACACACACACAAATAAATAAAATTTAAAAAAAAAATAGTTTACCCCTAATGTCACTTGGGCAGTATATTTGTTTATGTACTGACTGCCCTGAGACCACTCAGCAGGTGTCATTTTAACCAGTTGATTCTTATATTGAATACATTTGACAAAATTGTAATTTTTATATTTCCTATTATCTTATAAAGTAATGAAAAATATGCAAGTTTTGATTATCCTGTATTTAAATAAGTGAATTAGTAAGTGGGTAAAATTCAAACAAAACTTATGTGTTTTCCTAAATTCATAGTATATTTATTTCATTTTCTTCATTCTTACTAAAATGTAAGATTTCTTTTAGTCTTTTTATCTTAAAAATATTTAATAGATGGCTGGGGAGATAGCTTGGTGGTCTAAGTGCCTGTCTGGCAAGCCCAAGGACCCAGGTTTGATCCCGGGTACTACATGCCCTTCTGGCCCCAGAGCCCCGGGTGTGCTGTGTGGGCCACCAAAACTGGGCGTGGTGGCGCAAACCTGTAATCCTAACGCTGGGGAGGCTGAGACAGGAGGATTCTTAGGAGTCTGAACTGCATAGCAAGACCCTATGTCAAGTAAATAAACACATACATTTTAAAAAATATTTATAGAAAGCTAGGCATGGTGCTGCACACTTGCAACCCAGGCACCTGGGAGGCTAAAGTGGGAGGAGTACCAACTTCAGGGCTAACTGAGGCTGCATTATGAGCCCCTCTCTCAAAAACTGAAAGAAAACAAAAACACAAAGAAAAGAAAGGGGAAACGTTCAACAGAATGTTTAAAATGTTCACCCTAATCCTATAATATTCTGTCATTTAACAAATATCAGAATGAGATCCATCAAAAGGCACCACCATTATCCTCCCCCCAAAACCTGTCATCTCCCATTGCTGTGTTAGTACCATTCAGGCGAGTTGATTGGGTCAGAAAAGTTCATTTTAATCTAGCGTAATCAAATACCAATTTATAATCTAATGAAGGATAATCCATTCAGAGGACATTCTCAGTTGTCTCTCAAACACGCCAAATAACTTGTTTTTCAGAATTCTTTTAAAGGGAATTATGAAATTTTTGTATTTCCAAGTCATGAATGCTGAGGACTAGGTTGATGCATTATAAACAGGAAATAATTAATATTAATAAATAGGTGCAAAAATAAATTTCTCAAGTACTGCAGGCCCACAGGACTTGTGGTGAGACCCTGGCAGGCTTAAGGACAGATTAATCTTTAAGCCAATGGCCAAAGCTGAGGCTAGCAAACCGTCTCTGAAGTTCTGGCTCCTTAAAGCAAGATAGCATAGCAGTGGAGTCTGTACCTTAACTCATGCAAATTCCATCTAGCTTGATAGCAGCAGACAGTCAGGTTACTAGTTAA
>NW_004524641.1:1886379-1887395 GCF_000260255.1 Octodon degus | reverse complement strand
TTTTGTGCATGTGTGGGAAAGTTGTTTCAGTGGAGTTTCTGTCCTTTGAGTTCAGGTACAGTAAAAAGGTGGCCACCACCAACAGCCGGAGGGCTTCCTTGAGGGCACTGTCCTCACAGGGATGAGTGAAGACCAGACCACCTTGTGTCACTGGGTCTGGAGTCTGTGATTTTGAGATTGCTAGATGAGGCCGAAGAAGTTAACCCAAAAGAGGAAAGGGAGAAAGTTCAGGAGAAAGTGCAGGTAGCAAAGAGTACAGACAGTTGACTATGATACCTGGATGGCAAATCTGGCTTTGTCAGCGCAGAGAATAGGGACATGGCCTTGCAGTCACCTCAGTGGCAAGCAAGAGCTTCAACTTTTAAAGGTTCCCCTGGCCCTTGTCCATTGCAGACCCCCAGGGCGCCCACAAGGCACCCAGCACTTTCCTGTGATAGTTCACCTTGGGCACTGGCCACGTTCTCCGAAATGTTCCCCTCTGAAGATGGGGGTGCCGGTAATTTCTTGACACGCTGACATTTCCTCAGTCACCTCTTGAGACAACTGTTGGTACAAATATTTACAGGGCCTGTTGGGTCCAGGTCACAGGCCAGGAACAGCTTATGTGTGGATGGGACTCAGGGCTGGCGAGGGTGCAGAGGGTTGGGACCCAAGCCCTGGGCCCTGCCTTTACAGAACCCCGGCGTTTCTCTGGGCCTGGGAGGTGCTGGGGTGCAGCAGGCTCTGGGCGCGTGCTCCCCGAATGGAGGCCGCAGTCGGGTGCCTAGGGACAGGGCGTTGGAGGCCGCGGCGAGGCTGTCGCCTGAGGAGTCCGCTGCACCCGAGCTCCCCGCCGCGTTCCCGGGCCTGAGCGCCACCCTAACCCGACCCGTCCCCCGCGCCCGGGGGGCCCTGCTCGGCTGGCCCGGGGGCGCCCGGCCTCCAGGCGCGGCGCGGGTCTCCCCAGCCGGGATCCCGGCCTCAGGGGCTCCCTAGCGGACGCGCTGAGCCGGCCGACTCTCCCGCGGAGCCGGAGC
>NW_004524641.1:1884139-1886039 GCF_000260255.1 Octodon degus | reverse complement strand
GGGACCCCCGAGACGCGGGCGGTGGGCGGCCGCAGCTCCGGCCGGGGGCATCGCCTCCCCTGGGAGCCCCGGCCGCGGAGCCTGGCGTGGGGCACGCGCGGACGCGTGTGATCCTCGGGGTGGGAGCGGGCGTCGGTGTCACGGTCTCCTTCGCGGGCGCCCTTGCCTGGCTGCGGGAATCCCGGGCGCGGGCTCCGGCCCCGGAGCCCCCGCCGCCCATGCCCGGTGCCCCCACCGCGGCCGGTCGCCAGCCGAGCGGGGCCGAGACCCACTGATGTCATTGTGAGCGGAGGACCCGGCGCCCGCGCGTGAGCCGCCGCCTACGCCGCACCTTTCGGGCCGCGGGAGCCGGGAGCGGCGGGAAGTTGTGCAGGGCTCGGGTGCGCGGGCACTGCGGCTGCCCTCGCGGGCGGGCGGGCGGGCGCCCTGCGGAGCCCGAGCGGCCTCCTCCACGCTGCTGGCCGGGCCGGGCCGGCACCTCGGCGTGAACCGCACGGGGTTGCATTGCGGTGGAGACGCGCTTCCTGCAGCAGCCGGGTCTGCCGGCGATCGTGTCGCCGGGGATGCTGGGGCAGACCTGGGAGGAAGCCGGGAAGAACTCATGACACCAGCAGATTTTTTTTTTTTTTTAACCTGTACTGTGGATAGACACACCCGCTAGCCACATTGGAAGCTGGTTTTGAAAGTTATGACCAGATACCAATTCTATGATAAACATCAACGGTTACTTAAAACTAGAGACCTAAAGCTGGGGAAAGCATTACATAATGGACCTGGAGCAAATGACAGGAAAGTAAGTGACCCTTTCGCGCTGTCAGATTCATTCTCTCTTCCGAACAAAAAGCTCTGTAATAATTTGTCTGTAAGAATTATCATCTTTAATCTTCTGGGTTCCATTTAGCAAAATTATCTATTATCTTCCACTGTGGTCCCCCGACCCTGAATAATAAAATTTTTCTTGGCTATCTTTTAAATTTAAAAATTGCAGGATTGTGGGTAGTTTATACATCACAGAAGTGATCGCTAAATGTCGCCAAAGATAATATTAATAAATTTATCATCTTGATACAATTGAACTTTCTTTTCCTCTGGTTTAGTGTCCCCACCCCACCCCAACCCCCAACCCCCAGTTTTCTTTTTGGAAGCATTATTACCGTTTTGGGTACTGCGAGTTCACAAAGTTGCTAGTCCTATGGGATGTTACAGCATTGCAGATAGGAAGACTAATATTAAATGAAACAGACGATCTCCAGTAACTGCGAGTGAACAGGTTCCCAAGGTCGAAGGGAGGCTGCAGTGTAACTCGACTGTAATCACCTACAGAGAATGTGTACAACTCTCATAGGAAGCCACTGTTTCGGTGGAATAGTGTTGGTGTTATTCTTTTGCAGCTTGGCTTAATATATTTTCTCTTAGAAGTACTTTTCTCAAGAAAAACAAAATAATTTGAAAGTAAATCCTTTCCTCTAGGAAGCTTAAAAATTCTGGTTTGTTCATATTTTATATTGTAATGTTGTTTCAGTTATGCACTAAATGGATGGATTACCTTTGAGGATACCTGAGTTTCAGATTATGGTGACTTATTGGATGTCTCTTTGCGTTAGTGAGATACGGGTTGGATTTTTGTGGGATTATGTGGTATATGTTTCCTTATGCCTGGGTTGATTTACTGTTGTGCTAGTTTTACTCCAACAAGAAGGATAAAGTTCTTCCGAGATGAAATCTGGTTGGAAGTCTGTAGTACTACTGTAGATACAGAATTAAGTAAAATTCAAAGTAGAGGAAAAGAGTTTCATGTGACTATTTATGAAAGTGTTGGACTAGGAGAAATTTTGAATTTTATTAAATGCTTTGATCATATTCAGTGATAACTACTTTCTAACTCCCATTCTGTTTAAGA
>NW_004524641.1:1879935-1883644 GCF_000260255.1 Octodon degus | reverse complement strand
ATAAGCTTGTCTTTTTTTTTTTAATGTATGTAGTACAGGGTCTACAGGGTCTCACTACACAGATTGGACTTGTAGTGATCCTTCCGTTTTTCAGCCTTCCAAGTGCTGGGTTGTCAGGTGCGTGCCACCACGCCCAGTCTCAGTCACTGTCTTTATATGCCCTGTGGGCAGGCCAGTACGGCAGGCTGGGCATTGAACCCTGGCCCCTGGGTCTGCCTAAGCAGACGCTCTAATCCACTGAACTACCTGGCTGGCCTTTAATCTTGTCTTTTTTCATATATATTGAAATACTTTGCGAGGAGGGACTTCTTTATGTACTTGGGATTGAACTCACAGCCTTTGTATTTAGCTACATGCCAACCCTTTTAAAATTTTGAGACAAGATCTCACGAAGTTGTAAAATTGCCTGGGTTGGGCCCAAATTTATGGTCCTCTTGCTCCAGCATCTCGTAGTGCTTGGACTAGAGATTTGTGTCACTATGCCTTTATTTACTTTTAATAGAATGATGACTATGAAGCTTAGAATGGCAGTTGTGTTTTTGTAAGCCCAAATAAATAGCTTTAGGAAGAGCACATAGATATAAATTTGGTAATGATTATTTGGATTTAGTAGTGAGTTTATTTGTGATCATTATACCAGTTAAAGAAGAAAAAGGAAAAAGAGGCTCATGCATGAGTGTGTAATGATCATGTTGAAGGTGTAAGGATAAAGAAAATAAGGAGTGTGGAGTTGTCATAAGACAGCAGCTTCTGCAGCAGTTGACAGATGAGAAAGTGGTCCCCGTGTATGAGAACGCTGGGCAGCGTTCATGCAGATTTGTAGGAAGGGTGAACAGGAAGTGACCACCCTGAGAGGGCTATCTTTGACTGAGGGAATGGTATAAAAAGGAGTGGAGGGAGCCACGGGAAACTTGACACAGGCAACCCCTCAAAGTGGCCTTGGGAATAATGGGTTGAAGGGGGGAGAGGGAGAAGGTAGGGCTGCTAGTGAGCAGGCTGCTGATGGAAGTAGCCAAGTGTGGAGGAATGAAGAGAATGTGCTGTATTTGAGAACAGCAGGAGAGGAACTCAAGGCTTGGAATCCTAGGTAAGAGTAAGAGGAAAGAGTCAAAAGCCTTTGACTGGAGTGAAAAGAAATAGGGAAGCGGTCCTGGGAGCTTTTGGTGTGGTTCAGGGCATATCGGCAGTGAGGTCCACAGACGCAGGAACACCTGGAGCATGTAGGGTTGGTGCTTAAGGGAGCAGTTAGGCTCCTCATGTGGAAGAAGGTGACCTCTGTGGTGTACTGGAAGGAGTGTGGAAAGTCTCGGAAAGGGAAGATTCTGTAAAATTCATTGGTATTGTTTACTGATGTAAATATCTTGGTTGAAGTACAGAGATGTTTCAATGTTAACTATGAATAGTGTACATGGAGTTTGGTGACTGCTGGGATAAATCAGAAGGATCAGATATTTATGTTTATATATTATATATGGATGTTTTCATCATTTTCTTACTTCCTAAAAATGTTTTTCTCTGATTTTCCTTCCATTTTTTGACATCTTTTCCCTATATCTAATTTTATATATATTATATTTATATTTTTTTTTTTTTTTTTTTTTTTACTGATTTTGCTTCAGCTGTTATAAGTGATGGTTGTCAAGTTTTCTCTGACAAAATCTGAGCTTCAGGAGTTGCCCTTCCTTCGCATAGTGATTTGGGGAACACCTTGCTGATAATTCCAGCAGCAGTTAAAGGAGACTTGACATCTTTGATTAAGAATTTAAAGAAAAAAGATGGACCTCATTGTTAACCAATAACAAGTCTTATTGTTGACAGTGTAGTCATAAGTTATTAAATAGTCCAGAAGAGCAAAGGAGCCAATAGCTTCTATTATTTGGGCTGATAAATGCATTCCTCCTTCTGCTACATGTTCCTTATTCTTGCGAAGTAGGTATGTTGGATGATTTGAAATCCAGCATGAACTTAGTAGCTGTGGCTCAGATAATGAACTAAAATTAATTTTAGGGATAACTAAATTTGAGGGTAGCATAAAGTATATCCCAATTACTGGAATTGGTCATCTGACATTCTGGCATGGCTCAGAGTTCTCATAAACTTTGGAAACGGTTGTGCATCTGTTCATGTGGCTCACCATTTTCAGAGAGGTGACTAGTAGCTGTGTGTCTTCTGTGAAGGTGACGTGGTCACTTTGGATACCTCTCTCCTTCAGGTGACCAGTGATTACTGAACATGGTCTATGCCAGAAATCGCAGTAAGTGCTGGGTCTTAGGCGTGCCTGCCCTGCAGGGTGGACCTACAACAGAATCCATTCAATTCGAGTTACTGTTAAATATATATGCGTGTGTGCGTGCGTGCGTGCGTGCGTGCATGTGTGTGTGGTGTGGTGGATCTGGCGTTGATGTTAAGAATTAGCATGAAGCATCTATTGTTTTGTTTTTCTTTTCTTTTCTTTTTTCTTTTTTTGGCGGAACCAGGGATTGAATTCAGGCCCTTGCGCTTGCCAGGGAAGCACTTACTCTACTGAGCCATTCCTGGCCCCTCTATTGTTTTTCTTTTCTTCCCTAAACATTTCCTAGCTTTATCCTTAGATTTCCTTGAGTTTAGAACGCCATAGGAAGAAAATGCTACTCTTGTGAGCAATACAAGTGTAGTTCAAGTAACTATCATAGGTCTTCTTGTCAGGATGACGCTGAAGTGTTATCAGCAGAAAGATAGAAGTAGTTGAGTGAGTCTATGCATGCTGCTAGGAATGGAATAGGACGCAGTGTTGAACTGGTATGTGTCTGTCTGTCTGTCTGTCTGTCTGTCTGTCTGTCTGTCTGTCTATTATCTCTGTGTCTGACTCTGTCTCTGTGCCTGTCTCCATCTCTGTCTCTGTCTTTGTCTCTGTCTCTCTCCCTCCTCCCTCTCTCTTCTCTTCATCCTTCCTTCTCTCCTCTCCCCTCTGGAAGTACTGGGGATAGAACCCAGGGGCTCACACATGGTATGGAAGTTTATCACTGAGCTGCGTCCTACATCCACAGCCCATTTTATTTTATCTTATGATTTTATTTTGTTGTTATTTTGTGACTGTGTCTTGCTAAATTGCCTAGGCTGGCCTTGAACTTATGATGCTCCTACCTCAGCCTTGGGAAAGTGGTGATTGCAGGTGTGCCGTCTGGCTTCGATTGATTTTTTAAAAGAAAAGTAAAAAAAAAAAAATAGAGATGAATGATTACAAAAAGATTCAACTTAGATATTACAGGGAATCCAGTATTTTGAGACATGCTGGCCTGAAGGTAAAGTTCTAAGGTCCTGTTGGGTGAAGTGAACTCATTCTCTTGTGAGCTGTGTTGCTTAGAGTACAGGTGCAGTCTGACATTAAAATAAGCCATGAAGCGAATTATAAGGATTATGCTACGAAGTGGCTTGTAATCAGGGGCAGGAAAGTCCAACAATTTCTTCTCACTGTGGTTTGGCCAATAACTTGGAAGTAAAAACTGTACTGTGTGAAGAATGCGATTTGACAGAAGCAGTGCCTCAGAAAATCTGTGAGACTGACATAGCTATGGCATAGTGTGGAAGTGGGCTGAACCCGAGGAGGTTACTGTCTAATATCCAGGGCTATTTAAGGAATAGCTAAATTAAGAGAGCATTAAGTATAAAGTGTAGCTATTCAGTTATTAGAAGGTGTTTTTTTTTTTTTTTTTTTTTTTTTTTTTTTTTT
>NW_004524641.1:1794586-1879835 GCF_000260255.1 Octodon degus | reverse complement strand
AAGGGGCAGGTCCCCAAAATGTTAGAAGGTGTTTTTTTTTTTTTTTTTTTAATCTTTTTGAGACAGGGTCTTGCTGTATACCTCAGGCTACCATTGAGCTCACTTTGACTTAAATTCACAACTATCCTCCTGTCTCAGACTCCAGAGAGCTGGGATTACAGGAGTGTACCACCTTGCCTGGCTCAAAATTTTTTTCTTTCTCTCTTTTTTAATTATTAATTTATTTATTTTTGCGGTACTAGGGATCAAACTATGGACCTTGCATTTACCAGGCAGGTGCTTAAGCTGCTGAGCTATATGCCCGGCCTGTGTTTTGTTTTGTTTTGTCCTTTTGAGACAGAGTCTCACTGTGTGGTGTAGGCTGGCCTAGAACTCTCTTTGTAGCTCAGGCTGGTCTCAAACTTGCAAGGATCCTGAGTGCTGGGATCACAGGCATGCACCACCACACCTAGCTTAAAAGTTGCTTTTTTCTTTTCTTTTCTTTTTTTTTTTTATTTTAAACTTTTGGGAATGTAGGGCTTTCTTTACTTTTTCTTTTGAGAGAGGGTCTGGTGGAGTCACCCAGGCGTCACTTTAACTTGTGATCCTTCTACCTTACCTTCCCAGAGTGCTGGGATTACAAGTGTGCAGCACTATGTGCAGGATTTATTTAAAATGTTTTATTTACTTAGTTTGACTTACTTAAACATATTTACTTATTTAAACTTACGTTAGCTGTATGTGGCAGTGCATGCCTGTAATTTCAGCACTCTGTGGGGCTGAGGTAGGAGAATCACAAGTTTGAGCCCAGGCTGAGCAATTTATGAAGACTATGACTCAAAATAAAATATAAAGAAAGGGTTTAGGGTGCAGCTCAGTGAGAAGGCCTTGGGTTCCGTCCCCATTACCTGAAAAGCCAACCAACAAGCCAAAACTCCTGGAAGATGTTTTAGCCATGTACGTGACTGAATACTGTACATAGAATTCATGATCAATGCATAAAGATTATCTTTCTTGAAGGTTGATAGTCTTTTTCTGTTCATGGAGAACTTAGGTCGTTTTATAAAATAAGAAGGAAATACCCAGACATTAGAAATGCTCACCAGGCATGGTGGTGCAAGCCTGTAATTCCAGCACACCAAAGGCTGAGGGAGGAGGATCCTTGCAAATTCAAGACCAGCCTGGGCTACAAATAAGTTCAAGGCTAGCCTGAGCTGTATAGTGGGGCCCTTTCTCAAATGACAAAAGCAAAATAAAACAAAACCAAGAAATACTCATATATATTTGTTTGATGGTCTGGTGCCTGAAGTACCTTTACAGTCGACTCCTAAAATGTTAAGGTTCAAGGGCGGGCCAAATAGCTCAGCAGACTGAAGTGCCTGCTTAGGCAGATGCAGGGGCCAGGGTTCGATTCCCTGGGTGTGCTGTGCTGCACTCCCCGGGTGCCCTGAGAGGGTGACTGAGACTGGGAGTGGTGACCTGCGCCTGTAATCCCAGGGATTGGGAGGCTGAAAACAGGAGGAACACTAGGGGTCCGACCTACATAGTGAGACCCTGTAGACCCTATTGACCCTATCCTAAATACAATAATAATAATAATAATGATAATAATAATTCTGTGTTCCAACATGTCCCATTTTCCAAGTGAGGAGATGGAGCCCAGCTATTTGTCTGTTTGTGCAGATGCGGCTGAGAGTGTGAAGTAACTTACTTGTGTAGGTGGTGACAGGAAATGAAGCTCTTCCAAAATGAAGGAGAAAGGGTAGGTGAATGGGCATGAGCAAGCGGCCCTATCTATGCTGGGATTTTACCCTTGGTTTCTGTTCTGCCCAAGTGGCATAGAGTGTGAGGTCAGCTGCACACACACACACACACACACACACAGTTAAAATGCTCTGTTTTGGTAAAAGTAGCTTTGTCTTTCAACTAATCAGATAAAAGAGAATAGAGAAAAAGTAAATTTCCTTGTGCTGGATACGTCCCTGTTGCTTTTCCTGTGCCATTCTCTTTGTTTATGCTAACCCAAGACAAAAATCAACGTGTGGGGGGCATTGGGTCAGGAATAAGCTCTAACTTCTGCTTCCTTTTGGCCTGGGATGGAGGCGAATCTCGCAGTAGCTCTGTAGATAGACCTGTTGAAAGAGCGTGAGTGGGGAGGGGAGGGAAACAGGAGTGTATTTTTAGAATCTTTTTTTTCAAAAGTCAAACCTAAAATAAACCTGGCCTCAATTTCAAGCAGTAGCTTTACTTCACATGTCCTCAGCTGGAGTCTAAGCTTTGTTTACTTATTTATCTTCGCAGGGCTGGTAGATAAGCATTGTACCACTCAGCTGCGTCTCAGCCTCTTACTATAAATTTGAAGAACTTACCTTGATTTTGTTAATACACAATGCAATACTGCGGCATGTGCACAAGCTCGTCCTTTGCTGAGGCTTGGAGAACAAAGTGTTCGCAAGTGCATTAAAATGAGTAAATTGTGTTACATGTCATTTCTGGAGATAAAGTTGGAAGTCTGATTTTTCTTTTAAATTATGATCCTACTTTTGCTTTCTGTTTTTCTTTAGCAGCCAGACAAGCTTTTGCATATTCTCACTCCATCAGGCAACACATCAGAACAGTTTTTGTTGTATAATTTCCCTGGGATAGAAAAATTAGCACGGTTTGAATGACAGGTTGATTATGAAAAGACATTAATGAAATTCTTTTTGATCCTAGTAAACTTGAGATTGAAGCAAGAACTAGGAAGCCAGTGTGAATTCCAAGGTAGGCCACGGAGATGTAGGACTCAGATGAAACTCCATGAACAATCAAGGGAAGCCCACAGAAGCCGTGAGTGCTCAGGGCAGTGGGGCAGGGAGGTCGGCCAAGGCAGTGGCGCATGCTGCCGCGGCACCTGCCGCTCAGTTTCATTTCACAGGGGACAGCAGATGACGTCAAAGCGTGAGTTCGAAGGTTGATGGCAATCAGATATTAGAGAAGATGTCTATCTCTAGTATTTTTAAGATAAAAGCCCTTAAATATCTTGATGAATAAAGAGAACATAAATGATGGATAAAACCACACCCCACTTGAGAGAAGATCACATATATAAGTGGCAGAAGATAAACTTTACATTTGAAGGAAACTTCACATATTCTTAATATCCGAAGAGCTCCTATCAAGAAAGAAAAATGACAGATAGCCCAGGGAAAAGGGGTCAAAGGTAGTAGAGAAATAGGTCACAGCACAGAAATTACAAATGGTGTTTATGAATGAAAGGTTATTCTTACTTTAGGATGAGAGAAATGCAGTTTTAAATGATAACTGATGTAATGGGGGAAATCTTGTATTTGTTAGTACCTTATAGGCCGAGTCTCTGGGGAAATAAGTGGCTTTGTGCACTGTCAGGGGGGAACAAAGGGAAACACTCTAATTGGTAGCAATTTGACAAATACATTAAATTTTGAAATTTACTTCCCTTCCCACCCAGGGAATTCTAAGCAAATTTTCTACAGATGTGCTTTGTGCAGAATGGGTTCGCAAAAAGACAGGGATCGCAGGATTGTCTGAAGGTGAAAAAAATAAAAAAGCGTAAAATGAACTATCTATCCATCCGTATGGGATTGGCTGAATAAATTAGAATCAGAAGCAAAGGCAGTGGCGCTTGCTGATAGAGAGAGAGATCGAATAAAGAAATCAAGCAAGCTATAGAGGAGTATCTGGCCATCTGTGTTACATGTGAATGTGTGAATGTGTTTAGATTATAGACTCTCAGGAAGATTACACAAGAAACGTAGTAGAGCTTGCCACAGGGAAAGAACAGAGTGGATCTAGGAGGGATATATATTTCTTACTGTACACCATTTACTGTCTTCTTCATTTCTAAACACACACACATATTGTCTTTTCAAACCAAAAATTCTTCAACATGTTGAAGGCTGTCTGTGCAACTGACAGAATTCGTGCAGCTGTGGGGCCTAACTAGTCACACTCACTCCTACCCTGAAGGCTCCAAAGCAGACCAAAGGGGGAGTGGAAGCATTTGCCTTTTGGGACAGAATGAACAGGTGCTGTCTCACTGTGGTTCGGCTGCCCTTCTCCCTGTACTCCCAGTTAACTGTTGGTCCTGGGAAGGAGACCCAAGGAACACTTGAGTCCAACCAGAGTGTGGATGAGAGATAGGTAGGACAGATGTGGAAGAGGGTGACAGCAGGAGCCAGGGTCTGCCGGAGCGCAGAGTCGGAGATATTGATTGCTACTCCAGCTCCATCAAATGCAACGTTTATGGCATTATGGAGGAAAATATTATTGTGTAGGTCACAGCCTTGAGATTGGCTTCTACCTTTGAGGTTTGGCATGGTGTCCAAGAATCTGCAGGGTGTTTTTTTTTTTTTTTTTTTTTTTTTTTTTTTTAAAGTGTGTTTGGTTCTAGCACCCAGTTTGGACAATCATTGATCTCTTGCAGGCCTCTTGTTTTGTAGACAGGTCATCCCCTTCCTCCCTTGACGTATGCACTCTCTGGGATATTTTTATGGTACCTTCCACAATGTTTATGGACTCTGCTTTCCCTGGGATGCATGCTTCTAAAGAGTGGTTCTTTGCTCATGTCTTTGTCATCTTACACCCTGCAAAGAGGCCAAATATTAAGTTAAAGAAGAATAAAAAGAGACTCCGAAAGGAATAACTGAGTGGTAGTGGGTGATCACTTCGAGAAGAGTTCCTGTGTGCTGATAGGAATTTAATGAGCAACAACATGCGCTGTTACATGTTACACTGAAGAAAAGGAAAGTTGGTGATGATGAGAGATGCCTTGATGTGAACTAAGTTGCCTGAAAAGTGAAAATACTGTAATCATCATCACTGATAGACTTATTCGAAATGACATTTAATTCACAAATGACACTGATGGAGGAGTTAGTATTCCATCAGTCTCTTTCTTTTAGCCTCCAGATAGGAAGTTAGCATTAAATGAATCCCACTAAATGAACAGAGTAGTGTAAAGACCTTTACTCTGTGGAAGTAGGTAATTTTTGTGGCTCCATTGTTTTCATTTTTTATTTTTTGTATTTTAGGGAAGCTCTACAAGGTGTTCAGAGTCTCACTACTAGATTGGACTTGTAGTGATATGCCTGTTTACAGCCTCCCAAGAGCTGGGATTACAGGCATGCACCAGCATGCCCAGTCTCAATCAATGTCTTAGTGGGCCCCAGGGGTGGGGCCTGCACAGCAAGCCTGGGGATCAAACTCTTAGCCCCTGCACCTGCTTGCAGGCGCTTTAATCTGCTGAGCTATTTGGCTGGCCCTACTCCATTGTTTTTATTTATTTTTATTTTTTGGCGGAGCCAGGGATTGAACTCAGGCCTTTGCACTTGCCAGGGAAGTGCTTATTCTGTTGAGCCATCTCCAAGGCCCCACTTCATTATTTTTAAACAAGCTCATCTGGAAAGTAGGAGGAATAGCCAACAACTCTGGAGCAGCCCCAGGAGGTGTCAAAGCAGGGCAATCTGAAGAGCAAAGGGTGCTAGAGGTGAATGGCCCGGGTCAGAAGACCTTGAGCAGCCTTGGTTCTACGGAGGACCTGTGGCAGTCTCTGAAGACCGTTCTGTACATTTCCAGGGCTGTGGAAATTTCAGGATACATTTGATCCTTTCCTTGTGTGTCTGGTGTATCTAATTCCTAATGGAATTTTCGGATCAGATTTAATCTTGCATGGATGAGCATTGAACTACAGTTCTTTGAGAGGTTGGGTAGCATATCTGAAATATGTATGAAATTGTTACCAAACAATTTGCTTTTGCTTGCCATACATTCAGCTTTTCTTTTTAGTATATTCCTCAATGACAATAGCCTCTATCTTATCACTATGTACTGATATAGCCATCTCTGTTTTTTTGTTTTTTGTTTTTTTTTTTGGCCCTCTCAGCCCTCCCTGAAGGCGGGACTGGCATGGCATGAGGTGCTGGGAATTGAACCATGGTCCCCTGCAGCTGCATAAGCTTACCTAAGCAGGCGCTTTAGACCCCTGAGCTATCTCGCCGGCCTGCCATCTCTTTTTTTGAGAGAGGGTTTCACTGTGCAGTTTAGGCTGACCTTGAACTCGCTTTATAGTGCAGACTGGCCTCACACACAGTGTTCTTCCTACCTCAGCCTCCTGAGTGCTAAGATTACAGTTGTGGGCTATCATACCTGGAGATATATTCTGAGAAACAGTATATGTTTGGCAAAGAGTCCTGGAGTGGGTATTATGGGTATGCATGTTCTGTGCTTACTGTCCCCATTTACTGAGCGGCTGGTCCTTATGAATAGAACCTCTTTCTTCATCCAAAGCATGAGTGTGAAACAAAGGTTTAAAAAAGCTCTATGTAGATAGAAACTGTAAGCATTAATCATTACATCAGCTTTCCATTTACCTAGGATCCACATACCCAGAAAACCAACATTACTACTTTTTTGCTAGTCATGTTTAATGATAACTGCTTTAATTCTAAACTCCTCCTCAGAGTGCTATACAAATTAGAAGAAACTTAGAAATTGTCTTAATTACTTTTCTTGTTGCTGAGACAAAATGCCTGGCACCCAGGGTTAATGGAGGAAAGGTTTATTGTAGCTCCCAGTTTGCAGAGGTTTCAGTCCATAGTTATCTGGCTTCAAGATAGGGTAGCATTGGCAAAGGGGTATTTCAGAGGAGAATCCTTCCTGGCAGAAGGAAGGCACCAAGCACCAAGCACCAAGGAACAGCACTCTTTCTGTGAGCAGCACTCAAGGCCAGGGCAGGCAGCCTTATTCCTAGCATCATACCATTAATCAATCCCACCATCACATCCTTAATACCAGCATTAAACACCCTAAATCAAGCCACCTCTGTAAAGTCCCACCTGTGACCACATAAGGCTTTGGGGGGGGGGACATCTAGACACAAGCCATTAGCAGAAGTGAAGTACAAGATACAATTTCATTGTACTCAGTAATTTTTTTTAAATGATTGGTCAACATTATGATTCTTTGCAAATTAATTTGTTATAAGTGGAAAGTCCAAGTTGAAATCCCAGTTTCTGTGCACCTGTAATCCCAGCGCTTGGGAGGCTGAAAACAGGAGGATCACTATGAGTCCAAGCTGTGTAGTAAGACCCTGTAGACCCTGCATTAAATTAAAAAAAAATCCTAGTTTCTGGCCAGATTGGGATAAAACCAGAACCACTCAAAAAGGTTAGCCAGTCTCCATTTGGCTGCTTCTGAGAGTGCTGTCCGCCTCTGTCTACCTGGCTGTTTTTGTCTCCTCTCAGCCTCCATTATTGCCCATGATGCACTTGGGCTGGGGCTTCCTTTTACTTGTAGCCCTTGCATTCTTCTCATTCATGAAAGCCAGTGGCAGTCAGGATGCCCTCTATAGGTTCCAGCTTCTGGCCTCCTGTGCTACTGTGCTCTTTCTTCCTTGACCCACCCCTGTTGTATTTGTATTCCCAAGCAGGGGCAACTCCTTTATTAGGGAGAGACCCTCCACTGTTCATATCTTTAAATGTCCTTAGGTATGTGCTCAGAGTTCATGCCCTGTTCTGTGGCTCCGTGTTTTCCTGGGACCAGTGTTACTGGTAGTTGAGACTCCTAGTAAACACAACCTTTATCATGCATGCCCCATCCACTTCTTTTGTTTTTGAGACAAGGTCTTCCTTATTTGCCTAGGCTGGATTCAAACTCAGGAGCCTCTTGCCTTAGCCTTCCAGGTACTTAGGATTATGGGAGTGTGCTGCCATGCATGGTTTCTCTGCCTTAATTTCAGATCTTTTTTAAAAATGGAAATCTTTCTGGAATGATTTATATACTTCACTTTTTCTTTTCATTTTTTTATGTATTTGGTACAGGGTCTCACTATGCAGCTCAGACTCATAGTGATCCTCCAGTTTTCACCCTCCCCAGCGCTGGGATTATAGGCATGCACCATCACCCCTGGACCCATTTGCCTCAGGGCGCCCCAGGGACGGAGCTGGTGCAGCATTTGGTACTGGAGCTCGAACACCTGGTCCCTGCATTTGCCAAAGCAGGCGCTTAGTCCGCTGAGCTATCTTGCCAGCCCTATACTTCACTTTTTAATATTACTCATGGTGATGTCAACAGTAGGGGGCCTCTAAAAACAAACCCTCAGAATGACTCAAGATTGAGTACTCCTTCTGTGGCTGCAGAGACAGCCATCACTGCTTGCTCCTTTACCAAATCATCCCCAAATTCTTTGACCCTTCACTGACATTTTCCTTTCTCGCTTACGTCTTCTGCTTTTTCTTCCAGCTGGCCTCTGGCATGATTCAGGCTGCACTTCCCTACCATGAGTCTTCATGTGATTTTATTTCAGACATATCTTTGGAGAAGCAAGTAAAGAGGATTCTTGCCTGTCATTTTGCTTAAGCTGTTTTTCTTTAGCTCAGAGGACAGATTTTACATTTTACATATACATCCAGATAGTAAAGAGGACAGAAAGCTTTACTCAGTGAGGGATAAATCTGGGATTGTGATTTACTATGGGATGGATAAATCTTGGGCTGGGACTGGGGTTTTACTTAATTTCAGACACGTTTAAATGTACTCAGAATATTGAAAATGAGGTGTTTTTTTTTTTTTTTTTTTTTTTTTTTTTTGTACCAGGGATTGAACTCAGGACCTTGTGCTTGCCAGGCAGAGGCTCATGCCGCTGAGCTATTTTTCCAGCCCTGAGTTATCATTCTGACATGCATTAATTGGTTTGACAGAGTATTTATGAGCACCTACTGTGTGCTGGACTTTGCTCTGAGGTCAGTAAAGGCTCTGCTCTTCTGGAGCATACTTCTAATGAAAGGAGACAGCCGGTACAAGCACAGTGTTTTAAATACTGTTATGAAAAATGAGGATGACAAAATTGCTGAGTGTTGGGTTGGCGGGTATGTTATTTGCTAGGACCCCCATAACAGACCCTTCAGGTGGGTGGCTTAGAACAACAGAGTGTATTCTTTCATAGATCTGGAGTCTAGAAATCCACAAGCTAGGCAGAACCCTCTTGTCTCTTTTGGAAGCCCCAGGCACTCCTTGGCTTGTGGTACCATAATGTTGACCATGTCTCCTTCTCCCTGTGGCTGTCTTTCCTGGGTCTGTGGGTCTCTCTCCACATTAGACACCATCCTTATGGAATAAGGACCTACCCCTGCCATACTCCAGAGTGACTGATCATCTCTGGAATATCACCGTTTGTGAGTAAGCTAACACTCTGAGATGCTGAGGGTTACACTTCAGTGAATCTGTCTGAGGGATGAAGTTCTACCCATAAGAGAGGATGTCTCTGGGTGGACAAGACCTTGCCAAGATGAGACACTGAGCTGCCCCTGGGCTCTGCTCCCTCTTTTGCAAGAGAACAGCACTTGTAAGGCCCAGGGAATAAGCCTGTTGGAGCTGAAGATAGGCACTATCTATCTTTTACCCGTGAAAAGCACAAGAAACGTGCTTAGGTTACTTTCATGATGGAAGCCAATCGAATTTTATTGTTGAATATTCTTGATTATTTTTTGTCAGGAAAAGACAGAAACAGTTTTTCTTTAAAAATTAGTTGCTGAAGAGTCCATCCAGCTACCATTGTGGCTAATCATATCTTAAGAATACTACTCAGTAAGAGTTCATTTTGCATTTTAATAGAATTTTCCATCACCAGAGTTAGGTTTCTTAACCTAAAAGCTTTAAATCTAAAAACATCTGAGAATTAAGCAAACCTTATAATTATTTTGTAGTGGTATAAAATTGGGGCCAACTGTAGCCTTGAAAACCTAAAATCATGCATTAAATTGTGGATTTTCCATAAGATTATAGCATTTATTTTTGTCTTGTTTGGTGTTTTGAGATGGGAATCTCACTATATAATGTAGGCTGATCTTGAGTTCACTTCATAGTCCAGGCTGGCCTCAAAGTCACAGTGATCCTTCTGCCTCGGCCTCCTGAGTCAGTGCTGGGATTATAGGCATGCACTCCCACACCTAGCTTACACCATTATTTTGGCTGTCTTTTGTGACACCTAGTAATAAGTGGCATTAGTGTTGTTATTTATTTGTGAGAATCCTTAGTTTAAAATATTTTAAAAGTCTATGTAAATACATACGTTTCTCAGAATTATTAGGAAGATTTCCTGTTAAACTGGTGACACCAGATAGCATTCAGAGGTAGGATAAGGGGCGGGCCAAATAACTCAGCAGATTAAAGTGCCTGCAAACGGGCACAGGGGCCTGGGGTTCGATCCCTGGGCCTGCCACGCTGGCCCTGCCCCCTGAGACATTGACTGAGTTTGGGCATGGTGGTGCACACCTGTAATCTGAGCCCTTGGGAGGCTGTAAACAGGAGAGTCACTGTGAGTCTGAGCTAGTAGTGAGACCCTGAATACCCTGTAGACCCTTCCCTAAAAATGCAAAAAAAAAAAAAAAAAGTAGGATAACTTAAACTGCTGTAATGTTTAATGCAATACTGACATTATGAAACATGCATTAACACATTGCATATGTGGACTGTATCCAGAATATTGATGTCATGGATATCATGGAGTTAATATGGATATATTTGTTTATAGAAAAATATTACTTCTATGAAACAAACTTCTGTAAAAATTTCTAAATATGAGTTTAAAATATTTATGTAAAATGAGATTTCTATAGTGAATTTAGATAAGGCTTTAGGTTTCAAGCAAACTGCATCCAACAAGTGGATCCTTGCTTGGTCTAGCAGCATGACACTGAATAAGTCATTGAGCTCTATGGCATTTGGAAAATGAAACATAAAAAGATAGTGCCTCTCATGTAAGGTTGTTGGGAGGATCAGTGAGTTAACACACGTATTTCTTAGACCCTGTACTAAGTGCTATATAAATGCTAGCTGTTATGCTTAGCATGCTAATTGAAAATCAAATATATTAATATTCATTAATTGGAGAACTTATTATGTTAAAATGGCAATACAATCATAATGGCTCATGCTTTGTTACAAATCAAAGGCTAATTGGAGAGTGAAAAGAAATTGTCAACATTTCCAAAGCTGTTCCAGTATTAATTGCATGTGAAAGGAATTCTATGTGCCTCCCCCCTTAGTTACTTATAGTAATCACTATGTCCAAGAGATTGCTAGATCTTACAGGAGCAAGATGATTAAGCTGTTGATTCTGTTCTCAAGTACCTGCCCATCCTACAGGGAGAAAAAGGCATAATTGAGTGTAATATAAAGTCTAATAAGGTAAATGTCACAGCAAGAATGTGATTCAGTGCTGAGTACCTCTGGAGTCTGGGAAGTTTCCAAGGAGTTATTGTGACTTAAGAGGACTAGGGATAGAAATTTAGGAACTGATGACCTTTTAAAGGGACAGGATGAATATCAGGAGAAATCTGAGGGAGGGAAGGAACACTGAGGTAAATAAGCCAAAGAGTGAGTATCAAGTCAAAAAGGGAAAATTTCTTGGGAGAAATGGACCATCACACATATTACCAAGCTGTCAGGAGAAGGAGGATTGATTGAGAAAACCATGAAGAGTATTCCTGCAGGCCTCCCAGGGCCATGAGATTTGGTTGGAAACTGTGGTGGTTAATTTTGAGTGCCATCTTGATTAGATTAAGGAATACTTGGGTACCTGGTGAAGTGCTATTTGTAGATGTTTCCAAGAGGGTGTTCTAAGATTAGCTTGAGATTGTGTATGTGCTGGGAGAAAACTTGTCCCTTTTGAGCAGACCCCTCCAGTGAGCCCAGGAGCAGACAGAACAAAGTTGAAGAAGGGCACATATGTCTGTCTGTGTCCTTCTGGAGCTGGGAAGCGAAGGTCTCTCCTATGCCTGGAGCCTAGCGCTCTGGCCTCTTTGACCTTTGTACTTTATGAGTTAAGCCAGACTTTCAGACTGCTTTATACTGTTAGCTTCCCTGATGCTGAGGTCTTGTGGGCCACACTGTAGCATCCCAGGGTCAACAGCCCTGTGTGTGGCCACCATGGGACTTCTCAGCCTCCGTAATTGTGTGATCCAGTTGATTTGAGATGATTAGCCTCTGGTTTAGGGCCTTGCAAGCATGTAGTATCTATGTACACAACCTGTTGGTTTTGTCCATCTGGAGACTCCTAAGTAATGTAGGGACTTGTGGGTTCTTCTTAACAGAATAATGTGTGATATTTACATAAGTGTGATTCATATATAGTCATATGCCACTTTGTCAAGGATAGGCCATTTGCATAACAGCGGTCCCATAGGATTAGAATGGAGCTAAAAGTTTCCGATCACTTAGTGATATCACGGCCATTCGGCCATTCGCATGAAGTGTAATGCCTTACTCATGTGTTCGTGGCGCTGCTGGTATAAATGCACTTCCAGTGTTGCTGAGAGACTAATTTATAGCACATTCTGATAGTTGATGAATATTAGAACAGTAATAATTTATGCCTTACACACATACTAAACTATATTTTTTTTGTGGTTATTTTAGAGTGTATACCTTTTACTTACAAAAAATTTACTGCAAGGGCAGATTGCCCTGGTGAGCTGGTAGCAGTCTCATCTGTCTTGAACATCGAGACTGGCGCAGGTCGCTAGGTCTGTTTAAGTACATCCTGCGAGGTTCATGTGACAACCACACAGACTAGCACATTTCTCAGAGTGTGTCCTCCTAGGACACCTCCTAGGTGGGTGTCTAAGGTTTGTTTTTCTTAACTCCTTCTTTAAAGAGCGTTTTTGGGGACTAGTTAGCATTAATTTAGCATGCTGTTTACCAGGCATTTGAGATGGTTGTCCTCTTGGTTTATTTATTTATTTATTTAATTTTATTTATTTGTGTGTGTGTGTGTGGCCAGCTCAGCTCACCAGGGGGCGGGGCTGGCTGGCATGTGCTGCTGGGGGATTGAGCTGCGGTCCCTGTGCTTTGCTAAGCTTGTTCTAAGTAGGTGCTTTAGACCACTGAGCCATCTCACCAGCCCCTGTCCTCTTGGTTTAGAGCTTTTGCAAGCATGTGTTGTGCATTCCACTTCAAACCTGAGAAGCCACATTCGGGGGAGAGGTGTTCAGTTCATACCTCAGCCCTGCTAGCTTCGAGCCCAGACTGGCCTGAAGCCTGAACGTGGCATCAGTTTTAGATAAAGCAGGACTTTATTCACTGGGTATTTCAGATGCAAGATGGAGACGACTTAACCTTCACCATTACTGGCTCTCCTGCCTGTCTTGCTGGTCTTTAAATCAGGGCTGTTCTCACTTGAGGACCTCGATATTTGTTCTTTGTTGTCTTGAGGACACTTTTCCCCCTGCTTTTTTTCTGGGGGTAGGGGAGAGTGTGCTCTTCTTTGGCTTTCTCCTATCAGTTTAAATATCAGAGTGATGACGCTCCACTAAAGTATATTGGTTACTTCTGAGCACAGTCTGAAAATAGCACGCTCCTTATGTGTTTGTTGTTGTTCATGGGCTCCAATATGGTGGGCATCAGTACATATTTGTGGAGCAAATACGCGAACTTAGGTAACTGGTAAGATTTTTTTTCAGTTTTGAGGAGCTGTTAGGGTGGCATTCATTCCCATACTAGGGAGTTCCAACCACCAGGACAAAGGGTTCGATAGACCTGAGGCTGTGGCTTGCCTCAGGGTTTCAGAGGCTGCAGTCGGCGGTCATGTGGCTTTAGTCATGTGGCTTTAGTGCAGGAGTCTTGGTGGAGGGGTGGTAGAGAGCAGGTGCTCACGTTATTGTGGCAGGGAAGCAGAGCACAGGGGAGGGCCAGCAGGGGATGCAGCCCCACGGCCCGCCCTGAAATCCGTCTCTAAGGTGTGCCTCCTTCAGGGATGAGTGGCAGCGGGTTAGGCCCCTGAGGAGTACGGCAGTGCGCTCCCCTGCTGCCTGTTCAGGCCTCTCAATCCACTCAGGCTGACAGGCAAGATGAAATGGTGCAAGGCAGTCATCACTCCTCCTGTGTTTAGTTTAGAGGCCCTTTAAAAACTCTGCCGTGAAAACTAGGTAACATTTGAAAAGCCAGTCATAGGCCTTTCTCCTGATTTTATGAAAAGGCCATGTTTTATCTAATTCTAGACAGACATGTAGGTGCTTTTATTTTATTATAAAGAACCTAATAAGTTGCTTTGTGAACGGATCTTTTGTGTGTGACTGATTGTTCTCTAGAATTGCGATATCAAGGGACGCGAACCTTTAAAGGTCTTTATTAAGTATCCCCTAGTAGACCAGCTTTCGGATGTTTATGAAAATCTTGCTTTTACTCCAAGAATATGTGGAATAGCTTAATGTGAACTATTTTTATAGACTGTAAAATATAGACATAATAATAATATCAGATGCATGTATAGTTTGTATGTCAGGCAGCGTTTTCAATGCCTTACAAGTAAAGCCATTTTATTCTCATAATAATACTGCCAGTGAATACTGTTACCAGTTCCATTTGAAAAATGAGAAAACCGAGGTACAAAGAGATTAACTTGCCCAAGGTTATGCGTAATATGCAGGCAATATGAAGACCTAACTCTGGAGTTGTTTAATATTCTGGGCTCCTTTGGCTCCTGGTAAAAACTGAGAAAATCTTGCCAGGAGTATTAGGGAGTCATTTTTGTCCTAGAAGTAGAATGCTCAGAGATGCGATGGAGAATTTAAATTACTAAAATGACCAAGGACAATTTAATTGGTAGTTTTTGTTTTGTTTTTCCGGTACTGGGGATCGAACTTGGAACCTTGCACATGCCAGGTAGGCACTTATGCCACTGAGCCATCTCCCCAGCTCTGGAAAATAATTGGATCTTAGTTTTTAGGTAATGGCTAGGAAATTTTCTTCAAGTTCAACTTGGTCTAACTCACTTGGGATTTGGTGTACTGTTGATGTTTATACAATGTAATGATAGTTTCTACATTTTTCATAGACATGAAGGTGAGTACAGTGTGTGTCCATAGGCTGCTTCGCCGTAGACACCAAGCTCTGCTGCAGTGACTGTATCCATACTATCTGGCGGGTAGTAAAATATGACCAAAACAGTAATCTTTATTAGTGATAAAACAAATATTAATATAAAACTCAATTTTCTTAAACTTAGAACTACATGTATCAGCATCCAAAGGCAGTTTTTTAATTTTTTATTTTATCCTTGAAATTCTGCTCTAGACAAATGAAAGTCCCTGTTCTTTCCCCCTTCTCTCTGCCCTGACCTCCAGCCTCAGCAGAAAAACTTTCCTTACCCTGAGTGCTTTTCTTGCTTTGCCCTGAGGGGACGCGTGGGTATTTACTGCCCAGTGTTTTTCTGGTCTTTTTTTTTTAAAGAAAAAAGCAAACTAATTTTATTGTCTGAAATCCTGTGGTTCTCTGACTGTTGAACTCCTGAGTCTTCAGCCTTTAGCTGCCTGTGAGTGACTGCCCAGATGTCATGGGGAGCCTCAGCAAGGCATCGCCATTAAGAGGTTAGTATTTTTTTTTTTTTGTATTTTTAAATCCACAAACTAATGCTCTTACGGGGCTTTTCATAGAGCTAGAAAGCTCTATCTATTCATTTTTTTTAACTCCCACATCACATTGCCTTGAATAAACTGGGTATTTGATAAGCGTTAAATATATAATTTTTGTTAATTGATTCATATAAAATTACTCTGTGCATTATTTGCCATTAGAAATGCTAATTATAGGTTTGTTTAGATTGTTTTTACACTTTAGTCTTTGGGAACACTGAAGAAAAAACCTGAGGCTTTTTTCCTTTCAACTATAATGGAAAACACATATTTGGGTAAATTGTTCTGATACTTTAGTACTTCTAGTACGAACTGTGTATTTCTAGTCTCAAAATGTCCATTATAATGTAGCTAACTGACAATTATTTCTGTTTCCGTATGTAAGAAATAATTTTAAAAATTCTTTGAGAAGAATGTCTATTCTTTGTGAAATAATGTAAAATAATAAGGTTTAGGAATTATGCTTTTCAAAGGCAGCAATGAAGTTAACAAAGGTTAAGTGCATTTAAGTTGGGGAGTCTTTTCCCATGGCTTCTTTTAGGTTTAAAATAGGCCACTTGACATTTCCTTGCAAATCAATAACTTGTGAATTAAATGCAAACAAGTTTCTGTTTCTTCAACTTAACTTTTAAAAAATTACCTACAAATCATGATGCGACTTTCTCCCTTGCTGGCATAGGTAAAACGTCTGTATTAACAGCTAATAATTAGTAATCTCATTTTGAGGATGTGGTAGAGTGGTGTCCAGGGCTATACTTTGATACTTTTCAGCTGCTTTCTATATTTTTCTGAAATTGGGTTTTCCAAATGGCTTTTTACATAAGAATTCCAAAAATGTTTGAAGAGTCCCAGAAAAACATTCTTAAAATTCCTGTTCCACATATATTTTATTGAGAATGAATATTATATTTACCTTTCTTATTTGCAGATCATTGTTGGCACCCTGGTTAATAGTACTCTCTGTCTTAAGCAGCAGAGTTTTATAAAAACTTGCTCAGAATGACATGGATAGAAAGTGTGGCCATCCTTCACAGCAATGTTTCTTTTGGTATTTCTTTGAGAATATTTTATGACAAGAATATGCCCAAAATATGTAATATTTTGTTAGCATCTCAAGACCTAAGATTTAGCACGTTAGTAGCACCCAAGTTGTAAAAAAGATCTTGAGAATCATCTCTACCTTCCTTAGGAGCTAGGTAAGAAAATTGAGGCTCTGAGAGTTGAGTGAGATTTCTTTCTTTCTTTCTTTTTTTTTTTCTTTCGTATTTTAGTACAGGGTCTACAGGGTCCTACTATGTAGATTGGACTCAAGTGATCTGCCTGTGTTCAGCCTCCCAAGAGCTTGATTACAGGTGTGTGCCACCATGCCTAGTTTCTTCAGTGAGATTTCTAAGCCATTGCTAGATAAATCTTCACTTGTGCTGACCATCACATACCTGGCTACAAACCCATCCTGAGTTGATCTATGTCTACATTAGGATTGATTTGTAAATACATGTACAGATGTATAAAGATAATGACAGAAAACTATAGTATTCTTTCTCAACCTGAGAAGCATGTTTTATGTTTAGAGGTCAATGCTGTTTTTTTCTGGTTTTGTTTTGTTTGAGATAGGATCTCACTATGCAGTTCTGGCTGGCCTTGTGCTCACTTTTTGTAGTCCCTCTGCTGGTCTTGAACTCACAGCGGTCCTCCTGTCTCAATGTCCTGAGTGCTGGGATGACAGGCATTTGCCACAATGCCCAGTTCTGGGGCTACTCTGGCATGCAGGGCTAGCCATCCAACGCAGGACTTTGTGTTTTGCTAAATAGGTGCTTATGCCTCTGAGCTATCTCCCCAGGCCTTAAGTCATAGCTATTAATCAACTATTCCAATGTGTGTAGTGAGTACTTACAGTGTCAGAACCTTCTGACAGTAAACTGTAATTTCTTCCTTCCTGATTTTTGTACTATTGTCATGTTTAATTTATATATTAGATACCACATTAAATTACTGCTGTTTTTATTGAAATGCTTCTTGCCTTTTAAACAGATTCAAATGATATTTTTGAAAAAAAAACTACATTTACCCATATGTTACCATTTGTATTGTATGTCATCCCTATTTACAGGTCCATTTTTCCATGTGTAATCATTTTCCTTCTGCTTAAAGGATTTCCTTTAGCATCTCTTGAGTCTCATGGTGAGGAAAACTTTTGTGTGTCTGAAAATATATTTTGTCTTTGATCTTAAGAGATATTTTCACTGGATATAAAATCCTGAGTAAATATTTCAGTATTTTAAAGATAATACTTTCTGATGATATTATTCCCGGTGAGAAATACGTTTTTATCTTATCTTTGTACATATTATGTCTTTTTTCTTTGGCTACATTAAGATTTTCATTTTTACCGTTAGTGCTGGACATTTGAGGATGATGTGCTTGATAGAGTTTTCTTTGTATCTCCTATGCCATTTGGGTTCATTGAATTTGTGAAATTTTAATTTTCAAAAGTTTGAAAAATTTCTGACTTTGTTTCTTCAGATTGCTTTTCCATCCCTGCCACTTCTTGATTTGATGTTAGTATTGCAAATCTTGTTGGGTGTTAGATATTTTTGCATCCTTATAAATATTCCTAAGCTCTGTTCTGTGGATACTGTTAATTTAATTGGAGATAGACTCTTTTAGGCCTTACTTTAAGACTTCTTAGGTAGGATGAGGTGGTAGTCACTTTAGGACTAATTATTTCCCGGGCAAGATTCTTCTTTGTACTCTATCTCGTATCCCTTGAATCATGAGGTTTGTGAGTCAGGTAGGGGGAGCCGGTGTCTTGATTGTCTGGCTCACAGGAACTGTGCTGTAATTTCTAATCCTTTCCTGTGGTTCTTCAGCCTCCTTTGTTTCCTTACCCAAGATCAGGACTCACCTGAAGTCTGAGGGAAGCTCCCTGTGGGTTACTGGCAAACAGCCCCCGAGAAACCCTCTCCTCTCCTTCAGACTTGGCCACTCTGGTTTTCCCAGACTGCGGAGTCAGCAGGTGGGCGAGTTCTCTCTGTGCCATGGCTGGCAGCTCTGTCAGCACAGTGAGACTGTCGCATCTCTCAAGGGATCCCTATGTGTGGTTGCCTGGTACTATATAGGCTCTCAGAAGACTGGAACCCTTGGAGCAAGGGTGTTGTAACAGTTACCACAGGAATGGGCAAGATGGCCGAGCAACCAAAGTCCAGCGGAGATGGAGAGCAGTGTGAGCAGCCTTCGTGCACAGTTGAGTCATGCTTATAAAGACCTCAGAAACAAAGGAGGTTTTGAAAATTATCTCTTTGTATGTTAGTCCACTTTTTGCTGGTCTCCTATAATGAGGTTAAGAAGGTAAGGTCAGTCCTTTTGACTTCTTGGTTCCAAGCAAGAATTCCTCTGTGAGGTGCTGAAAGTGCTGAGGCCCTCAGAAGACTGGAAGGCTTGGGGCGGGAGTATTGTAACAGTTACCACAGGAATGGGCAAGATGGCCATTAGTCCACTTTTTGCTGGTCTCCTATAATGAGGCTAAGGAGGTAAGGTCAGTCCTTGTGACCTCTTGGCTCCAAGAGAGAGTTCCTCTGTGAGGTGCTGAAAGTGCTGAGGCCCTCAGAAGACTGGAAGGCTTGGAGCAGGGGTGTTGTAACAGTTACCACAGGAATGGGCAAGATGGCCGAGCAACCAAAGTCCAGCGGAGATGGAGAGCAGTGTGAGCAGCCTTCGTGCACAGTTGAGTCATGCTTATAAAGACCTCAGAAACAAAGGAGGTTCAAATTAGCCCTAGGTGACTGTGGTGAAAAGCAGTAGAGGGGAGTGAAGTTCTAGCGTTTGCCTTGATTTTCTGAATGTTCTTAGATTTCTAATAGCAGTTGCAGATAGGTTGTGAATCTGACAAAGAATAAACAGTCTTCTAGAAAAATAAAGTAAGTGAATATTTATATGAAGACTAACAGGATGCTCATAAGTTGATAAACTAGACATACACTATTTAATGTTCTGTCAGAAACACCCTCAGGAAGTGGAGAAAGAAAGTAGAAGAAAATATTCCCAGAATATATAGCCGCATCACTTTTAGGTCAGTGACTTGCCACATGAGAAGTTACGTATATTCGCTTACTGAAACACTAATTCATTAACAAAAAGGATGGATTTGTATATTTCCTGAATTGTTTGTCTAATCCTCTTAAGCGTATTATACCACTAAGCAGCACAGCTAAGTGTTTGATCAGTTTAATTAGAATGATCATTTGTCACACTTTAGAAGCAATTGGCTCTTGGCTGTGGAAGGATCAAAGGCTGGGCAAAGATGCACTGTTTGACGATCTCTTCAATTTAAATTTCAAACTGCTGAAATCTAGTTACAGTGGAGTTAGTACATAACCGTCAACTCAGAGATGCTTGATGTGCTTGTTAATCAGGTTATGCACTATCCTGGTTAATCAAGGTTATGCATCTAATTTTCCAAGATGTTTCAACAATTCTCTTGTTAATATAAGATTTGAAGGGCATGGAAGTAGGATTTATGTTGTTGGCTGTTTTGAGAAAGCCAGCACCTAATGGTTGTCTTCTATAATGGATTAATGTATTGTCTGGTGAATAGAATCAAACAAACGAAACCTTTTTTAGTTCTTGTGTGGTTGAAAAGCTACTAGTATGCTGACACAAAGGAAAGTGACATTCCAGATAGCACTAATATTTTTTTAAATAATTTATTTATTTGTTCATTCATTCATTTATTTATTTTTGGACTCATAGTGATCCTCCTGTCTCAGCCTCCCTAGTGCTGGAATTACAGGCATGTGCCACCATGCCTGTTTTCGTTGGCCAGCACAACATGGGGCCAGCATGGCATGTGTTACGGGGAACCAAACCTGGGTCCTTGCCCTTATCAGGCAGGGACTTAGACTGCTGAGTCATCTCCCCAGCCCAAGATATCACTAATATTGAGTGGTCATAGATGAATTTACGTGAAAATCAATGCTATTTCTTTTTTTTTTTCTTGTCCTTTGTTTTCATTTATTACTCCCTTTTTTTTAAACAAACATTTATTTGAGAGACTCAGTGCTTTTTTTTTTTTTTTTTGACAGAACTGGAGATTGAACTCAGGCCCTTGCGCTTGCCAGGAAAGCACTTATTCTATTGAGCCATCTCCCTGGCCCCTCAATGCTGTTTCTTGAGAGTCTTCTTCTTTGTGGAGTAGACCAATGGGACAAAAGTCAGCCCAGAACTATGAGGGCATGTACCAGTCTCGGTTGCCCTCTCAGCATGCCTCAGGGGCAGGGCCAGCACCTTACGCCAGGGATTGAATCCCGGTCCCTGCATCTGCCTAAGCAGGTGCTTTAATCCACTGAGCTATCTGGCCAGCCATAAGGAAGTCTTTTCTTTCTTTCTTTCTTTCTTTCTTTCTTTCTTTCTTTCTTTCTTTCTTTCTTTCTTTTTTTTTTCAGTACCAGCAATTAAACTCAGGACCTTGTGCTTGCCAGGCAGATGCCTATTCTTGCTGCGCTATCTCCCTGGCCACCCTGTGGTCCACTTTCTAACCCTTGCATTATCCACAAAAACATCTTTCATTGTTTTAACTTTTTATTTTTAAATAACTTTAAACTTATAGAAAAACTATAAAAATACAACTGAATTGCTCTAGATTCCTTTATGGAACTTCAAAAACTAAGGATAACATCTCAGATAACTACAATACCTTTATAAAAATAACATTGGTGTAAACTGTTAACTAAACTACAGTCCTGACCTGAATTTTACCATTTCATTTCCATTCAAAGATCTAATCCAGGATCCCCCCATGTTGCATTTAGTCATTGTTTCCGTGGCCTCTTCTGGTCTATGACACCCTATCAGTCTTTCCTTATCCTTTATGGCCTTGTCAGTTTGAAGCATACGCCGTTTCTTTTGTAGAATGCCCCCCAATTTTGGTTCCTCTGATGGTATCTGATGATGTTAATGAGGGTAAGAATATGTAGCAAGAATACAACAGAAGTGATGTGCTGTCATATTAGAATTTCATGATGTCAGTGTGTCTTACTATAGTGACATTAATCATGATTATTTTGTGGAAGTAATGTCTGTTGCATTTCTCCATGGTGTAATTACTATTTTTTATTTGTATTTAATAAATACTTGGGGTAGTCATGTTGAGAACATGCATATATTTTGTTTCTCCTTAGACTGTTTTTTCTCTTTTCCTTTTTGGTCCTGGAGGTCAAACCGCAGGCCTTGTTCTGGGTGGGTGCTGCTGAGGTGCATCCCCAGCCCTCTCCTTCATCTTTTATCCACTAATTTTAGTAATCATGAGTGGACCATGACTGTAATAATTATAAGGTGTTTGTGTAATAATAATGCTGTTTCTCCCTCCTCTATTTACTACCTGGAATTCCTCTGTAAGGAACAGTTATCCCTTATGTGTATACCTACGTCTTCTGTATTAACAGATATTTATGTCACTGTGTAGGTAATGTAACCTTCATTTTGTTGCCAAGATTGTTGAAGCCTTGGCTAGTGGACAGTCTTTAGGGTGAGGAGTACTTCCTTTCCATTCACCCCAAAACAATAGCAGCCTTCTATTTCCCCACCTACCTCTATCCTGTTGTCTCCTCCTTAAACTGTGTCTTGCTACCTATTTTAATTATTTTGATATTTATTTCCATGTCTCTAAGTCATATGTGTATATTGCTAATTTATTATTTTTCATAAGAATTACATGCTAGTTTTGCTATGGAACATTAGAATTACCTTCCCAATGCCTCTTCCTAGTTACTGCTTCGGGCTTACCCTTCCTATTCTCTGCCCTGTCAGCGCAGTTGCATTTTGTTAAATCAGTGGCTTAGTTCACTTTTTGCTGCTGTACCTGAGTTGCATGAGCTGGCTAATTTATGAAGAATAAAGATTTTATTTGACTCACGGTTCTGGAAGTTTGGCAGCCCAGTGTCAAGGAGGTCACATCTGAAGAGGGTCTTCTTGCTGCTAAGGACTTTCTGGTACAGAGTGTCACAGGGTAAGGAGGGTGCATACGAGCTAAACTGGCTTTTATAACAGATCCATTTATAAGATGACCATTCTTTATGAATAGAATAAAGGTACCACCTGGTCCCACCCAAGACTGCTGATTTGAGACCCTCAAACACTCTAATAGAGCTTCTAAACAGAGGGGCTCCATGGCTAACCCAGTCTCATAAAGAAGCCCACCTTTGCTCAAGCTTTGAGATTTTTCCTGTTAACCTGCACAGATTTCTCAGGGAATCATCTCCCAAGCTCTGCTCGAAAGCCACATGTTTGGCTCTCATTTTTCCTCTTTACCAAATAATTTCGAAGGCTTTTGAAGATGTAGTACATTTTCTCCCTTTTACTTTATTCATATTTTTGTTGTATTACTCTGAAAATAAGACCTAAACATGACTGTAAGCAACACTTAAGGCCAGCTAGTTTTCAAATTGACCTCCCTCTGTCTAGCAGGGTAGGATATTGCCATTAGATGATTCTAGGGTCCTACCAGAGAAACAAAACCAGTAGAAGATAGAATTAATGTAGTTACAAGCATATGTGATTGAGGGGGCTGACTAGACATAGCTTAGGATATTATATCTTGGCCTTAAGAATATTATGGCTTGACAGAGTTTCAAGTTTGGGTGTCAGTTTTGGCAGACAAATGGAGGCACACTGTTTCTCTACATGGGCAAACAGGTGACCCCTCTATTTCCCTCATAGGAGAGAACAGAGGCTGAGACAAGGGCAGGGTAAAGATGGTTGTCTAGACCCAACGTACTAGGTCCAAATAAGGCATGGTTTCATAGCTAGACTACAAAACAAGGACAAGGGGGTCCTGAAGCTTTAGTCAATCCTAGGAATGTTGGACAGAGGAAATCCTGTGTACAAATCAGGGAGGAGCTGCATGGCTTTTGATGTGGTTTTGGAGATTTTTGATAACAGCTAGATCCTGATGGCTCAAGGATGCCCCTGGTTAATATCTGATCCTGTCTAGGACTCACTTTGGTGTTTGTTCCCAACCTAGAGCTGCCCTCCCCAGTTAAGGCTCTTTGCCAGATCCCGATTGCTTCCAGCACAGGATGTTTGTTCCCTGACCACAGCCTGTTGCCATTTTAGCAGAGATTCCCTAGTGCTGCGTTTTCCCTACAACCTGCCAGCACTCAAGTCTTTGCCTTACCCTACTCAGACGCACTTTGGATTTTGATCTCTCAGGTGGCAGCATCAGCCGCAGTTCCTAACTTCTCCTTTCTCAACACCCTTTGCCCAGATTCCCAGCTTGGAGCCAGATGAACCCTTTATTCCTACTGCTAGGAAGAGTGGTATCTTCTTCATTCTGGGGTGCTTGCCAAGAAAAGATACATTCTTGGAATGCAAAATTGCAACTCAATGCATTTTCTTCATAAAACCAGTGCTATAAATGGTAGTTAGGAGCTCTAGTTAAACTCTGTTATGGCTTAACATATGGCCAGGATTCAGCCACTTACAACACCTATTTTTAAAGAAAAATACATTTTAAGTTCCAAGTAATACATTTGAAAAACCAACTTTTTGGTTTAAGTCCCATTGGTAAGTTGGGGGCTGCCTTTCAAGAGGATGGAAGGGAGGAAAAATGTCTTCATCAAATATTCATTAGGCTCCTGCTTGTGTGTCATGCTGTTGTGACTGCTGGATCTATGGGACCTCTGCTGGCCTGTTTTAATCCACTATAGTAAGACTGCCTTTCAGCTTGTCCTCTCAACCTTAGCACACTGTAGACCGTTCCTTGATTTATTGTCTGTCGTACTCATGGGGCAGTTTAGGACATGAAATATCCCTATTCGGTAAAAGTGCAATTTTAATTTAACTGTGTTCTGTCTTGGGGCCAGAGTTCTATTACTCCCTGAGCCTGCGCCTCAAAAGAATCACACCTGTGCGTGCTCCACACAGAATTTGTGTGACTCTTTTGGGGAGTCAGGGCAGTCTTCTTAAATTAGTCCTTCCTATTGATTCTGTGTTCTCTTTCAAGTGAGGCACCTTTAGAATAATGTGACACCCAGCGATTTTCAAAAGATTAAAGCAACATGTTCCAACGTGAGACTTACACCTAATTGCCTGAGCTAATTATCCATAAAGGGCCACACCACTGGTGTTAATAAGAACGGACCTGAGAAAGCCCCAGTTGCCTCAAAGACTGAATAACTTTTGTGAACAGTAGTCAGAGAGTTGGTATCCATGGTGTGAACTACGTTAGGTAGAAATGAGTCATGTCTATTCAAACTGGGTTTTCCCCAAGTTATTACCCTTTCACTTGGTTATTTCTTTTCCAGTGTAAATATGTACTCTCTTGAACATGGAGAGTAAACTTAAAAACTCATGGAGGAGGCTTTTGTATAAAGAACTGTGCACTGTGTGCACATGGGCCCTCTGGGTTGTTCTTTTTTAGGCTCTTTGGGAAGCTCTTTATCACCCACTTCAAATGTCACTGCTCCTAGGGCTGTGCCCTGGGTCTTCTCACTCTGTGCTGTACCTCTTCCTTGCGTGACCTCATTAAGTTCTTACTCTGTGCTGGTGCTGGCAAGTTCTAAATATACTCATCTGGGCCCCTTCTCTTCTGAATTCTAGATGTGCATTTCCATGTCATTGGCTTAGAGGAATTAAATACTTGTGTGTGCTCCACATAGAGCCATGGTCTTTTCCTCCAGACCTGCATTTTCTATTCCTTCCTGGTTCTTCAACCTAGAAAACCATGTGATACAGCTGTATGCGCCATTGATTCCACCACTAGCCATCTCTCGCCATTCTCCTGCCTTGGTTCCCCCTATGCCCCTTCTCCTTCCTGGACTGTAGTAATAGTCTTCGACTGGTCTCCCCAAATCCGGTTTGCCTCCTTCCGAGTTATACATAGCGACTGAAAAAGTATGCAGATAGAAGTCTGATCATGTCACTGTTGGCCTAGGTGTTCAGTGATTCCCCATTGCTGCTTGGTTAAAAGGCAGTATCTTTTCCTAGCATGGACTTTAAAAATTTTAATTATTTAACTATTTTTAATTTTTTAATTCATTTTAATGAGAAAAAAGGTAAAATAGCAATGCAACAGTTTCAAAACAGGTTAGTAGGATAGTTACAATAATTAATACATTGCTTATTGTTGTCTTCATAGTAGCTATTCAGAGGACAAGATGTAGACATGATATCTTGTCTAAATACTATTAGTACAAACTTTTTCATTGAACTAAGAGAAAGTAGCTATATGTCTATACTAGCTATCGTGTGTGTGTGTGTGTGTGTGTGTGTGTGTGTTATTTAGGACAGGGTCTATAGGGTCTACAGGGTCTTACTATGTAGATCAGATTCGTAGTGATTCTCCTGTTTGCAGCCTCCCAAGTGATGGGATTACAGGTACATGCCACCATGCCCAGTCTTAATTGCTATCCCAACACACCCAGGGGCATGTTGGGGATCAAACTGTGGCCATTGCTAGCTAGCTAGCTATTTATTTATTTATTTATTTATTTATTTATTTATTTAATGGTACTGGGGATCAAACTTGGGACCTTGCACTTACCAGGCAGGTGCTTATGGTGCTGAGCTATATCCCCAACCTAGCATGGCCTTTTGATCTTGTATGCTTGTCCTACCTGATTCATGATAGCCTAGATCAGTCAGCTTTCAGCTGCTGAAATTTGTCTGGGCTTTCCCTGCTAACGACTTTTTCACATATGGCTCAGGATGCTCTTTCTTTCTCTTAGACTTGCCTGGCTACTGCTACTTACTAACCCTCTAGTCTCAGCCTCTGTATGTCATTCCTCAGGGAGATTTCCAAAAGCCCTCTCCAGTTGGTTAGATTTCCCTACTAAATATGCCAACAGCATCCTGTGTTTCCCAGTACTTATTATAATTATAGTTGGGTATAATTACTGATTTGATGCCCGGTTCTCCTCCTACTACCCTGGGAACTCGGAGAGCAGGGATCATGCCTCTCTGGCTCACCATTCTCTCCTCCAGTGCCTTCCATAACAAATATTTGCCAACCGAATGTATAATGAATGTAGTTGGACAGAAGTTGTGGCATATGTTATGTGTGTTTGTACTTATGTTGGAATATGGGGTATCTGATGTTCTAAGAACTTGAATGCTTCCCACTCCATAATGAAACAATACTGCGAAGGCCTTATATAGATCTTGGTAACTGTTCAGCTGTTGTGTCCTCTGTCCCCTTTCATTCTGTTTTGGACAGGGTCCTACTCGAGAAATAGAATTTCCAAAACATGAAAAACGAAAGTTAGGAATTAGCTTTTGTGATAGAGGGGGCTGGGTAGGCAGGCAGGAGATGAACCCACTGGGCAGGCCAGGAAGAGCAGTTGGGGATCCTGAGACCAAGGATGGGACGGCTTGCAGGTGGAGTGTCTTCTTCACAGAAGCTCTAGCTTTGCTTTTAGACTTTTAAGCTGATTGAATTATTCCCTCCCAGATTGCTGAGGATAATCCTTACTGAAAGTCAACTGATTATTGGACTTCAGGCACATCTACCACAAATAGCTTCACAGCAGCACCTAGGTGAGTGTTTAGTTGAGTCAGTAGTGTTTGATTATGTAAATATTTTGATAGAATGTAGCCTGTAGCAAGCTAACACATCAAAATGACTACCAGGTAAGTCTTTGCTGCAAAGTACCAGTTTAAAAACACAGCTAACAAAAACCTCACCCCTTTAAAAAAAAAAAAAAAAAGCAAACATCCCAAAATGAAGATGGGATTCTTATTAGCAATGGCAATAATGTCTGTGTAGAGGAGATATGGTTTTTGCCTATGCTGTGAAAGTACTTCAAATAACCTTATAACTGATTCCCCAAAACAAACATGTGCCTTGTGCAGTGGTGAATCTAATAAAATTGTAGGAAAGTTGGCTCTTCCACATGTAACGCTTCTAATGAATAGACAGCTATGTCTTCCATGGCACCTTTTTGTTAACACAGCAAATGTTTGCTGGGCCAAAGCCAGGCAATGGAGATACAAGATGAGGCTGAATACTGCCCCATACTGCAAGGTGTTGCAGTGTATTTCTGTAGACAAACTAGTACACAAATAATTGCAGACCAGGGTTCACTGGAGTTGAAGTGTTTGACTGTGCGCCACACATGGTTTGATGCCAGAGTGTGAACTAGAAATGTAAGCTTATGGATCCAGCTTTCTTCCATTGGCTCTCTCGGTTGGCATATACCTGCCATGTTTCTGCCTCTGCAAGAGGAATTGGGCATGGAGGGAGGAGTGAGGGAAAGAGGAGTAGTCCTGGTAGGAGTCTGAACTGAACTATTAGCAGCACTGTTAAAGAGGCTGAGTTTTTAGAACAACACAGTTTTTAACTGAGCGAGGGAGAGGAGATTTGAAGATGACTTTGGGATTTATTTCTTAGATAGGACCAGTGGCAAATAATGGGAATGGGTGGTGCGAGCGCAGAGGTGAGAGCTTGATTCGAGGTAGGTGAAGGCAATGAAAGGAACAATGCTGTTTTGCACAGATCCATGCCAGGTCTGGTGTGCTCTGCACTGCATCAGATACTAGTTGTGTTTCTAGCTGGGATGGTATCATCAAGGAGGCTCTAGAGCCAAGGGGTTTGAGCTTCATGGCAATCCTTCTGCCTCAGCCTTCCCTTAATGCTGAAATTATGGGTGTGAATACCATGCCCAGCAGGACTTCCATCTTTTTATGAAGGCTGACATAGGCATACCATTTTAAATACTACCTGGTAGTTGATTCTAAGGAGGTGTCTGTTTATAGCTAATTATGAGTCCTAGCTAGTAGAAAGAAAAACAAAAAGTCTTACATTCATGAAAGACTTCTGAATTAGTTTTGTAATTCCCAAAGAGAATGAAGAAAACAGCTTTTGAACTTTGAACATATCTCTTGGTACATATCCTCTGACTCTCCTTTATAAAATGACAAATGCAGGGTTGGCCAGATAGCCCAGCTGACTAAAGCACCTGCTTAGGCAGAACTCAGTGGCCAGAGTTCAATCCCCAGTGTGCTGTGCTGGCCCTGCTCTTGGGGCGCGCCGAGTTGGTGAATGAGACTGGGGGTGGTGGCGTGTGCCTGTAACCCCATCCCTTTGGAGGCTGCAAATAGAATCACTATGAATCTGATCTATGTAGTGAGATCATGACCTGTACTAAATACATAAAAAATAATAAAATAAAATGACAAATTCAAAAGGCTCTCATTGGCTGTATCTGGGAACATCGGAGCATAAAAATTGGTAATATAGATTATAAACTGTTAAATAAAGTAGGATTCCATGAGTCTGTGTTGATAAGTAAATAAATGGGGTGGGAAAGAAAAAGCTCTTCCTTGATTAATTGGCAGTGCTAACCCGTGAGTGTGAAGGGAGTACAGGGAATAGAACCACCACCATTTGGTACACTTTGCAATGATGGTTGGCTGGAGTAGGTTTTGTTTCGTCTTTGTATTTTAGTAAGGGTCTGCAGGGTCTGCAGGTTCTGCAGGGTCTCACTACGTCGATCAGGCTCGTGATCCACCTGTGTTCAGCCTCCAAGCGCTGGGATTACAGGCACGCGCCACTCAGTTTATAAACAACATTAGAGGAATCACATTAACTCGGAATTCTAAGGCCCAGTGTCAAAAACTGCTAGTTCATAGAAAGCAACAGCTTATAGTAATGAATCATATAACTCTTCTATTCTGTGTGAGTTAGATAAAAATCTCTCTACATATTGCACTTCTTTATCCTTCAGGGAGAACACCTGAGGCTCCACCTTCAGTACAGAGTCCGGTATGAACTGCTTGACTAGTTCTTCTCCACTAGTCCGAGAGTCACCGATCATCAGTTCAAAGTGCTTCCCCACTGCATGTCGACTAATGCTCAGTACCTGATGTTGGCCATTCTGGGCAAAAGTTGTGTTAATGGGGCATACAGCATGGCTTCTGTGATGTGACAGTGTAACAGAATGGGGAACACAGTTGAGTTCTGAATTGAAAGTGCTGTCTTTTTTAGAACATAGAAGTCTGCTTTTGACATCTTTGGAATGACTGAAGAAATCTCTTCTAAATAAACTGACGGTGGGTTTGTTTTACTCCTTAATTTCCAACAGTCAATATGCTGCCAGTCTGGCACTGCCAGGGTACAATCAAGATGAGCCCATGCAATTCTTTTTTTATTTTTTATTTATTTTTTAATTTTTATTTTATTTTATTTTATTTATTTATTTTTTGCCCATGCAATTCTTTAAATACCAACAATGACAGGCACGATACAGTTAGTTGCCTGGCAAGCACAGAGTTCCAAGTTTGATCCCTGGCCCCACAGGCAGTGCTGGCCCAGAACCGGTTGTGGTGGTACATACCTGTAATCCCAGCACTTTTTGGGAGCTTGAAACAGGAAGATCAGTATGAGTTCGAGGTCAGCCTGGGGGGCTACAAAAGTGAACACAAGGCCATCCTGAACTGTGTAGCGAGATTGTCTAGCCTTCAGGAAATATGGAGCGTTCATCTTCCAAATCCTACCAGCAGACCCCCACAGTCTCCAAAATGGCTATAAGTAAGATCTGAAGCACTACTGATACAGCTCCACAGTGTTTCTCCTCACAGGACTTTCCAGGTATGAGGAGGACACTAATGACTGTATGGTGGAGAAGGCAGGCAGATCATGCTTGGCAGGTGCTTCACAGGAGGGCTTCATGGAAGGGGAGTGAGCCAGCCTTGGGCCTTGCGTGATGCACTAAGAGTAGGGCACCAATTTCGGAGTTTTCCTGCCAGGAATTCATGGCTTGTGGTTCATCAGGAGGAAAACTCCAAGGCACCCAACGAGAGGGTGATTCTGGTCATCTGAGAGAGTAAACAGTTTTGACTTTTTAAAATTCCCTCAGAGGCAAGAAGAAAATGAGCAATTGTTCTAGGCTCAAGGAGACTGGTAACGTTTGATGACTGAATGCACTACTAAATGATCCTGAATTAGAGCCATTGTTGGGACAGGCTGGATTATGCACTGGATAGTAATATCTTGTTAGTGTTCAAATATTAATTGGAATTGGCAGGTGATTGTTATAAAAGAGAATGTCCTTGTTTGAGGAAATATACACTGGAATGTGCAGGAATGAAAGACTACCATATCTGTTGTTTACTTCCAAATGGTTCATGAAAATGCTAAAGACTGAATGATTGAGTATCTAGGTAAAGCAGATGAGAAGAGAGCATCTTTTTAATGTTTTGTAACTTTTTGTGAGCTCAATTATTTTAAAATTGATTGGTTTTTAGAACTTATGAAGCTCAAGGAAGGACAAAAGAACTATTTTTTCCTTTTTTTGGGGGGGGGTGGGACCGGGAATTGAACTCAGGCCCCTGCACTTGCCAGGGAAGCACTTATTCCACTGAACCATCTCCCCAGTCCCCCAAAAGAACTATTTTTTAATTGAAGGAGATGGATGGATACCATATGATGAACGGTTCTGGATTGAATCGTTTTGCTAGAAAGGAAGTTGTTGGGATTATTGGGAAAGGTGCCATAGAGCTTTTGGACAACAGTGGATAAGAATGTTCTTTATTCCGCTCTGACTATTTATCTGTAAATTTGAAATTTTTCCACAATAGATTTTTTAAAGCATAAATTATTTTCTAAAATACAAGCAAATTTCCCTTTTCTTTGATGAGAACAGCATAGAATTTGTTCCTGCTTTAAAAGGTCAATCAGGCTCTACTTTTAAAGAGTACTCGAAGGATGCCAAAGGTTATATTTTACAGATAGGAGCTGCCTACATATTCCATCTACAGGCAAGCCAGCATCTTGATTCTTTGTCTTTAAATGTAAATTCAGGGTAATGTTATCAGCATGGCCTGTCTTCTTCTATCGAATTCTTCTTAGGGCAAAATGAGACAAATATGTAAACATTATTTTTTAAAAAGAGAGAATATTATAGAAAGGAAAACCATTATTGACAAGATGTTATGTAGTGTTCTGTTGTGGTCTTATTTCCAGTACCTGCATACTATTGATAGGAACATTCTGTTTGGTTCGGTTCTGTTCTATTCCAGTTCCGTTCCATTCCTTTCCATTCCATTCTGTTCTGGTTTAGTAATAAAAGCTTTTCCTTTGTTTCTCATTCTGCCTCATGTTTCCCAACGTTTGCTCACCTCAGGCATCTCTTTCCCCAGGCTTTTTTCCACTTTTTTGCTCCCTGACACTTCTTTCCTCTCTTTTATTTATCCTTCCTTCTTTTGTCAGAACTTAATTTATCCTACTGGTACGTAATTCTTCACTTACGCCTTTTTATTCTCTCTACCTCCAGTCTGCTTTGGCCCTCCTATAGTTTTGTTTCTCCTTTCACCTCATTTGACTTGATTCCCTTTTTGATTCTACCTATGCTACTCGTCCGAATTTCTTTAAGGGAAAAGACAATCTGAATGAAGTTTTCAGATTAGAATTAAACAGATGAACAATGGATGTGTGAATGAATTTTGTGACATGCTATCATTTACTAAATACTCACTGTGGGTCAAGAATTGTTTATATTCATGTGTAATCTGTACAACGGTAGTTTGGAGTAGGTACTTTTATCCTCCCTCTATTGAGTAGGGAATGGAAAGGTAGAAGGTGAACATGTTATATGAGATAAATGGTCAATCCGAAGCCCAGCTCAAAGCCTCAGGGTGGGTGTCAGAGTCTGGGGTGCATGAAGCCTTCTACACAGCCCAAGAGCATTAGTTTCAGATGGGTCCAACAGAGAAAACCTTAAGGGCTGGGTGGCATTTGGACTAGTATGAATAAGAAGCCAGGTAGAGTGAGTCTTACATCTTACACCAGTGCCAGGGAGAGGAAAGTTGGAATTGTATGTCAGCTTCTGAATGGCAGATCCTTGACAAGTAATTATTTATAATCATTGCATGTTCCTGCTGAAAGTCTTCCCTTTGGAGCCCTTTCTGGCAAGATTCCCCTTTTGGAATGGAACAGGAACTAATTATGTGCTGTTAAATCCAGCACTCAATTCATATTCTCAGATGCCGGTGGTAAACCTCACATGTCAGGAGGAATTAGTGACATTGTAGCATATTGTCGTCAGGATGCTGAATTGTGGACACTAAATCCTATAGCAAGGGGTGGGCTTCAGTACTCACGCCCACAGTCACCCCCACTGCCACCTGAGCCACATCATTTCAAGGCATTTAGTACAGGGCAGGACCACATAGTATTCTGGAGATTTCAGGAACATGAGAAAACAGTCAAGCCTGGGTTTGAAGGCTTTGAGTGGTTAGAAAAGAGCCTGCAGAGGCTGTGAGGATGAGGCCCTGCCGCCCACTGCGCCCCCGCTGCACACGGTGCCCATGCTGCATGCTGCGGAATGCCTCTGTTCCCGCATAATTCCTGCAGACTGCACACCGACTGCTACAGTCCTTGCAGCTGAGGTGTGTGAGTATCAGAATGCCAGGATGTGAGCGCTGGTTGGAAGCATGCCCCTCCCTCGTTTTTTAAGAAGCAAACTTGGAATTGGAATTTGAAATCTTTGTTTATATATGTCTTTGGTATGCAGCCTTATTCAATGTTATAGCAAAAAAATGCAGAAATTAAAACACATTGGGTAAAAGTCTCCCTCTGGGGTATTCATTCTTACTTGATTTTATTGAGAAAGATGTGGAAATGAAAGCATTTTTCTGCAACGTGCCATGTTGCAAAAGCATCACCACGCTGTGCACACAGCCGTCCCTTGTCACTTCTGGTTCTGCCTATGTTGCTGACATTCGATTTTCTTCTAAACAGGGAATTTCCTATAGGTTTTGGGTTTTTAGGATGATGCTGAGGCACTCCCTGGGAAAATGCAAGAGCAGGATTTGCTGGGGTATGGCTGAGCAGTGAAAGCTTCTGAGAAAATATTGGCCCCATGAGACAACCGGACGGTGTCCATTAAGCCAGGGTCTGCCCCAGAACGCTGCCTTGGGGATGGGTTGAGCTGGGAGGTAATGGACTCTGCAGCCCACAGACACTGCTCAAAGACTCTGGTGCAGAACCTCTTTGTTTCCCTCCCATTCTGGGGCTTAGCTGTTTCAACTGGACTATTCCTGTAGAATGTAAATTGTAGCCATTGCCAAACAGTCCCTGGGAATTCCATTGTGTGCAAATTGAAGATGGCCACTTAACCGGGAAAGAGAGAGAGGTGGGGGAAGAGGAATTTTTATATTGGAGTCGGCACCAGATAAGCACTCCTTGAAGAGATCATGTGTGGTAAATATACAGTCTTTACCAAGGGATGGTGTCATTATTGAGTGAAACTGAAGGCAAGCACCCCGCGAGGGCAGATGAAGCCTTGAACATGATTAATTGGAAATGTGAGTTAAATTCTAAGCATAATTACTTGATCCTAAACTTTGTTGGCTCATATGTCTGTGTGTGTATGTGTCCTGTGTCCATGTGTGTATATGTGTGTATGATAATTTTGCACTGATCTTTCCCAAGTAATACTCATGTAAATACCCCTACAGTTATTTCAGCTGATGGTCAATTTGAGGATGACAATTAGTATCCTTCTCAAGCTGAATGCAGTCTAGTCTTGTGGAGAGGTGAGTTGAATTTGCCAAGTTGTAGCTTTGTTTAGTGAGTGATCAGTGACGGCATCAAACAGCCCTGTTTTTTACAGGATGGGATGCTGGTTTCATCATTGATAATCCATGAAACAGCAAGCTTTAGATACTTTTAGCAGCAAAAACTGGTGTCAGTGAACAGCTTTGGTTTCCTGAGCTCAAATCCTTGCTGCCAAGTGACCACTCACAAGCACTGCATTTGAACTGTGCCTCCTGGGATAATCCACCGCGGAGCGCTGTCTTTGAAAGTGTGCACGCATTCAGACCCCTTGTTCTCTGCTGCATCGCCAGGGTTTTTCTCCTTTTCTATGTTGTGTATTGAGAACGAAGAAAAAAGAGAGACACTGTCAGGTAGAGTCACCTCTGTGGAGGCTGATGTGTCCCTCCAACCCCAGGACATTCTGATGCTGTGGTTGGATCAGGCTGCAGCCCTCCCAGCCAGCGGTCTGGCTTCCAGGAATGATGCTGGGGATACCATTTCAGTCTCTATCCCTACATCTACCTAAGAGTCCTGGTGTTCTTAAACATTCTGTATTCTAATTCAGAGACCAAGACATTGCAGGGATTTTGTAATCTTGATCTAAAGCAAAAGTTTACTGAAAAAAATAAAACAATCTTGGGTATACATGAAAATTTACTGTTTTTTTCTCCTTAACATTCAAAAAGTAAATGTTACTTTGAGAAATAATATGTTTGTGGCAAAAAATAAAGTAAAAGAAGATTCTTCTGGAAGCAATAAAAATCACCCAGGATTTCACTAGTCAGACATAGGTAACATTTAGTGTTAAATATTCAGGTGTTTTCTCCCTAGGATTTATAGTCCTATAAATCATTTTTTTAAAATAAAATAGAAGGGGCCAGGGAGATGGCTCAGTGGAATAAGCGCTTCCCTGGCAAGTGCAAGGGCCTGAGTTCAATCCCCGGTTCTGCCAAAAAAAAAAATAAAAATAAAAATAAAATAGAGTCATGGACTTGTGCTATAATACATATTACTATAAAGCCTTTTCTTCTTCCAGGATTTCCCTATTGATGACTACATATTTATTATTTTTAGAATGGCAACAGAGGGCTGTTGAGATAGCTCAGCTGTCTAAAGCAGCTGCTTAGGCAAGCTTAGGCAGGTGCAGAGGACCAGGGTTCGATCCCCAGCACCACATGCCACACCAGCCCTGCCCTCAGAGCAGGCTGAGCTGCCCCCCACCCCCCCAAAAAAGAAAAGATTGAATGGCTGGACACAGATTTGCTGGACAGAGGTGGCATCATGATTTTGGGGAGGGGTTTTTCCTATGTTAAGCAGCGCTGTAATGAGCATCTTTTGTGTGCAGAATTGTGTACTTACTTTATTATATGCTTAAGATAACTTCTTAGAGTCTTCCATATGTTGAGATCTTGTGACATTTGCTACCAGGTTACTCTCCCAAGTTTATTATGATTTTTTTTTTTTTCCGGAACTGGGGATTGAACTCAGGCCCTTGCACTTGCCAGGGAAGTGCTTATTCCACTGAGCCAACTCCCCAGCCCCTTATTATGATTCTTTGCTAATCTGTTGTATGAAAGAAGAGTGGTGCAGTGTTTTATTTTTTCTTGTGGAACTGGGGCTCACACCCAGGGCCTATTCATAAAAAACTCATTTAAATTATATTTTTCTTATCAAAGCTAAAAATTTACCTATATCATATTGAACATTTGAATTTTGTGGTAAATTGGCTACTTTGTGTTTTTTTCCACATTTTTTTCCATAAAGAATATTCTTTTTTTTTTTTTTTCCCCAGTGTCGGGGATTGAACTCAGGACCCTGTGCTCACCTGCAGACGCTTATGATGAAGAATATTCTTATTGTTTTGTGGATACTTAATGCACCAGAAACATGAATTTCTTCTCTGCCTTGTTGGTATTTTCCCCACTGCATTTGAATTTTGATGGAGATGTATTCAAATGTCACATTGATTTAGTGGCTATGGGCATTTTCTTCAATATTGTGTCTTGTTATTTGAGAATAACCTTTTAAACACTTCTGATCTAAAGAAATAGTAAAAAGTAGGGGCATATTGTGACTTTTTCTAGACCCTTCCGTTGTTTGCCTTGCCTCAAGGTAGAGCTGTTCCTAAATCATTTGAGAAAGCTGAATAGCTAACATGTTTCCTCCAGCTAAGTGATTGGGTTCCATCTGGTTGGTTTTAAAAGTGTTCTTTTAAATGATTTCAGCACACTCACCTATTGTTATTCATTCTCAAATCTGGTCTCTGGTATTGTTGCCTCTTTGAAATGGTTTGCTAGCAGGGTCCTTATGGCCTTGGGAATGTGAAAATTTTATGATTATGCAAATGTTATTGAGCTCATCTTGATGGATGTTCTCAGAGTCCTTGGCTGACTGCACAGATGCTTTGCCATTAACTGTCACAGGGTTGGCTAGTGTGACCTTCACGTCAGGCTGTAGAAAACACTCTTGCTAAGCATCCTAGGACAATTTGGAGTGGTTGCCTGGGCAACCTCACCAGCTTCTAATCAGATGCCCTAAGGGTAACCAGAGTCCCAGTGAGACTACCATATCTGGAAAGAGAAAACCCGTCCTCAGAGTAGCAGCACATGTACATTTGTTGATTTTTAGGCTACTTGGCTGAGGTTGGGGGTGGTGGGGTAAGGTTATACTTTGCTCTATGCGTTTAGGTCAGGGGACAAAAAAGGAGAAGGAAATCAAGTGACTGTGGACAGAAGAGAAGCAGGAGCTGGGGGAGAAGGTTGCATTGCAGGATATGGTAGAAATGAAAGGAATGAAAGAAACTGATTTGCATGTTAGACACTATAATGCACTGCATAGAAGGACGCTGAAAACACAAGCCAAAAAAGGTACGTCTGGAACCAGTTCTATAGCCAGTAAATATCTGGGGAAGAAATAACAATAATAGAGACTTCTGGAGAGTGTGCAATAATATTTTTAAAATGAAACAGTGCCGTATATGTAATGCATTTGATCCACGGTGCTGCAAGGGACTTGTTTTCTTCCTGTCGTCTCCACTGTAGCCACAGTGATTCATGAGTGATTTTTTTTCCCCAGGATCAAAATGACATCACTGAGAAACTCAGAACATGTTTGGTTTGTTACCTTCATGAATTAGCACTATACCAGACTTGAAACCCGTGGAAAGTCAGTTTTGTGTATGCACGAGGGCTTAAGCATACCTGCAGGTATTCCAAGATGGTTATTGTGACAGGTGACAGGCTTTCAGCTGCTCTAATGGCAGAAAAGCCTTGTGTGGCCTTAAGTGGTCGTCTGCTTGTGGATCACAGTGAGCTGGCCATTCCCTTGTCCCAGGGTTCTCAGTCACATGCCTAGGACACAAAAAGAAAATAGAAAACAAAAAATTCCCCAAATACTCAGAACTGCTCTGAAGACTCCCATTTTTGCAGATCTCACATTGACTTCTGGAGAGTCACAAATTTGACTCCAGTTGAAACTTGCACATCCAGCCCCTGATAACATATGCTGTCCCTGTGGTCCCTTGATAACCATGGGGCAGTGATGAAATTGTCCAGGTTTTAGGCCTATAGAATTGTTCAGATATTTCCTAGAGATTGGATTTTGTGGTTCTAGGAAACCAAGGTTTTGTTGAGAATGCTGTCGGGTAAGGGGTGCCATCTCCTCAAGGGTTCCCCTAGGAGCATTTAATGCATGATTTTTTTCAGTAGTGAGGAATAAATGTAGGACCTTCACACAGCTCCATCTCTAGACCTCTTCATACTTTATTTTGAGGCAGGGTCTTGGGGGCTGGGCCCAATCTTGCAATCTTTGTGCTTCAGTCTTGCACAGTGCTGGGATTATATGAATAATGACTTAAAGAGGGGAGCACAAAGTTCAGGGAGCTCCCATGTGAGGGCAGAGGACTCCAGAGCTAGCAACTGAGAGAACCATTACCTTCTCTGGGCTAGAAAGAACAAGGGAAGAAGTTACACTTTTGGGATGCCGTGAGTGCTCTGGCCATGGAGCACTAAGTGCAGATGTAGCTGTAGTCAGTGGGCGGGCAGACAAGGAGACAGTGCAGGGTAGGTAGCTGCTTCAACCTCTCTGCCTTTTACTTTCTGCTGGTCCCCTCAGAGAGCCAAGGTCACCCAAGAGCTAGAGGCCAAGGGAGCTGGGTGATGTCACCTGGAGAGGTCAGCTTCTTTTGGAACCTAGAGAGGGGCAGAGAAGACTGTATGGGATATGGGGTGCAGGAACAAATGGACAATAACTGGTGCAGCGTGCCCATGTCCCTTTCATAAGGATCTTTTGCCCTTTGGAAGCATAAGCATTTTGGAAGAGAAGTTACTTATAAGAGGAAAATTTTTATAGCAGCCAGACAGCAGAACAGGGACATTGATCGAACTCCCAGTTTCCCCAGTTCATTACTTCCTTGTTCGTGCTCCAACATATTCTGCAGTCGCTGTTATTTCTTTTATCTCTGTGTTCCCTGCCTGTGAACTTCAGGTCCTTTTGATTATGAATGTCCTTTTATTTGTCTTAGACTCTCTGGCACCTGGCCTGGTACCTGGTGTGTAGTAGGAGCGAATATGTTGAGTATATGATGGCATGTTTTCTGCCCCCGCTTCAGGTCAGGTTTGCTTGGAGACTGCATCTCCTTCCTGAAGCGGTTAATCCTTTCTTTCCAATGTTGGATCTTTTGCATTATGTTTCAGTGAAAACTAAGAAAGAATCTTGAATATTAGTTCCCATCAGCTAAAGCTGGCTTTGTAAATGGCTATAGTAAGGATTTTGACTTTCATGAGAAGCCATAAAATAACAGTTGCATTGAGCATTTCCTGTGTACCAGTGTGTTTACTGGACCAAAGCCCATAGAACATAAATGGGAGTAGTCAAAAACTGAGTAAGCATGGAGCAAAGCCATGCAGATCAAATGCAACCAGTTTATACTAAGTACTTGCAAAAGTCAAGTTCATGAACTGTGGATGCCTGTGGAACCCTAGGGCAGCTTAAAGGTACTATGAAGAATGTCACTTGAAAGGTGCCAGCCAAAGCCCAAGTCACCAAGATCAGGTCTGACCATACTCTTTTAAAACAGGAGAGGCAGTATGTGCTGCATGGTGTGGTAGGCAGAATGTGGCCTTAGGGTACTTGCTCAAAGGATAAGCATGAATGTCCCAACCTGGCTTTGCAGAGATAATACATACTATATTTTAGTATGTTTACCTACCTCAACTATAACTATTAAGATATAGGTGTTTTTCAGTCTGTTTTTCCCCTATAGCTTATAATATAATACGTTACATATTGATAACTATCGATTGCGTTGTTAACACGCTACGCAATGTGCTGTAATTTAACAAATCCCTGTTGGGAGAGGTTTCAGAAGCTTCCAGTGTCTCTTTTCTAACTGACACCATGGTGCACCATGAGGTTCACATCCAACACGTCTTCGCCACCTCCAGAATCCTTTTGGATCTGGGTCTGTACAAATCTAATAAATGAATTCATAAATTTAAACAACTGTTGACTATTCCTTGTTCCAATTTTCATGTCTTCAACATCCATCATCTTTGGGGTCCTTTGAACTGTTCCTGTCCTATAGGAACTGGATCAAGGTATTTTGCTGCTCAGAAATCCTTAAACTGGGTAAAGTGGCATCTTTTGTACTTCACAGACAAGAAAATAGAGTAGCTTTCCTGTATTTGAAAGTTTCCATGTAATTGTCTTCAACATTCACATGTTTTGCTGATGCTCCTTCCAGAATGTAATCTGAGATAGCTTGATACTTCATAGAGAAATACAACTTTAGAATTAATATGTCAATCATGAATGCGCCTTCCAGTGTATACCTGGACTTCAGGGGAATAAATGAGTTTGGAAATTAGTAACCCAAGCTACATGACATTGTGGATTCAAAGTGCTTATACACAATGTACTAACCATTGTTACTCTCCTAAAATCTTGTTTTGAGATTTTGTACCATTGTTTTTATTTTTTTTTTCTTTAAAATAAAAATAACTGATGTAAAAAAAGAAAAAAAAGTGCTTCTATTTGAACCTTAGTTTTGGCCTTCCCCTGCAGGATGCTGGGCAGGTCATTGAACTGTCTGAGCCACCACTGCCTCATGCATAAGGAGTTTTTTTTTGAGGGGGGTACTTCAGGCTGCCTTAAGGGCAGGTCTGGTATAGCTCCTGGAGCTGGGAATTGAATCGCTGTCCTATGCGCCTGCCTGCATTTACCCAAGCAGTGCTTTAAACAACTGAGCTGTCCAGCAAAGCCCCCATTTCCTCATACATAAATGCAATAATAGTACCTATATTGGAAGATAGTTGGAATGGAAAAATCAAAAAGCTGGTGGTACAGTTCATTACATACTTATTGTCTACTGTTGTTCATTGTGGAGGAGGACATTGAATTGCTCTCTGAGGTTAAAAATGTTTCATTTTGCTTCACAGCTCTACTGTCTTTAACAGCAGGTACTGAGCTGCTTTTTATTACTAGGACACTGAGGTTTCCACTGAGCCCCATACTTTAGTAGCAGCTCCAAATTCATCTTGTAAGGGGGGGGGCGTTTCCAAGCAATACTGCTCCTTACACCATTCCATCCTTATGTGAGTGTGTCAGAGGCTCATGTGTTCTCTCAGAAGTCGTCACTGCTGCCTCTGAGAAACACTCCCAGACTCTGAGCACCCGTTTTGTTTTGATTTGATTTAAAGTTTCTGGAGAACTCATAATTGCAACTAACATTGTTTATCAAAAAGTTATGCAAATGTAAATGTATTTTCTAATGACCTGAGTAGGAACAGTCCATCTGCCTGGAATGTATTCATTTTCATCATGTTGTAAGCTATAAATTATTTTCTACTTTTTACAGTTCTTCAAGCACTTTCAAAACAGCTTGTTGAAGAAGTGTGTTCAATATTCTGAGTGTAGAAATTGAAGAAGAGTTTCTTCTACCTTTTTGTCACTCCTTTTTTAAAGAGAAAGTTGAAAATATTTTAAATTCTGGAATTGACCTCTAAAATGAGATATATAGTAAAAGTGAAATTAGAACTCAGGATGCCGCCAATTTTCAGCGAGGAGTTTCTAATTCCTATAAAGTGGCCTTGCTGTCTTTTGAAACTGTGTGTTCATTAGCATTTCTTTGGCTTTATATTATGGCCTTCATTTTTTGAAACTTCTCAGTGTGCTGAGTAAGGCAACTTTATTTCTGCTGGCTCTGTTCTCCATGTTAATTAATCCAAAATTATTAGAATTACCATGGATTTTTGTTACTGTAGCTGTTAAAATGTTCACTTTCAGAGTTAAAAACCTCACCAGCATCAACGCCCTTCATTTCTCTGACATTTTTCAGAAGATTCTAGAAGGTTCGTCAACCTCTGGACCTGTCCAGGTAGACAGAGCCTGAGCTTTGACACAGTAAGAAATCTGGCTGTGGATGAGCTATTTTATTGAACTCTCTCTTGTTTATATCTGTAGTCACAATACCTACCTTGTAGGCTGATCCACTTAGGAAACTAGCCCAATATCTGGCACATGATAATTCTTTTATAAGTACTAACAGTTATTTTATTATTCACAGTAGGCACAGTTCTGGGACACTGAAAATACTCCTGCCTGTGCGCTTTATGTAGTAAGACACTAATAGTTCTCTAGTGCCATTTTCCTCTTTTCTCAAAAAATCTGAGTAATTTGCTTTATTCAGCTTTTTAATAATACTAATCTTGCTGTCTTAAACTGAATGTTCGCTCAGTATTATGTTAATCAGAGGAAAATGTAAGTATTTTCATAACAGATTTTCAAGTTCACTACTATAGGTGTCTGATGTCATACCATTTATTTAGTTTCTATGGCACCTGTCATAACAATACTTTAGAAAGTGAAATAATAATAATAATAATGACAATATGTTTTGCACTTGTGTCTGAATTCAGATGGAGTTGGAGAGAATTAACAACTCAGGGTAGCATTTTTTTTTTTTTCAGGTTAGCATTTTTAAAGTTCACACAGGTTGTGAATTATCAATCTTTGTTGGACTTTAGCCCTTTAAAATAAAATTTGTAGGGCTGGCCTGATAGCTCAGCAGACTGAAGCACCTGCTTAGGCAGAGCACAGCAGCTGGGGTTTGATCCCTGGAGTGCCGTGCGTGCGTGCGTGCGTGCGTGCGTGCGGGCCCTGCCCAAGGGGCATGCTGAGCTGTGATTGAGACTGGGTGTGGTGGTGTGTGCCTATAATCCCAGCACTTAGGAGGCTGCAAACAGGAAGGATCACTATGAGTATGACCAACATAGTGAGATCCTGTACACCCTGTGGACCCTTTCCTAAATTCATTAAAAAGAAAAAATGTGAAATAAAATTTGTTTCAGGATGTGTTATAAATCTACTCTCTTGTTACCTCTGCGGTGGGGGTGGGGAGAAGAAGAGAGAGATTGAGATTGTGATTGACACGGAGATTTAAAAGATTAAAAACCTTTTGTTCAGAAGTATAAGATTTGCAGGAAGTTGCCCAGGAGTGCACAGGAAGGTTCCTATATGCCCTTCTCTTAGTTTCTCGGAAAGATACCAGTATGACTATGGTATTTCTCAACCATGGTATTGTGTCAAAACTAGGAAGCTGGTATAATCCGCAGAGCTACTCAGATCTGAAAAGATTTTCTCCCAGTTTATAATTTACTGTTTCACCTTCATGGGGTCTTTCGTAGAGCAAAAGGTTCTCATTTTCTCAGCTTTTTCTGCAGTGATGTAGATAGGGTAGTATTTCTCAAAGCGTGGTTCATACAGTACCTACTTTGGGAATTATTGCAAAACCCCTTTGAGTGGGTTCTTTACTGAAAATTCTAAATGGGCCTCCTGGGTTGGGGCCTGAGGAAGGGAGGTGGACACAGGAAGAGTGGAGATGTGTTATGTGCTTGTGCTAGCCCTCCAGGATGAGCACAGTCATTGTGTATTGACAACACATACTTTTTTTTTTTTTTGGCAGAACTGGGGGTTATACTCATGCCCTGGCGCTTGCCAGGGAAGCGCTTATTCTACTGAGCCATCCCCCCGCAACACATTCTAATAAAAATGTAAGTAAAATGAGAACTAGAGTGGGGCAGGGAAAAGGGGGAAAAGAAACTACCTAAAATCTGAGAATTGCTGAGAGATTGACCTGGTTGTTTTTCTCTTCTTTTTTTTACCTCGTCTGTGACTATTCATTTTGTCAACTGTATTATTAAATACTTATGAATAATTTCTAAATTTATATCCTTAATTTCTCTGTTGAGCAATAGCCATGGTATATCCTCTTGTATGATTTGGAGATAGTCTTTAATACATGGATTATTGGCTAGGTGTTACTTTTCTGGATCCTTATGAATAGTATGTGGTAAAATAAGAACTCTCTTAAGTAATGTTTTATTTGATGTGGGAATATAATGAGAACATTTATTGCAATGTTAAATTTATTAAAATGTTAATTTCTTAAAACTAGAGTATTTGAATGTCCTATTTAATTTTACGAGTTAAGCTCTTTTTCTCTTCAAGTTAAAATTCTCATTCTGTGGGTTTTCCTCAATCATTGGTTCTATTCAATCCCTGTTTATGCTGATTTAAAAATTAATTTTTTAATTAAAGATGATAGAACACGCTAGAGCAGGCCTTATATTAGAAGATAGCAGGTAAAATGACGCAAGAGATCTTTTTTAAAATAATCGTGATCTTGAAACAATTGTGTTTAATGAATGATGCTTAGTAGTGTGCTTTTTTATTTTTTTATTTTTTAGAGAGTACAAAATAGTATTAAATAGAAAAATTACAAGTGGTACAGAATTTCACTTATCAAAATAATATGAATTTCACAGTATTTGTTGTAATGCATAGTGTTGTCTTCCAATTAGTTGTTCATTATTACCAGATATATTCATGAAAAATTAGAAGAAGAAAGAAAAAAAGAAATTAAGAAGAGAAAAATTACAAACAATTGAAAAAAGGGGACAAAACAAATCAAGCACTAACTGTTCCTTTCCATAGATCAGCAGAAATCCACAGCACAGTCGTCCAAACCATCCTGTTTATACATCAATATATCTCTTTCCCCCAACCCTGCTCCTGTCCTTCTCTTCAACTCAGTAATTCCTTCCTTTTGAATCTGAAGGATACATTAGTGTGTTTTTAGATTGTTCAGTTAGAATTTAGAGAGCAAGGAAAAAAAAACAAGCAATGCATTTGCCTCCGTTGTAAAGTTGGATTTCACCTATTACCAGCACAGCGGTCACAGCACAGCTACAGCTATGGCTCATGTCCATCCTGGAATAGTGAATATTATGGGCTTCACTGTTGTATTCCTGTGCCCTGGCTTGGTACCACAGAGGCCAGGCTTCTGCATGAGCCCGCTGGCCCCGTGACCGGGAGCCTTTCAACATCTTCCAGGAGCAGCCACGAGTGTGTGCTGTGGGAGATGAAAGGGGGTCCAGGTGCGGCCTGCTTGACTTCCCTAAACACATTGCTGAGTGTGTGTAGACATCCGTTCCTTCTCACACTAACAAAAGCCTGATCCTGGTGGGAAGGTGTGAAATGTGGTATAGCCCAGGATTCTGGAGTCTTCCCTGTCCCCTTAAGATGTCAGAATTTGTCTGCAGCCATTTTGAAGCATGGCTTTATCTTCAATCTCATCATCATCAACACCATTCTCCAAGACTGGATACCCCAGAATTACCGTCTTTGACCATAGTATCTATTACTTTTTCCTCCTCTCATCCAGTGTGACATTGGCTGCAGCCTGCTTCCTGTTGGTTCTCCTGGATTTGGTTCCTTTGCCTTAGCCTGGATCTCCTGGAAGTGAGTTCAGCTAGGCTATCTGATTTTCTTGGCCATTTGGCAATACTGGCTGCAAGAAAACCTAGCTGTTCATCTCTACCATTATTCTAGGAATGAACAAGCACTTTGCTGAACATTGAGAAATGCTAAACTGGTTTGGATTTTCTTTCTTTGTTGGGCCCTCACAGATATTTATGAGTACTTCCTTGGCCCTTTAATTAATTCCACCCCTGAAGGGGCTGCTCTAGTCATTTCCTCCTGCAAGAGTCTACTTGCACTGCCGTGTCTACGTGGGAGTCTTACTGCTTACTCTGCTAATGACATGGAGACTATCTGACGTGAATTCACTCAGTTCTCTGATTTCCAATCTTTAATTCTCTGCATTCTTACGGTTCCTGCTTCCATTCCTTCTGTTCCAAACAGCTTGTGAGTGTCTTGTTTTTAAGGTCATCTTTTCTATTGCTCACCCACCTACTTCTGCTCCTAGTCATCTACCTTCCCACTGTTGTGAGATGCAATTTGTCACTTACATCTTTCCTTTCTTATAACTGAAATTTAGTCAGACCCCCCATAAGAAAATGCTCAGAATCATCAGATCCTTTAGAATAGGACTTGTCCTAGACACTGCAGTACTGGCATGTGGGGTGGATTATTCTTTGTATGCAGGAGATGTCTTGTGTAGTGCTGTGTTTTTCAGAGCCTTGACCTCTGCTCCTGGATGCCAATAGCATCCTGGGTTCATAATAACTGAAAGATCTCTCCAGATGGGCCAAGTTACCCTGCTTAAGAACAACTGCTTCTAAAGTTCTTTTGGAAACAGATATTCGTTTGGCACTGAAGCCATTCTTCAGTCACCATCCTTCTTTCACCCCCACCCACCACCTTTTCCCCCGAGGGCCTTTCTCACTCCTTATCTCTGCTGCTTCAGGATCTGTCCTCACTCAGGCTTCTGACACTGTTCATTATCAAAAAATGCTCTCAGAGGAACAAAGTGACCTGGCAGTCAAGTCTAGTGAGTGGCTTTTCTTGGTCCCACACTTGCAGCAACTTTTGACATTGGTGTTGTTTCATGGTCCCCATCTTGGGCATTCTTTTGTGTCAGTGCCTATCTCCCTGCCTCCTCTACGTCTGCTTCCTGCCGTACTTTCTGAACTCTGTATTCCTCTTTGTGTAAGCCTCTACTGTCTTCTTTTTTCTCATTTCTCATCTCTTCTCCTGTCTCTCTTGGGCCCTGCATGTAAAAGATGGTTAAGTATAGATTCTGCCTTTCAGCTGAACTCCAAGCTTGCAGATCTTTTTGTCTTGGGATATGTGTGTGTGATTAACTAGTGGCACATTAAACTCAATGTATTTCCACTTAGTCAAAATCAAGCTCCTCACCTTTTGTACTTTCATTGATATATAAGACCTCAGTCTTTAGTATTGGTGGTTCTCGAAACAATTTTTGGTTGTATACCACATTAATAAAAATTTTTTGAGCATGTTATATTGAAAATATATTAAGTTTTATACATGTACATCATTAAGTTTATATTAATAGTTGCAATTATTTTTATACCACTGTCATTAATTGTCCCCATGGGACCATCCATACTTCTCAGAGTATACTGACTTTGGTTCAGCAATCGGTCACCTTACTTACTGTGTCTCACATATTTCCTTTTACTTAGTAGGTGCTCAGAAAATAATTATTAATTAAAGGCTTTGATCATAGTGGACTGCAGTCTTTTCCTTGAAGGATTCAGGTCTGTGAAAATGGGCATGACTTGTGATTAAATATTTAAGTCACTATAGCTTGATACCTTAAATGTGCTAATGACATTGTCTATCTATTTATATTCAAGATAGAAATTTATAAGTCCAGCTATTAAGTATATATTGCAAAGACATACTTGTTACTATGGAACTTGTTTCCATCTACTTGTTTAGATCATTTAAAATTTTATTTGGTGATTTCTTAAAAGAAGAAGAATTTTAGAATTGTGCCAAGTTTAAATGCCTTGGAAAGTGGCTTTAGGATGATTTTATGTTGGGAAAGTATGATTGAGGACCTGTGTGTGGGTAAGATGTGGAAAATAGGGACCAAGAAAAGGGGATGCTTGGTCTCAACTTTCCCACCTAAAACTGTGCCTTTTCTTTGCCCGTCTGATGCATGTTATTTGTCCCCTCCGGTCTCACTTCACAGAGTACCTCTTTTTCTTTCTTCCCTGCCTACCTTTGACCTTCCATGTAGTTGTCTAGCTCAGCAGCCTACTTCCAGCAAAACGGAATCACCATTCCCACATTTCTTGGCTTTTCTAGTCCCCTTTCTGTGAATCAGCAGATGTGGATGACGTTATCCTTTCATTTGGCCGTCTCACTGGTGTTGAATGTCACTCGCCCGCCAGAAGTCCAGCATAGCCAGTTGGCTTCTGCAGTTTATACTTACATCAGTGCAGGTTTTCAGTGAACAAAGGATTTAAGCTATGGCAGTTTGGCTTTAAGGTTTTATACTTTATTACAGCTGCTCATGAGAGCTACGTTAGAGCCCACACTGGAAGTTAGGGAACAGAATGAAAGTGACAGTGTAGGAAATGGAGGGGTGAAGAGGTGTGAGAGCTAGACTGGAAGAGAATTCAAATTGAATGGTGAAAGATCAAGATTCCTCTGTGGTAACACCCTGAAGTGAAATCATAGAGGAGTGGATTACATAGAGCTGGTAGGGAGCACATAGAAAACGACATATAAGACACAGATAGTGGATACATACATATGGGACAGATGATAGATGGATAGACAACAGACAGACAGACAGACAGACAGACAGACAGACAGACAGACAGCAGTTTGGTTTTAGAACACCAAACAAAATCATCGCAAGTGTGACATTTGGCATCTCTCGCAACTACAGCTGGATTAACGGTTGAGTCAGCACCTTCATACTGATCATAGTGGACCTTCATACAATCTTGTGGTGACTTTCAAAATATTACCAGCCGGCTAAAATCTGAGTAAGATATTGGTGTTTTCAGTTTTGAGTGAAGGAATACTGTGTGGACTTGATGCGCCTACGGCAGTAGCAGCAAACCTGTGGCGTACCTGCCGCAGAGGGTTGCTTATATCTTTAGAAGCTCTAAAAGGTTCTCCACCTAAGGCTTATCTTAACATTCAAAAGCTATACAATAATAGACACAATATGTACTCATAAAGCCATAGAAAATAAGGCTGGGGATGTAGCTCTGTGACAAAATGTGTACTTAGCTTGTTCAAGACCCCAGATTTAGTCTTAAGCCCATCCCCCCAAAAAACCTTAGAAAACATATTTTTGTTTTCTTATATAAGATGTATTTAGACAATATGTTACAATTATAATTTTATAAATCATATTCATAGTATATTTTGATTTTTATTAACATGTGTGTATAAATGTTATTTATAAAATATGTAAAATTTGTATGTAAAATTATAAAATCTGTAACTGTGTAGCTGGCTTCTAACAGCCAATCCCCACTTCCTCTGAGTCTGTTGCTAGAGTTGAGATGAGCTCTGTTTGCAGGACCTGTCCGAGGACCAGTCTGAGGACCAGTCTGCCCTGCCATTGTCCTGCCCCTCAGCGTGGGAGTGGACTTTGTTCAGAGGTGATGACAGACTGCCAGTGGCAGCCTCCAGGAAGCAGCAGTCTTCAGCTACCTCACTGGGTCCTAGAAGGGAAGTGGCACAGGCTTGCCCTTGCTCCTACCACTCAGCGGACATTGCCACCTGAAGGTCTCAAAGGCCTCTTTAACTTCTTCAACTTTTCTTTCAAAATTAATCTTTTCTCCCCTGCTGCCCCCAGTGTCCCTGTGCTTGATGAGGCCTCTCCACCCTCTCTGTGGCTCCAACTGGAACCCCAGGTCATCTTTGATGCCTCCTGCACTGTGCTCCATTGCACACGTGCATCCGTCCTGCTTGTAGCCTCTTGCAGACACCCCCAGTGCACCCTCTTCTCCCGTATGCAGCACCGTGGCCTTCCCATTTCTTGTCCTCTGCCATTTTTTTCAAAACGCAAACCTGATCTTTCTCTGCTCTGTTTAAAGCCTTTCATCTGTGCCCACTTCACTTAGGAAACAGAAATCACACCCATCCTCCAGTGATGGCTCCTGCTCCCAACTCCAGCACCACCTCGTTCCATGCCCTCCATCCCCTTAGACACTGCTCAGATCTGCTCCTGCTCCAACTTGCTCTTAGCTTACCTGCTTCCCCTGAGAAACCCTCTAGTCCCAGTCTTAAATTAGGTTCCTCTTTTACTGTGCTCTATTCTCTCTGACATTTGATATTTGTAATCACTGCATAGCTGTTTAGTTTTTAATCTGACTTTCCCATTAAACTGTAAGTCCATGAGGCCAAGAACAAGTGTTCTGCTTGGTTTAACACCACAGGCCCAGTTTCCAGCTTTGGATCTGGTACATATTAAGGGGCCCAATCCATGAATGAATAAATGAATGCGGCAGCTGGATATGATGGCACACACCTATAATCTCAGTACTCAGGAGGATGAGGCAGGAAGATCATGGTGTGTTCAAGGTCATTCTGGATTACATAGTGAGTTCATGTCCCTCCTGAACAGACAGCAAGATCTGACCTCAAAAATCCAATAAAATAAAAGGTTAAAGACAATAATATCAGATTCCTACTGTTTGTTTTCTTTCTCTTTGTATTTGGTTTGTTTTTTATGTATTTTATACAGGGTCTCACTATGCAGTTTGGACTTGTAGTGATCTTCCTGTTTTCAGCCTCCTCAGTGATGGGATCGCAGGCATGCGCCACTACACCCTTCTCACTGGCAGGCTCAGCGCATCTGGGGGTGGGGCCGGCAGGGCATGTGGTATGGGGATCGAACCTCGGTCCCTGCACTGAGCTATCTTGCTGGCTCTGTTTTTCTCCTTGATTATAGCTAAAGATAGTCAGTGGCTTTCTTGACCACAAGGCATGAGATAAGTGTTCCTTGTACACTTACCTTTTTTTTTTTTTTTTCCTTTGGCGGAACCAGTACACTTGCTTTTACAGTTTCATCTGGTACCTAAGATCCTAGTATTTGCCGTTGAAAGGGACAGTATCACTTTTGCTTATTTTATAGTTCTTGACACTTTTTTAAACATTTAATTTTAAATTTCTGCTGAGACTTACCTCAAATGTTAAAAGAAAAATATCTAGGTTGCTTAAAATGTATGAGCCCTACCGTACCATGTAGAATAGCAAAAGTAATCTGCTTTCATAGTGAAAAAGATGTATTTTCTCCACGTGTCTTTTTCTTCAACAGTGTGCTAAGTTACGGATGCTGTTATTTTCTTTAATAAAATGATTTTGATTGAGTGGTGGGTGAGACTACAGCAGCCACATTAAGATGTGGTTTTCCTAAGTTTGCTTCCTATCAGGGAAAAAGTGGGAGTGACTGCACCAGCCCCTTCTTTGATGACTGACAGCACCCACCCTGATGACTGCGGCTCTCTCGTGCTGTGGATTCCTACGATGTGAGGACAGTGGCAGGGAATGTGTGCTGGCCTCCCGGCTTACTCAGGATGTGCTGGTTGATTTTGCTCTGGGTGCCTCTCTTTAGACTGAGTAGCTGAGTGCTCTTACAGCATGATTTCTTACTGTTTTCTTCTTAATTAAAAAAATAATGTATGTATAGACTGTAACACATGGCAACCTTTTCATAATTGCATTTCTGCTAATTTGAAAGTTCTGCTACTAAACACGTGGAGTTGAACTCTGTTGTTTGCTGGGAGTCTTGCTAATATTTCAGGCTGGCAGCCTCCCCCATGTGCTGCTTTTATCACGTGCTGGTGTGGGACACAGCAAACGGTGCAGCTGTATGCCCTGCATGAAGCGGAGGCTGGTCCTTGTCTCCAGTCTGTGTCTGTTTAAACATCTGGGTGCAAAATGCTGCATGAGACCTGGGTAATGCACCATGGATTAAACAAATGCTACACGTAGTGGGAAACTAGTGCTGTCCTCATAGACCAATTAGGCACCAATCTGTATTTTATGTGCAGCACCGCTGTCTTTAAAGCACCTGTGCACATTCTGTGTCATTTGGTCCTCACAACAGCTCTATGGAACTGGTGGGGAGGAAGAGGACTGGCAGAGCGTCACAGGAGCAGTGAGGTCCTCCGAGGTGCATAGCTGGTAAGTGCAGGACTGGCATGCAAAGCCACGTCCTGAACTCTTAAGACCCCAGCCCTAAATCTCTTATGCACACTGTACATTTCTGCGTGGCTGGGATGTTGGCCTGTTGCCGTCCTATGTATAACCTCTGCTCATATCATTCTGGAAAAGACCCCAAAGTCTGACCTGGTGGAATCTGGGCACCCATTTTTGTGCTCTTCCTCTGCGGTCTCCATGCAGTCCCTGCTTCTGTGGCCCTGTCACCATTTCCTGAGTTTGTCCTGTGACTTCTGTCACCTTCTGTCTTGCAGTTGCACATGCTTTTCATCCCCTCTTACCCTGTGAATAAGCTCCCAGAGTTGCCCTCTGGCCCAGCATGGGACAGACTTCCTGCAGGCCATTGCCTCAAGTCCAATGGCTACTGGGTACTGGATGAGGCCTGAGGAGTTCCCCCTGAAGAGAAGGTGGGGACCTCAGCTTGTGCTGGCTAGGTTCTTGATGCTTCTCATGGAGAAAGCATTTCATGCTGTGTCAGTGACAGGTGCAGGCAGATCATTAGGCAGAATCAAACACTTAAGAAAGTGCAATGCCCAAGGGATGGGGTGTACTGCGGTCTGGCGCTAGGGGTATTTATTTGGCCTTGGGGTGGCCTTGGGGTGTCCTGGAGACAGACAATCTAGGACGTTTGTCTTTTGAATTTTATTTATTGTTTACCTCATTTCTGTCACATTCCCCGTTGGTGGCCTAAAGCAAAAACTGACTTTTTAGACTAGGTTAAAATGCAAACTATTTGCATGTGTTTAAAATTTCAAAATCTGGCACCCAGTTATTAACCTTGCTTCCTTGAGGATGGAAGTCTGTAGAATTCATGGATTAATGGTGTTGGAGGCAAAACACAGGCCCATGTTACGAACTTAGCGTATCTTTAAGACTCAGGACTCAGGAGCAAGGAACCTGGAAGAAAAACCAGCTTAGGAGTGAGAAAGTGTTGTAACTTGGGTAAATCTGATTTTTTCTTGAGGCTTTAGTAGCCCCAAGATGACAATTTCCTGGGTCCTTTTTACTACTGTCATCAAAAAGATGACCACTCCCTGGGTGTCCAGCTCCTGATTTCTCCTGAGGTGACTCTTTGGTGTGTCACGCCCTGCCAAAAATAAAGCTGAAACTCTCTCCATTAGAGGAATTCTTCTCCATTTTCCCAACGCAAAGCATTGGGGGCTGCACCTGAAGTCTCAGGTGACCTTGATGCGTTTTTTGTAGAATCATTTATTGTGGCCTCCTAATCACCTTCGCTTCGGGTTCCATTCCACTTCAGTAGTTACTTTCCTCCTCGTTTACTTTGATAATTAAAGGTCCTTGCCCCTGCCCCAGCTCTCTTACAGGAAGTAAGCTGCTTCCCTTCCCAGACATTGGCTCCTGTGGCCTGCGTTCAGCAGACATTCAAAAATATTTCTGGACAAGCAAGCAGAAGAAAGACTGTTAGAGATAAGGGGAGGGATGGGGGAGAGACGACTGAGAGGAGGGCAGGGAGTCACGGGTGAGAACAACAGAACGAGTTATGTCCGTGTGCCAGTATGCAAAATGAAATTCATCATTCTGTATAACAGAATGTACATTAATAAATTTTTAAAAAATTTGTTGAGTGGATGAATCTGCTTTGCCTCCTCTAGCTGTACAGTCCCTGTGGTGCAGCCACTGTGCACTTGGGTATTGAGCTCCTCACCATTCCCGGACCCCACCACCCCTACACCATTTACTGTTTCCCTCATTTTCTTCTGGGTCCTTTATTCAGTTTCTCAGACCTATTTTCTTTCTTTATTTGTTTTGTATTTTAGGGAAGGGTCTACAGGGTGTTCAGGGTCTCACTACTGGATCAGATGTGTAGTGATCCTCCTGTTTACATCTTCCTAAGAGCTGGGATTAACAGGCACATGCCACCACGCCCAGTCTCAATTGCTGTCTCAGCATGCTGGGGGGGCGGTGCCTGGCATGGCAGGCCTGGGAATCAACCCCCGTTGCGCCTGCTTGCAGGTACTTTAATCCACTGAGCTATTTGGCTGGCCCCCTCAGACCTGTTTTCTCTTGGACACTTGATAATGTTCTGTTCAGTTCTTAAGATGTTTTTTCTTTTTCACTATTTTCTTCATTGTATTCAATTATTCATTATATGTGTAACTTCATTGTCTCTGTAAGTTTTTTATTTCTGATTCTGGGCATTATTTTCTTTGTAAAATTCTCTCAAGTTTGTATGGAGGTATTCAGTTTTGAGTGTTAGGTTATGATTTTCTTCCACTTCATGGATTTTTGGATGGTGATAACTGTCAACATTTGCTAGGTTTGTTCTATGATTTTTTTTTTCCTTTAACTTTAAGCATTTTGTGGGGTTGTTTTTTGGTTTAACAGCTCACACTCTTTCTGGCAGCATAAAGAGACTTAATTTCTTTCATAGCTGGTAGCAGTGGTGTTGGTGGTAGTGGTGGCGGCGGCGACGGTGGTGGTGGTGGTGGCGGCGGCGGTAGCGGTGGTGGTGGTGGTGGCAGATGGCGAGAGTCTGACGCATCTTGTTTGTCTTTCCTCGGTGCAGTGTCCTTAAGTTCTTCCTTCCTGTTCCCTGCCAGGTGCCATGCCTTGTATTCTTTTCCAGAGATAACACTTTTCCAAGGCCCTTTCTCTCTGTCATACCTTCAAGCCCTTCCCAGGCTACAGCTGGTGCTGAGAACTGCCAGATCTCAGACTTGCGTTTGCCTATAATAAAGTACCTAGCACAGTACTTTATCTCTTTAGAGGCTGTTTAGTCCATGCTGTGTGTCCCCTCCCTGTGCATGTTCCCCACTCTTCATACCCTTGGATTTGCAGCAGCAGCAGCAGCAGCAGCACTATTGGAAGTTACGGCTTACTTCACTTATGGGTGATCAAAGTGTGTGGTGTCCTCTGTCCCTAATAATGCTAAGTGGCATGGTTCTCCTGATGACATCTTCCCTCTAGTTGAGTCTGTGGTCTTTTGGGGAAAATGTACACAACATGTTGGATCCATGAAGTGGCCCTTGTGTTTCATACCCAAAAGCCCCTACAAGGAAAGTTGTGGTCTCCCTATGTGCAGGTGAGAAAACAAAGACTCAGGAAGGCTCAGTAACTTGGCCAAGATTGCTGTGATAGTAAGTATCAGGATACAGGAAGATATTGTGTGTGTGTGTGTGTGTGTGTGTGTGTGTGTGTGTGTACATGTGTCTACATGCACAGATATAGATGTAGCTTCAGAGGAGAAAGTTTAATATATTGTGAAGTTGGCCTCGCCCTGGATTTAATTCCCAAAACTACAGGCAGTAAAAATTTAACAAGGAAAAAATAGAACAAAATGTCTGTAAATCATTTAAATCTTTCTACTTTCCTTCTCCTTTTCATCTGTGTTCTGTGCTTGAACTTGAGGAGCTCCCTGTAGAGAAGGTAGGCTTGTTGCTTGATCCACTCAGATTTTTCCTTCAGGGCTCACTGAGTTCTGCATCCAATTCTTCTATTTCCCAGGCTTTGGTTCCTGTCTGTATGCGGTCCACATCTCGACCCTGACCCTTCGGCCCATTTGAAGTTAACTTTTGCCATAAAATCCCTAACTGGATGTTTTAACCAGAATTTCCTATCAAGGTGTTTAAATCCAGAATGCTTGTCAGGGTTCTGCCTCCAGCAGGAGAGGGTTCTGAGGTCCAGGGCCAGGTTAACTCACTGCCTACCGATCACCTACACTAAGGTCAGTAATAAACACTTGACATTTCATACATAAAATAATAATAAGTGTCAGTGATATAACTCCATGGTATAAGCTCCTGCCTGGCAAGCGCAAGGTCCTGAGTTTGATCCCAGATAAAGCGCACACACACACACACACACACACACACACACATAATAATAATAATAATAATAATAATGATAATGATAGCTGATAATATTTTGTTGAGGTTACTGTGTGGTAGGGATCAGGCTACCTATTTTGCATACATTGCTTTATCATGACACCCGTGAAGGTTCTACCATAATTTCCATTTTTACAGATGATGAAAACAAATGCCCGGATACTTCCTGAGAAGCTAGTAAATCTGACTGTGCCCTTAACAGCTATGAGCTATGGGTTCCATACTGAATTCGGATGCCTCGTTCTATAGCATCTTCCTTAGCATTTCCTTTCATGCTAAATGATAGACGGTTTACTTAGGAGCTCTAGGAAATTGGGAGACATCCTTTCTACCTTCTTCTCTCTCCTTTGCTAGCATTTCCTCTACCTCAGTATGTCTTGGATAATTGTCTTTTTAAAATACAGATCTCATTTCTCACTCTGGTGTTCAAAGCCTGCTGGTGACTTTCTCTTTACTCAGAGTGCCCTTAGTAAGCCCTCCTCTGCTGTGACAGGACCCTGCATGTTCACGGGGCTCATGCTCCTTGCTCTTTCCAGACAAGGCCACACTGGCCCTTCCTGTTCTCAGATTCCTACTCGTCCCCTTTGCAGCACTAAGCATCATTTGTGACTGTGGACTCCTGGTGGGATTGTCAGCCTGGCACCTGCCTCCTCTAGGCTGCAGTGGCCTCAGAAGGCCAGGCCACATCTGTTGTGTTCATCCTTGAACTTAAACTGTAAGCGCTTGGTAAACATGGAGCAAATACTTGAAAAGAGAGTAGTATATTGCGCTCAGCTTGTGACTGGGTGCGAGATGAGCTTCTCCTTTCTAATTCTCCATGCTTGTCTGGCAGAAACCTAAGATTCCCAGGCACCTGAAGCCCAGCAGGGGGTGAGAAGGCACTCAGGAACAGACAGTAGTGCATTCTGGGAGCTCTGAGGGAGGGCAGAGGGAGCCAGAGCTCTGCTCTGTCTCTGTGGGAAAGCCTGTTGTGATCCCTGATAGGGGAGAATGGATTGAATTAGACCTAATTTGTAAAGTCTGTATTTGGTAAGCCATTACTTTGTTGGTTTTGTAAAGTCAAACTTAGCAACAGTTACTATGGTATTTTCTTTCTTTTTTTTTTTCTTACTGCTCCTTTCAGCCAGAGGAATATCTGTGTTTCATTTTCTGTCGTGGAAAACCCCATTAACTGTGAGTGTGCCATTTCTGTTTGCAAGGATGTTCCATGAGAATGGAAAGGAGCTGGCAAGGGAAGCTTCATGCTTGACAACTGTCCGGGAGGCAGTGCTCCCCAAGAGCCTCTGCAAAGCTGCGCTATATCCTTGTGACCATCTGACCTCTCTCCAGGACACCTGTGTTGGCTATCTTCGGGCTCACCATAACTTTAGTTTTGAAGGCTGCTGTTCTTTCTTATCACATGTTCCTCTTGCCTAAAGCAGAGAAGCTGCCCAAGAGCCACAATGACTTAAATCCAAACTTCCAGTAACAGCTCCGCAGTAGGCACCGTTGCCAAGGGCAGATGATTTCCTTACTGCTGTTTTGTGCATTCTCTCTGCCAGGTAATCATGGCAGCAAACAAGGATGTGTGCTTGTCATTGTGATTTTGCCTTTTGAAATACTAGATTCCAAGCAGAAAGCAATGTGCTTTATCATATTCCCACACATATGTATTTATTCTTTGGGTACTTTGGAATAGCCAAGTGCAAAGGGCCACCATGTTCTTTTCAGACTGCACATGGAGATAGGAGCCACTGCACCAAAAATGCTCCTGGTCACTTGGAGAGCATGTGGCTGGCAACTTGCTACTTCATAAGTTGAAATCACCATTTTCTTTGACAAATTGCTGCCAAAAAGGAGTCAAGCACTGAGTGTTACCGCTTTATCTCTCCTTTTAAAAAATGTTATTAGTACTTTACAGCAAGGATTGGCAGATTGTCTCTGTAAGAGCCAGATTGTAAATAGTTGAGGTTTCACAGGTCTTGTTTTCTCTTGCCAGCTAGTCCTCCCGCCATTATAGCGCAAAAGCAGCCACAGACCACATATGAAGAAATGGACGTGTTGTATGCCAGCGCAGCTTTTATAACAAAATAAGCAGAGAGCTAAATTTGTCTGCTGGGCTATAGTTTACTGACATCATTAATATACTTGAAGGTCGTTAGGTTAAAACAAAACCAAAAAGGAGGACAGGAAGGAAGGAAGGAAGAAGGGAAGGAAGGAGGAAAGGAGGAAGGGAAGGTGGAAAGATGGAAAAGAAACAGGAGAGGGGGGAACAAGGGAGGATGGGACTTTTCTTAACATATGACCAGTCCTAAACCAAGACTTTAGAGAGAGAGTTTGTGCTTTCACACCGTGCAATTACATTAGATGTTGTCTGTATCACAGAGAACAAAATTGAGTTACTTGAGGTCACTTGAGTAGAATCAAATTTAGATAGGCCGGGAGATGTAAATCCTACCACATTCCTTAGAATTATTGCTCATACTTCTGGGCTATGTTTGGTCAGCATGAATTAGATGTCTGCTATTCTTTTCTTCTGACTTAATGATCCTTTATCTACAACCACCTCTTACAATTATCTTTTCTGCTAAAATGAATGACCTTTTGGCAGGCAGTGCCCCAGGGATCACCACATGTTGCCCTGATGCCGATATCAGCGTGAGGGACGCTGGTTTCTTTCCAGCTTCTGGACATTTCTGATGGAGTGGATGGGGCAGAATCTACAGAGGTGGCAAAGATCCAAACTACTACACGAGAGAAGTTCTCACCATTGATGAGTTGTGAGAAGATGGGCTTTGGGTGCCGCTTTTGGAAGAGAAGGGAATTGATGACAAACTGAATTTATCTGTGAGAAAGCCTCTTCCAGGAGATATGGATGCTTGAATATGACGCAGGGAAATGTCTACTCATAATTTAGTGGTTTAATTTTAGATCTGGCTCAACTGTTTCCATTTCACAATTGGAGAATTAGAGGTTGTCTCATTAATAGCATCGCTCATTCTCTATTGCTCCATTATAAAAGCATAAACATAGTGCCTATTGATTTTATTTATCCTTTGCAGATACAAAAGGAATAATTTTTTTAGCATGAATGGTTAGTATGAAGTGCTACATAGGAGACCTGCTTATACTTGAAAGTGAATTCTTAGTTACTAGATATTCAAATTTAACTGATGGTTTCATATTTTATTTGGTAGCCCTTTTGGGGGCACACAGAATGAAAATTGGGAAAGAAATAATCAGTGTTGGCTAGTAGAATATACAAGTTTTCAAATTCTAGTACTTGTCAGGTGAATTTGTTATTAAAAATACCAGAGAGTATTATTAGTATTTTTTATAGGGATACCTGCATTCCATTTTTTTTTTATTGTGGTGATATGGGAGAGAAAAAGTCCCAACCTGCTAGATGTCTGGTATGAGTTCATGCTCTCTAAAATTGAAGAATGAATTTTAGGAACAAGGGAGGTTAAGCGCAGAATATATTTATTGGAGAAAGAAGGGGATCCAGTGGGTTGCCCCAGATATTAGTATTAAAGCAGTGCCCCCCAAGTAACTGTGCAAAGCTCTGGGACCTGCTGCTCTATGATGTTCACTATCTGGTGTTCCTTGGAGTAGAACTTCTCAAGGAGATACAGTGGTTCTCTGGAGTTGACACCATTGCCTTCTGTAGGCTGAGCCTTCCAAAAGGATTGCTCTGTTGGCTCAGTGTTGAGCAATTCAGAGGCTGTTTTCAGTTTCTGTCACTTACTCATCCTCCCACCAGATTTCTTTCATATCACAATGTGATGCTGGGGCCTGGGCTTAACGAAATGTTGGGAACAAAGTGGATGTGATTGGGGAGGGGAATGGTGGAGGAATGGTTCCCTCCAAGATCCCATAGAGCTTCCATTCCAGCTCTAACTCAGTTCTCAGTTCCTCTCTTCTCCTCCCTTTCCAATGCTTCTTTCTAAATGGTATCACTTTGGAGATTAAAATAACCTTGGGAAAAAATGATTTGATCCAACATCCTTGGAATTCATTCAAGTCTTGGTGTTTGCGTCATCCATGGTGTGACCTTGAGGTCTCCAGTTTCTCGGCTACAGGAGAGGGTAAATGAGTTGAGAGGCTCAGGTCCTCTTGGGCATCTCTTCTGTTGATTCAGAGGGACGCTTGGACAGTAATGTGCTTCATTGTCTAGCAGGGAAAGCTTTCCTCTGTGATGCAGGAAAGCTATAGAACTCTGTGGTGGGTTGGAGGAAACAGAGAGTTAATGTTTAGAGAAAGTAGCAGAACATCCTAGCACTTCTTGTCAGTGTGATAAATGGAATGGGGGATTTAATGCCTTGGTTTATCTGAAAGTGACCAACCCTTTTGCTCTGGTGTTGTGTAATTTCCTCTACCTTAGCAAAGGAGCAAGAAGTGGGCAGTTTAGAACATATTTTTGTTTAGCTATTTCACAAATAGTGGCTCATATGGTCTTCCTCAGGCATCTCCTAAAACTCAGCAGTTGGCCTGAACTGACGCTTCTTAAGGAAGTCATATGGATAATAGTGGATGGGGAGCATCTGAGGCAGCGTGAGGTCATTTCTCAGCAGAGCTGGCTCTCCAGAACTGGATGTTAAACATTTTGGAGCATTGCAAGGAGGCATTTGGTACGCACATCTATTACTTGAAGATGACCTCAATGTAAAAGGATTTATTTATCCAAATAATATTCTTGTAAATATAATTTCAAGCTAGAATGTCCTTACTGAAAACCTTGCTCTGATGTGCTTACTCATTTTGAAATTCGGCCCAACAATAGCACATCAGGCCAAGCTATTTGTTTGCTTTTCCCCTGACTCACTGGGATTCGAGCAGAGGACACCTACATAATTGTGTGTATGTGTGATTGTATTTTGTGATAGTTGTGTCTAAGTTAGCCTAACACACAAGTGAAAAAATAAAATGATACTCTGCATATGCACTTAGCTGGCTCCCTTCAGTTGAGGATATACATGCCTTAAAGTTGGAGGGCCGACTGTCTAGCTGTCTAATTTCTATGCCTCATCGAATCCCATTAAGAATTTAATGTCTGTTGTTCATAATGCAATTTTATATAAACTAATAAACATAATTTTGGCTGATCAAGCTTCAGTGGATTTTATGATAGTTGATTCTCAATTATGAATATACAAATTATCCAGAACAGTTGATGTCCTAAATCAGCTTCTTGCTAGAATGTGCTTCTAGGTATCTTCTCTTGATCAAGCTGGTGGAAGCTCAAGAATCACATATTTTTAAGGCCTAAATTTTTCATTATTAGGAAATTATGAAAGATGGATGATATAATCTTTTGTAATAAAAAATAAATAACATTTGTGTTAGCCATACTTCTGGCCTATCATCTTTTTTTAACTATGTGTTCAAGCAGGAATTATTGTAAAATGAATATATACTGTGTGCCTGAAGAAAATATATTAAGGATCTCTTCAAACGTAGACTATGGCTGTGAGTAAACACAGGTTTTCACTGTTGTGGATTTTCTGTGTATATATTGCCTCATGGTTTAGAAATTACATGTACATACTTTTCCTCATTTGATATTTAGTAACAACTCAATGTTATTTGGAGTAAGATGTGCCAAAATTGTTACCTCTGGTTTGTAGAGGAATAAAATGAGGTTCGGAAAGGTGGTGATTTGTCTAGAGGACTGTAACTAAGCTTACAAGAAGGACTACAATTTTTAGTCTTTTCAAAAAGACCTTTGATTGTGGAAAATTTCAGGCATTAGTAAGTGAACTTCAGTTACCCATCACTTCCCTGCTGCAATTATCGATGTCCTGCCATCCTTGTGTCGCCTGTACATTCACCAACTCTCACTGCACACGATGATAGTGTTGATGGTTTAAAAATAGTTCGTAAAGCAGAGTTCACATACACTAAAACATCTTCATCTTGGCTGTACAGTGATAGCAAATGGATATATCTGTGGAATCTGAGCCCTGTCTTGGTAGTTCTATCTCCTCAAGAGAGTCCCCCCTGCCCTTTCTCAGCTGCCCACGCTATCTAGGCAAGTGCTGTTCTGATTTGTTTTTCACCTGAGATTACTTTGCCTGTTCATGAACTGCATGTGACTGCAGTCCCACAGTGCCTAGCCTGTTTGTGTCTTGTTTCTTCTGCCCAGCATCCTGGCTTTAAAGTTCTGCTCTTAGGTGCCAGAGTTCAGTGCTGTTCGTGACACTTGAAGCTGTATCCTTCCCATCTCATAGTTACAAAGATGACTTCTGGATGGATGGAGAAGAGCTTCGTGTCATCATTTCTTGAGTCAACAGAGAGAAATTGGCAGTTTTGCTGGGGAAGAATCCATTGTTCTGTCCAGTCACAGCTGACTTTGCTTGGAAGGTTCCTGTAGAGGGGATGCTGCACCATGGAAATGGTTCTCCTGCAGCGCGCTCAGTCATTGGCTTGCAGAGGAGGTGTCATTGGCTCTCAGCCCCTGCTGATTTCCTGTAATGTCCTGCCTGTGTGTTTTTTGGAATTGCCTTGATCAAATTCCTTTGGAGATTGTGCTGATTTTTTAAGGTCAAGAACTGATAGTTGTGAGATTCAGAAAGCCATTTACCTGTCTCCTCATTTTTAATGAGATTACTTCATGGTTTGTTTTTACTAATGAAGTAGACAAGAAATGATCAAAATAGTAGTTAAATTACTGTACTCAGAGCTTACATTTAATTTAATTTCATTTCATTTAAAAGAAACCAGTGAAGACTCAACAGTAGAATTAGATCCATATGTGTTTTTTCTCAGTGGGGAATTTTGTTTGAATTCTTTAACTCAATTATCTCTATTTCAGGTTGGAAAAGGCAGAATTATCTTTACTTTCAGCTCTTAGGGAAGAAATATTTAAGAGTTTAGACAGGAATTGCTCGTAAGCAAAGCAGTGAACCCAAGGATGAGCTAATTTATAGATGTCTCGGGCCCACTTGACAGGCAGTACTTCCTTTTCCCTGAAGAAAGTTTATACATTGATCTTAGTGAGTTTCTTATAGCTCTTTAACTAATGGGAAAAAACGAGAACCCAAGAGGTAGAATTCACTTTTACTGTGTTTCCTTTGCTGTTTGGATTCAGAGTGAGTCAGTACTGGGTGATCTGTTTCTCATTTGAAACTTGTGCAGAATACAACCCGCTTCTGGTGATCAGGACAGTCATTGAGGCTCATTGCCGGAATCCCCTTCAGTTGTTAGGAAATACAAAGTGCTGATCTTCCGGTTGTAGCATTTGTCTTCAGTTCTTAGTTGTGATGTTTCTACAGTGAGTAACTGTTGTGCATTAAAGTCTCAATTTCCTGGAAAACTGGATAAATGCTTATTTCCTTTTATCAGTTTCAAAATTGCTTCCTCCAAAGTTGACCAGTGATTTTTTTTGTTTTAAAAGGAGATCATCACAAACTTATGGATTTAAATCTATCAGCCATTATTCTTTTTGATTACATTGTCCCATTTAGGGCTACAGGACTATCGTGGCTTTCAAGCTCCTGTCTTCCTGTTCTGGTCCAAATAATGTTTGATAGACAAGGATGTTCCCATTGGACTTTTTATTCATAGGTCTGGAATTGGGCATTTATTGAAGGGTATGTGGTTCTTTTTTATGAAAATCACCTTTCAAAATATAATCTGGGCATCAGGGGTAGTAGTTACCCCTTGTTTAGTTATTATTTTAAGGTTTATTGAGAGGATCAAGTTACTTTAAGTAAAAATCTTCATTATTTCATGCTGATATTTCTAATTCTTTTTTGTTGTTGTTGTTGATATTTCTAATTCTAATTGAAGATTACAAAAGATTTTTTTTTTTTGCTGGAACCGGGGATTGAACTCAGGCCCTTGCAACTTGCCGGGAAGCGCTTATTCTACTGAGCTATCTCCCCATCCCCTACAAAAGATTTTTCAAAACTTAAACTCACTGACTTCCTGTCTTTACCTTTTTTTCTCCATGTCCCAAATCTTTGTTCCTAATAAAACCAATACATTTCTTCATTTCTCAGCGGACTTCATTTTAAAGATTGATGCTTATCTTTGATGAAGTTTTTAAACGAGCAGAACTAACTTTTGCTGTTAGAAATCAAAATGCTGGTTCTTTAAGTAATAGCTGATTGGGAGGCTAATGTTTTATACTTTGATCTTGTGCTAGTTACATAGTTATATGCATTTGTAAAACATCACCCTGTACACCTAAGTATTACACCTCATCCTTCATGAATGTTATGATTCATTAAAAGAGAGGGAAAAACATGTAAGAGAACTCATGAAAAATTAGGTTAGAAAAGTAGAAGGTAACTAACCAAGGACTGTAAGGCTCAAGGGACTAAGGGTAGAATTATAAAATCATAGAAAATATAACTGTAAAAGGACCTTGAAATTTTATCTGATCTGTTTTTTCTACCTAGTCCTTTTCCCTTTTACAAAACCTATGTTTGAACATGTCTGGGTAGAAAAAGGGTTCAGGAGGGTGAAACTCAAATATCAGTCACAAGCTTTCACAGTGTGGAGATGGCCAGAGGCCTCGATGTGAAGTGATTTATGTGAAGTGAAGAGATGGAAAACAGATTGCAGCAGTTCACATGGAGAATTTGAAACTGAACAAATTTCAGCATCGGTTGACCTTCCTTCAGCTGTTTTCTCACTTTGAACCTTTTCTTAGAGAAAGGATTTCAACTCTAGAAACGAGATATTCAGTCTGTGAACACAAGATAAAATTATCTTACAAGTCTTTCATGCCCACTGAGGTCCTGGTTTCCTTTCTAATCAGGAAAACTATCTCATCTTGGGTTCTCCTGGTCTCAAATTTTAATGTTGCTGTTATTGTAATTTTTTAATGAGAAGGAATATAAGCCACTTTGATTTGTATTTTATATTAAATGGAATAAGATGGTTGTTTCCCGCATGCAGTTGACATGTGAAGCAGAATATTTATATGTGTGTGTTCTAATTTGAGAATGCAAACCTGAATTACTTACTATATAGGGAATTTAGGATTAACTGCAACAGTGAGTTAAAAAAAATACTGCTTAAAAAACTCAGCTTAAAAATGCCAGTATTAAAAGCATGTAACTTTTCAAGCATAGTTCTACAGACCATAAAGTAAGTTTATTAAATAGACTCATTTGTTTTGAATGTTGCATTTTTCGTACCTGTTATGAAACAGACTGTTTTTGATGGGAAAAAAATGCAGAATTACCAGATTTTTAAGATGGTATCAAAAATGTTAATAAAACATTATTTTGCTATGAAGATTCAGATTCTACCTTCAAGAATTTTATGAATTAAAATAAATAATACCTAAAGTTTCATTGTGTTTATTTAACTTATTATTCATTGCTAAGAAGGAAATGTTAATATTTTGAAGTAGATGTCACCGAGAGGCGGAATGTGACAAGAGTGAATTCCTTTTGATATTTCAGTAGAAAATAGCTTAGCACCCTCCCCGCTTGGGACTCAGGGATCCTGTGGATTTACAGTGAAAGAGAGAAATGAGAATGGTTGTTTTTAAACCTCTCATTGTTTAAAGGCCTAATGTTAGGCCATATGCAACCATGTTCACTATCCTGTTGGCTTTCGTTTAGTGTGAAAATTAGAAGGCATTAGTATAGAACAGTCTTTCCTCACTTCAGTTAACACTTAGTTGTAATTATTAATTTGGGGATAGGAAAGCAAAGAATCAAATAGGATTGAAAGTGAAGAGTTGGGGAACATTTATCTTCATTGCATGTACTACTCAACACCTAGGCCCTAAAACTTCAGTAATCCTTATCAATAGCTCTAGGCAAAATCTTCTAATCCTGTAGGTTTAAACTTATAATGAAAATAGATGAAAAGAATAAGATTGTATTTTGTAAAACATTTTTAATAATCCAGACCATATCTACTCTAAAATGAGAATTAGTTCCATGACAGATTTCTCCAAAAATAAACTGTTGCTATGACCTTGGGCAAAAGGACATACGCAGAGTAGACTGCAGCGCTGGAGAGAATGTTGTACTCACCTAGCAGTCTAGCATCCTTGGTTTATAAAGAGATGAAGTCTCAGGAGAAACTTAAGTGGCTGGGACAGAGTGACACACTGTGAAGCAGCACAGCGGTGGGAAACCCAGACTGCTAATTCCCAGTCAGTGATCATTCCTTTCTCTGATGGTGAACCTGTGCTCGAGAACACGGGAGCCCCTGGCTGCAGAATCTTGTCTTTCATTCCTTGACTGCAAAGCCTACAGGCTTGCAGAGGTGCTCAGCTGTGTACATCTCTGTGTGTTTGTACACATGTGTGTGACAGACGTCCTTGGTATTTTCTAAAATGATTTTAACTGTAATTGGCCCCAGGATCCTTAAGACCAGTTCTGTTTTTGCCTGCTCAGTCAGCACTTGTAGTCACCTGATACCCAGTTTCCAACGAAGTTGACATAAGCTGTGCAGTTTGGGTCTCACTTCATTATGACCTGCACTGGGGTCAAGATGTGCATCTCCACCCCAGCTTCCACAGCGCTGCCACTTGCTATGTCCACTGAGATCTGTCACTTACAGTTTTCAATGCTGTAAAGCATCAAACCATGGAAATGTAGAACTCATCTACTTAGGAAAAAAGTGAAGCAAGTCCCCTGAAATTGCTTGACTTGAAGCATCTTTTTCTTATAAGTGTGCCCTAGCATAGGCATCATAGTACCTTGTATGTCCCATGAGTTTCCTAGTGAGCTTGGAAACAATTTTGGCTCAGACTGAGTGGTGAGGATTGTTATGGTTTGTGTCTACTTGTCCTCCCAAAGGGGGGACATGCAGTCATGGGACGGACTTCTAGAGTTTGTGATTAACTCATGATCCACTGGGATTATGGGTGTGAGCACTACACCCATCCTGGGGCAGATAGCCTGAATGCAACCTAAGGGAGACTGACTTGCTGTCTGTAGCCATTGTTGCTGCTGCTCCTCCTTTGCCGTCTGCTCTTTGCTGCCACCATGAACAGTTGCTCTCTGCCATGTGCCACTCTGCCATGGAGCCAGCTGAGTATGGACTGAAACCTCTACTGACCGTGGGTTAAATAAACCTTTGCTTCCTTCAGTTTGGGTGTCAGCTATTTGTCCCAGCAGCGAGAGAAGCGTAACTGAGACAAGGACCCATATAAACGGACCTCGTCCATCAGTAAATTGGAAGCAGGACCTGTGATAATTGAACTGCGTGGCTTTGAACTGTTTAAAATATGAGGATCCCTTTTAATGTGTTCAGTTTGCAGGCAGTACTTGCTCTGTGTGTTCATTTTCATCGCTTAGCAATGATCATGTAATTTCCAAGGGTTCCCTCGGTCTCACCCTGGAAACTACTGGTGTAGACCTCAAAGGGAGTTTTAAAAATTCAAAGAAGACTATTGATATGGCCCGGTAACCTTTATAATTTTTTTATTTTTTTAGAATTTTATGCTAATTGTCTTCATTTAAAATGTGTGTATTTCTATAAAATAACTAGACACAGTTCCAGACATTTTCACAGGACAAAATTCTATTTCTAGTATTTAGTAATTGTCCCTGGGTGCTGTGTTAGAGATCATTGGCTCTCTAGCAGTGGCTTGAATGGGAACATGTAGGCCAGCCCGTGGAAGATGCCAGAATTTCCCTAGTGACAGGAGCTGGGCTAGGAAGTGTCCTTTACAACTGGCCTAAATCTGACAAGACCGAAGCATGAACTACATTCTTAAGCCTTGCCTCATCGAGCTTTGCTTTTCCTTGCTGCCTTCCCTTTCTTCCTCTCCTTTTGATTTTCCCTCCTTCCTTCTACAGCTGTTTATTGAGCACCATTAGCCTTGAGAAGCATAAGAGTGGTAGGCAAATTCTGTCCCTGAAGGAAATCTCAAATTGCAAACTGCGAAAGTGCTAAAATAAAAATGCAGGCTCTGAGACTGTGATCAAGTTCTGGCCCAGCGTGCAGGACCAGAGAATCCTTCTGTGAGGAAATGCCAGTTGGGCTGAGTTGGGATTTACTAGATCTTAAAAAAAAAAAAAGAAAAAGAAAAAGAAGTGTGATCCAGGCAGAGGAAAAGGGCAGAATTAAAAGGAAGAGTCGTGTGATGTGGACGGAGCGTAAGCTGGAAGCAGGGGCAGACCAAACCGAGGTGGATGGTGCAAGACTGAGATACTGGTCTCAACCCTGAGAGGACTGCCTTGTGCTTCGTGAACCAGCATGGCCCTGTGTGTATGTTGTGATTTTCCTGAGCCAGCACTGACCACACTGGTCCTTATTGACCTCCCAACCAGGAGTGTTACCTCTGATAACTGTCCCCGACACAGTTCCAAAGAGGACAGAAAGTGAAGTCGAGATGCTCTCTTTGAATATCAGGAAAGGCACCGCACGCAAAGCTGCTCTGCTAAGCCAGCTGCCCTGCTTCGGACCCCACGGGGCTGTGCTTCTTCTGTCTGTGAGGTGGACGTGGCACAGGCAAGGGAGCAGATGGCACTCAGCCGCCGGGTGCCGCGGGCCAGCACAAATGTGCGCTGGGAGTCTGGCGCAGGTGAGGCTGCGATGTCAGAGCACAGCTCCTCTTGGTCTTGTGACTCCAGGAAGCTTGTGAGGTCAGCCATATGCAGCCAGAAGGGAAGAAGAAAATTATGACGTTTAAGCAACTCCTGGTTCGCTTAGCTCGCTCTTAGATGTCTGAGGACCCCCGCAGCTGTGTTCAATGCAGTTGATAGGCGCTCCAGCTTCTGTTGGCACTTTCAGATCTTTCCTCATTAGCGACCCTTGAGCCTGGAGAGGGCTAAGAGGATGTGTGCGGCATGTTGACTCGTGGCATCCGTGGGGCCCCGGGGCACTGCAGGAGTGGGAAGCCAGACAGGCAGTGCGGTGTTGTTTGTTTTTTTGCCAGTGAGTTACAAGCTGTCAAAGCAAAGTTCCTAATTTTCTCCTCAGTGACACGATTCTGTCTGTTACCTCTTCACTTTCCTCTCTTCGCCCCTCCCATTTTCTTAAGCCTTATCATAACAGGAAATCGTTACTGGAAGAAAACTTGGAATTAAACGAGGCACATCCTACACTCTGCTAGTCATAGTAGTATATGTAAGGATAGGGCATGCCATGTCTTTGCAGGGAGTTTGCAGGTATACAGGTTCCATAAGGGGCAAAAAACCCCCAAAAACCTAGAGAAAGGAATATTGCCCGAGCACCTGAGGCCAAGGTAAGTCCTGTGGCACAATAGGTTAAGTAAACAAGAAATCATTAAGTGTTTGCTATGCACTAGACGCTGTGCTAAGCCCTTAAGGCCATAGGAAAGTTTCAGGCAAACAGGGAACTCATATTTTAACTTGAGACCAGCTATAAATTTACTCAGCATAAAAAAATGTCAACTGGTTGAAGATGAGAACAGATGAGGTGTCAGAAGGCGGTGTGTGATTTGTTGTTGCCAAATGAAGAGCACTACCATGGGGGGAGGGATTTTCTTCAGCCACATCCAGCCTCTTTATTGCTGAGGACCCTCTGCTGTGTTTGTGCTGCTTAGCACAGGAGTAGGCGTGGTGGAAACATTGGAAGGGAGTTAGGAAGGAAGGTGAGAGGGGAAGGGGGAGAGGAAGCCAAGAGAAGGGGAGAGTTGTGCGTGCATTCAGGCTGGGCCCAGTGAAATTTTAAATAATGGTAATTTTTACCTGTTTAACCTTCCTAAAAAGGTATAATTTATGTACACTAAGATACACATTTAACTTTTTTTGTTTATATCAATATCCAAAACTCCCTCCAGAGGAAGATCTAGAACATTCCTAGCAGAGTAGAAAGCTTTTTTATCCCCTTCACCTGTGTCACGTATAGTAATTGCCATTCTGACTGCTGCTGCTACACATTAATTTAGACTGTCTTTGAACTTAGAGGAATGGGGTTGAGCTGACCCTGTCGATGTAAGCTTATTATGCCAGCACCTGGAAGGCAAGAGGATCACAAGTTTAAGCCCAGGCTGGGCAACTTGGCAAGACCCCATCTCAGAATAAAAAATAAGAAGAAATAGATGAGGATGTAGCTCAGGGTGAAGGCCCTGCGTTCAATCCCCAGTACTGGAGAGAAGAAAGAAATTATATGGTGTTTTTTAGGTTAACATTCTCATGTTTTTGGTATTGCTGTTATCAATAGTATACTCTTTTTTCATTTCTGTGTATTCTATTATGTGAATAGTCTATAATATTCTATTCGTTTCTCTCAAAAATAAGGACTCAGTACAGTGGCTCAGTAGTGACAGCAAGGGACATCTTTGTCTATGTTTTCTCCTTCTGTAATCTTCAGCATAATGATTTCCATCTAGTTTCTTTGCATTATTGTTCTAAGTGCTTCCTACAGGGTAGTGTCTTTGCTTGACTTCAGCCTGCGGCTTCCTGTGTTTATGAAGATGTGCTTTGGCTTGTTTGGTCTATATTACTTCATGTAGTTTTTGTTCCCTTACATGTCATTATCAGCAGAATATAGTGCAGCTTTTTGTTCCTTCAACTTCTCTGTAATTCTGCCAGCAGTGTGTCATAGAGGGTACAAGTCAGGAACATCCCAGTGGAAGTGATGTGTAGGGCAAGATATGGCTGAGGTGGCATGGAGCACTTGTGCCGTCTTGCGGCGTTCCATCCTCCTGGCACCTCCTTGTGCCCACCAACCTGGAAGCACTTCCCATAGTCTTTTCCTAGTGAACGTTGAGTTAGTTCAACTTTTGGAGTTGTATGAGTACTGTGAATTGGGATTTCTGTGAAGTTTCTGAATTTGCACTCAATTCAGAATTTCTTGGGTATCTATACAGGGGGAGAACTGCTGACTCATGCTAGCAGATATTACCAAACATTTTTCTAAACATGCCAGCTTATGTTCCCACAAGCAATGTGAGAATTTATTTATTTATTTATTTTTGCGGAACTGAGGATTGAACTCAGGCCCTTGTGCTTGCCAGGCAAGCACTTATTCTACTGAGCCATCTCCCCGGCCCCAAGAATTTAAATACATATTCTAAACTGTTTAATAGGTGCCAGTACAGTTTATTTACAATATCTAAAGAGTCCGCTCATTATAACCCAAAGAAAAGAGAAAGTAAAATTTTCCCATATCTACATCTATTTCTAAACTTTGAGCCTTTTCTTTCCCTGCCTGATCCAAGTTATATTATAGAATAAGCTCCATAAAGCCAAAGCTCTGAGTTCTTGCTGCCATATTCTCAGGACTAGGCATTGTGTAAGCATCCAGCCAGGATCTGAACAGATCGCAGGGTGGAGGTGTAGTTTAGAAAGACTGATATAGGAAACAAAGTATTTGTTCTTCCAGACCAAAGCCCTTAGCTCTGCCACTTGCCAATTTCAAAAGGTCTTTAGTTCCACAGACTTCATTGAGAGTCTGCTGTGTGCTGAGAACTCTTGGACTGCCGCTGCTGAATAAAATCAAGGACCTCGGGTAGGGCCAGTGATACCACACCAGCAGGGCCCAGGATAGGGTGGCAGGAGCCACTCCCTTCAACTCCTTGAGTAGGACAGATTTGTGGACCGCATCACAGTAAAATGGAAACAGTGGTAGGATCTGGCAGCAGGGCTGGTGGTGGGTCCAGGTCAGGTCTACAGCCTATAAAAGAGTGGATACATTTCGTGAAATTCTTTAGTTTAGGTCCGTTATCAAGAGCAGCTTATTTATTTATTTGTTTATTTGGAGGAGGATAATGAGCAGGAAGAATCACAGAAGATGATCATAAATAATTTGAATCTGGAAACATATATGATAAGAGTTTTGGGCAAGGTTTGTTTTGTAATATAAGAATCTCTCTCTCTCTCTCTCTCTCTCTCTATATATATATATATATATATATATATATCTGTTAATTCCTTGTTATAACTCTGTGACTTAGATACCCTTTAACAGTCCCATTCACAATTAAGGAAACTGAGAAACAAGCAGGAGACATAGTGCTGTGGCATACTGCATTGTGTCCCCAGGGTTCATGTGTCGAGAGCCTGATTCCCATGTCTGGGTGTGCAAGGTGGTAAAACTTAGCAGTGGAAGAAGCGGAACTTAGCAAGCGATAGCTGGCTCATTGGAGGCATTCCCCTTGGAAAGATTAAGGCAATTTTCATGGGACCTCTTGTTTAGTTGTCAAAAGAGGATTTGTATGAAAGGAGCAACCCTGCCTCCTCCTCTGGTTTTATGTCTGGCCATGTGATTTTCTGTTTTGTGCCTGTGCCTGCTTTGACGCTCCCATTTACTGTGGGGCTTTCACTGGAGCCAAGCAGATGCCAGCATTATGTCCTTGAACCTGTGAGCTAAATAACATTTTTAAAAACAGTTACCCAGCCTTGGGTATTTTGTCATAGAAATGGAAAACAAGTACACCCAAAGTCACATAGCTAGAGAGCAGTAGAGTGAAAACATGAACCTGAATGGCTCCAGAGACCTCAGCTACGCCTTGTCTGGTAGTTGCCTGTTGCTTATGCTGCTTTGAACTTTTAAATTCGGGGGTCTTTTTGTCAGCCTCAGAAAAGTTGAGTGTTTGGCATGAGCATTTCATTGAATTTTGCATGTAATTTTTCTTTGAGCAGGCAAATTTGTAGTCTGAAGAAAGTATGGTTTATATCAAGGTGGTGGAAAAACCCATAGTTCTCAGCTTTGGAAAAGAAAAATTTATCCTTGTCTTATCTGTATTAGGAAATCTGCAGGGATAGGTCTTAAGTATATAGAGTATTGTGTCTCTTACCAATAGGTGCATGCTCTGAGCAATGTTGGGCTGGGAAGTTTTGTCTTTGTGTAAGCATCATAGAGTGTACTTACACAATACTGGATGCTGAATCCTACTATACAGATTGTGTGTGTGTGTGTGTGTGTGTGTGTGTGTGTGTGCATGCAGTATAGCCTATCACACCTAGAACCATGTGACAAAAAATAGATTAAATCAAGCACAATACAAAATGATGCAGTTGAGAACTGTAGACATGAGGTATGTGAGGCTGCTACCAGCTTAACACATACATTGACTTTATTAAACTTTTTAATAGTAAGAATTATGCTTTAAATAATGATAAAAAGTATATTATTATAAATATATAAACAAGTAGTCACATATTGCCCTTATCAGGTATTATGTACTGTATGCAGTTATGATCCTACATCCTTTATTTTGCAGAACCGGGGATTAAACTCAGGTCCTTGCACTTGCCAGGGAAGCGCTTATTCCACTGAGCCATCTCCCTGGCCCCTATCCTACATCCTTTTGTATGACCAGCAGTACAGGAAGTTTGTTGACACCAGCACTGCCACAAATGTATGAGTAATGTATTGCATGATGATCTCTGTGTAGCTATGTCACTAGGTGACAGGAAATTTTCAGCTCTATTGTGGTCTTACAGGACCACCATAAGACAAGAGTAATTGAAATACACAGTGACTGTTTAGATTTTAAAAATCTACTACAGAAAAGTACACTCAGCCATTAATCCGCCTTGAAATTCTCCCTGTCACTTCAGACACTGTCACTCTTGCCACTTTCTGATGGAGCTTTGAGAGTCCTCTGTGTATGATGACAGCTAGTGTACGCTGCTGTCACGTGCCATCCAGCGAAGGCCAAGAAGGGTGGGCTAGGAAAGCCTTATGATGTGCCCACATCTGCCCTGTTCACCAGGTCTGGCCACCCAGGACTCCAGGCTCTTCCCAAAAGTCAAAAAGATCATCAAAAGTAAATGCTTTAAACTGATTTAGAACATCGAGTCAACCCTAACAGCTCACAGAAAGACAAGACTGTGCAGTTCATCTTGGACCAAAATGTCGTTATATGGCACATGATTGTATTTATAATCTCCAAAGCAACTTGAACTAGTGTGTGTGTGTGTGTGTGTGTGTGTGTGTGTGTGTGTGTGTTTGAGACAGGGTTTCACTATATACTTCAGACTGACCCAGAATTCACTGTGTAGCCCATTCTGGCCTCGAAATCGTGATGGTTCTCCTGCCTCAGGCGTCCAAGTGCTAGGGTGACAGGAGCGTGCCACCACACCTGCGTTTGAACTAAGTTTTATCTGCACAATTGTTTTTTTAAGGTTAATGTTTTTAATCAAATTTTGAGAGTTTACAGCCATTATTTACCTGAACATTTTTTCCCTGCTACTTTCTTTCCTTATTTCTATCTTTTTAAAAAAATTTTATTTATTTCAATGAGAAAGAATAGCAATGAAATAGTTTCAAAACAGGTTATTAGGACAGTTACAATAGTTAATACATTGTATATTATTGTCTTCATAGTAGTTACTCATAGCAATTATTCAGAGAACAAGATGCAGGCATGATATCTTGTCTAAACAATATTAGTAAAAACCTTCTCATCGAACTAATAGAAGGTAGCTGTATATATATCCTAACTATTTTGTATATACATATTTTTTTCACTACAAAATGATCCTTTATTTATATCCCCCCCTTTTTTTTTTGTTTTGTCAGAGATGGGTATTTGTTCCATTGTTGTTAGAGAAGCTGTATTTGGAGAAGTCTTTAAAGGACCTTTTCATACTTGATGCCAGTTCAAATATTTATTAGCACAAAGCTTGATCTTTCAGGCAAATGACTTGAGGATCAGTCAGTCAGGCTGAATAACCTGCAGAGGGTTTCATTGCTGAAAAATGTCAACACTGAGATTTGATCCACACCTGTTTAACTCCAAGGTCTAGAGTCCTTTTTCATGGACTTCCACTTATGCTAAAGAAAGTGCTTAATTTCCAGAAAAGTCACTGTCAACATCATGACATAGGCTACCCTGTTTGCCCTTCAATTTTTTTCTTATCAGTTAATATTGAGTTAAATTTCCAAAGAACCTTTTGAATTGTAAAAGGTAACATTGTTCAGTGTCTCAACCTTAAAAAAATTATTCCAGTTTTACTGCGAGTACTATCTATAAAATACAGGAAGCTGTAGTCATAAGAATGCTAATGTACTTAATTTAGTTGTTTAATTTTGGTGTGGCCTAATCAAACAAGTAAGTTGCTATGGAAACCAAACGGAAATCTAGAGGAAGAGAGATACAGTAAGAGATCTAAGAAACAGGGCATTTTGAAATAATTCTATCAGTGTTGCATAGGAAGTAGAAGAGACTGACTCAGGAGAAATTTGTTTAGGATTATTCAATTACAACCATTATGAAAGGCAATACAGATTAAATCAACTTTATACTTCTTTAGGATCTGTTATGCAATTTTAAAACATTGCATAATTTATGGCAATGGCACTAGCAATGTTTACTCAGTTTATTAGCTTTCAAACATTATTCTGACCTCAGTTTGCACGTGACCAACATATTTATACTTTAAAGAATATATAGTTTTTGAAAGACTTAATCGGTCATAATACTTAAGGTTCTTCCGCACCCTATTCAAGGATTTAGCTACTGTCCCAGTAATCCAGTAGATGCTAGGAACATGATGCCAGAGACTGACTGTTCCAGGTACCATTGATGAAAGCCAAACCAAGTAGATCACTCCACAGAAACTTCCCGTTAGCACAACCTGAGTCAGGACCGCTCTGTGAGAGTCTGTTCTTGCATCTGGGTGTAGGATATCTATTCTGGCATGGTTTGGGCCTTAGGAAAATTGCTCAAGTCTTAGAATTCATATTAAAACTTATGTAACAGTTTGTGGACTGGGTAGACAGTGAACTGAGGACTGAGACAGTGGTCTGGCGAGAACACACTGAGCAGCACAGCCCTGGGCCCTGTGGAAGAGTGAGTGGGCCTTCACCCTGCGAGCCAGTAAACATTTGAAGTCAGCACCAAAGTGGCACATTAGGACTTGTGAACTTTGCCCAAGTATTATCAGACTGCCAAGGTTTCAAGATTGTTTTGTTAATGTTTCCCTCTCTGAGTGCTAGTGGGTTCTCAGATATATCATATTCTCTGATTTTTATTTTTTAAAATGTATTTGGTACAGGGTCTCACTACACAGCTCAGACTCATAGTGATCCTCGTTTTCAGCCTGTTCGGGACTGGGATTATAGGTGTGGGCCACCATGCCCAGACTCCGTGGTGGGCTCAGCGTGCCTGGGTGTGGGGCTGGCTTGGTATGTAGTGCCAGGGATCGAACCCTGGTCCCTGCGCTTGCCTAAGCAGGTGCTTAGTCTGCTGAGCTATCTCGCCAGCCCTGATTTTTCCATTTTGACTATTTAAGTTTAAAGTGGATTAGAGGCAATGACTGAAATCACTGCTATAAACTCAGGTCTTGAGAACTTGTTATCCAAAGCCTGGAGATAAGCAGTGCTTTGTCTCTGTATTAATAGAAAGAGGGGACCAAGAATCTTACAATTTGGCTAACTTGGCTAATATCAGTTACATTAATGAGAGTGAAGTTTTTAATACACCACTGTAATAGTTGCTCGCAAATCACCATGTGGTAAATATAAACAGTGGTTTCTTTGCTCTGCAAGTATCATTAAAATTCTCATTATACAAGAAGACAAGTGTCAGTACACTATCTTTTTTAACTGAAGCCCTTCTTCAGCCAAGCTCATTTGAGTGCATGCACTCACTTGTGCATCTGTGATCAGCCACAGTGAGCTGTAGCACACTTTGGTTTCCTTCTTGCACACTGTAGCAAAAAGTAGAGCACCTGCCATGCACAAATGTCCCCGTGGTGCGGGCAGGCTTACAAAGGTGGAGCACATGTGGACACAGCCCTCAAAGAGACGCCAACCTTGAAGAGAAAAGATGTTTGTGTCAGCTCTGGTCAAGATAGGCTGGGGAAATTCCAACAGTTGCTAAGAACCTGGAGAATAAGTTCTGCTTGGCCACAGGAGTTGGATTCATACTGTCCTTCTGAGTCTAAAAGGAAGAAAGGGATCTAGACTTTGGAAGTGTAGGGGGAATACTGTTGTAGTCAGAGGAAGTTTACAGAGGGGGCAAAGGGTGGGCATCGCTGGGGGCTTGCAAGAAGGCCCATTGGTGAAGACTTCAGGAAGCATATAATGGAAGATAAAGTTGGAAAGTTATTTGTCACTGGGGTTATATGATGGAATACCTTAGACTAAGAAACTGGAACTTTCTCTCTCTTTCCCTAGTTTCAATACTAACTCAGATGTTTTGACCTAATATCTGATTATTAGCACTCATTTGGCAGTTGTATTGAAAATAAAAAATCTCTGCAATATTTATAGTATGGCTCAAAAAAAGCTTTTTGTTTTTGCTTAAAATATTTGACAAGGGCCACCTCAAGTGCATTGTGTGACCCTATCACTCAGAAAAATGTCAGTCATAGCATACAGTATGTGCTCATTTAGATTTTTTCCAGGGTTCAGTGATACTAGGTTCTGTATTTTACAGTGGTTTTCTCTGACCAGTTGGATAATACTCATGACCAATTTTCTATTTCTCTGGCAAACAAGACCCAAGGTTGTTTGAATGGTGAGTCATTGGCGTCCTTTAACATTCTTCTCAGTTTTCTACTTGGGGTTTTCCCTTTAAGTTGGACGCATTGTGAGCAGTGAGGAGCCCATTGATTTGCTGCCCTGAAAACAGCAGCCCTGGTTTTTTTCTGTTCAAAGTCCTTAGGTTCATGTACCTATGAGGGAGTGCGCCTTGGAAATATTCTAGCTTGCTGTTTTAGCTCTTGAAAGCTATTAGAGGAATCCTATCAGATAGGCTTCACTTTTCAGTTGATAAAAACGTGAATGCAAAGGGCCATTCTTCTTGGAATCCTTTACCTAATGACCCAGCCGACTGAAGCCTCATGCTCATGTGGACAAGGTTTATTCTGTTTTCACAACGGTGGTGACTTATACCCTGTTGTAATCAATAAATGATTATAATAGGAAGCAAGCACTTACGTAGTTTTAAGTCATATTCATCCAGTCCTCAAAATAATCCTAGCAGTTACTTCTCCATTTTTCCAGGACGTGAAATGGAGGCACTCAGAAGCACTGCGATTTGTCCAGGGTCCCATTACTGTTAATTGGCTGTGCAGTTGGGCTCTAGCATTTTTACCCTTGACCTTGTTATAATCCAAGCACACCAGTAAGAACATACTTAAGCAAACACAATGTATGCGTTAATATTTGTGGCAGTTTATTCTGTGGCAGTTTATTTATTTCTCATGTTAAGCTATGAACATGAGAAATTCCATACTGGTGTTATAGTACACAGACACCAGAAATCTAGCATCCTCTTGTTGTTCATGAATAGCTGTATGCTTGAGCAAGGCTTCACAGAGGAGGCAGTTGAGCTTTGAGCTAGAACAAAAGTATACTTAAGAGTCAACAGGCAGAGAAGAGCATTTCAAATAGAGAAGAGAATGACCCAGTCAAAAGTGCAGAGACCTGAAATGGCATTCAGTGTGCGCATCTCCAGGAAAATACGATGGGCCTATGTAGGCCTCTTCAGATACAGGAGTGCCAGGCAAGTTCTTATTCCATTGAGCCATCTCCCCGGCCCCAGTTACAGGAGTGGACCCATCATGCAATTTAAAATTATTCTTCTGGAGGGCTGACCAGATAGCCTAATGGATTAAAGCAATCCATAGCTTGCTGAGACAGCGATTGAGACTGGGTGTGGTGGTGCGGAACTGTAATCCCATTGCTTGGGAGGTTGAAAACAGGAGGATCATTACAAGGCTGATCTGTGTAGTGAGACCCTGTAGACCCTGTACTAAAATAAAAAAAAAAGAAATTACCCTGCTGTGAAGTTCAAAAATTGTCCTCCAGAATAATGGCAGTCTTCTTTGTGCTACCATAATAGAATTCAACAGGCTAGGTAATTTATAATAAACAGAAATTTCTTGGCCATAGTTCGGCAGACTGGAAAGTCCATGATCCAGGTGCAGGATCTAGGCGACAGCCTTCCTGCTACATCATAAGATGATGGTAGGAGGCATCCTGGGGCTGAAAGTGGGGTTGAGAGGTGCAGACTACACCTGCAGTGACAGCACCAGTCCATTCATGCCCTCCTGACCAAGGCAATTCTTATAGGCTCCATCTCCAGATACCATCACAGTGGCAATTAAATTTCAGCATGAGTCTTGGGGAAGACATTCAAATGACAGCAGATGAACCTTTATATCCAAGCAGAGAGTTTGCAGTGTCTCTGAAGTCCTCAAGATTTTAAGCCCATAGGTTCTTTCCCTGAAGCAATACACTATAATTGAACAAGAGGGCAACACAATTAAATGTATGCTTTAAGAAAGGTGATGCTGATGACAATGAAAGATGTCTTGTAGAACAGAATGGGAACAGAGAATGGAAAGGTAATGAAAAAGAAGCTGTAGTTTCTAGCTTTAGTTTTTAGCTTCAGATAGATAATGAGGCCATTAACCAGGCAAGCTACAAGGAGAAGCAAAGGACACAGTAGACAATATTGGCCTTGATTTTTCAAACTCGTTGAGTTTTAGGTTCCTGTGATAGACTTTAATGTAAATGACCAGTAGGCAGTTGAAAATATAGCCTGAAAAGGAGGTTAGCAGTAGGGAGAAAGATTTAACAGTCTCTCTAGTAAGTACTAGGTTGAAGCTTTCCAAGTGAGGCAAGACCTCCAAGGAGACTCTACCAAGAGAAGAAAAGGGCAAAGGAGGAGCCAATAAATCTGACTTGGGGAAAAGAGATGGGTGGGGGGAGCAGCCGCAGAATTGTAACACTTGTGCACTTTCGGTATGCCTGGACTTAATTCCTTTTTATAAAAATATTTATTTATTTATTTGTTACAAGGTCTTGCCACGCAGTTCAGACTCATAGTGATCCTACTGTCTTAGCCTCCCTAGTGCTGGGATTACAGGCGTGTGCCACCTGGGTGGGTACAGCACACCCGGGGTTCCAGGGCAGCGTGGCATGTGGTACCAGGGATCAAACTCAGGTCCTTGCACTTGCCAGACAGGTGCTTAGACTGCTGAGCTATCTCCCTAGTCCCTGTACTTAATTCTTTATACACATTTATTTACTTAATTCTCAAACAACTCCAAGGAGGAGATATACTTTACAGATGAGGAGCGGAGGCACAGACAGGTGGAGTAACTTGCCCAGGATTGCAGAGCTAGTAAGTCCCTTGCAGTGGAAAATTAGCAGGCATGTCACTGAACAGATACAACAATATTTTATTATATTTTTTGTAGATTTAAATATACATTAGTAATTATATACATTAGTATATTTAATTATATTTAAATATAATTAGTATATTTATTCAGTGGTGATCACGTGCTTTATTTTCCAGTGATCATTAGAATTTATGAAGGAAATGTGATCTGAGACTTTGATAAATTCCCAAATTCCCTGGCATTGTCTTAACACAAATACTGTTAAGATTTATGCATTTCTTAAACATATTTTGATGTAGAATGTTAAACTTCCACTGACATTTTCTTTCAGTTAATGAGTACATTTGGCATGTGTTAGAACACTCTTTGAATTGGTTTCATAGTCACGTTTTATTATATTGCTATTAGAAAATAAGTTAAAGTGTCTCTCCAGTGATCTGAGATAGCACCCAATTCAATTTCTCCTGTCTCTTTGAGTCCGTCCCTTCCTTAGAACGTCTTCACTTCGTTTGCCCTTTCATCATTCCTCTGGCAATGGAAATTTTCTTTGCAGTTAAGATTTTTCAGAAGAATAACTCACTTGGTCAGGGTTATGCACATTAAAGGGTGAAGAGCAGTGAAACCACCCCTAAGCCACCAATGCTGGCTCTTGCCTGGCAGGGTATGCACACTACAGTTCAACTGCCTATTTATTTTTGAAAAATAAATGTATTCGTTAAAATAATTTAATTCCAAATATCACTGTTGAATGTGCATTGAGTTGTAACTAAAATTCATATTTTCATTCCAGTGTCATGGTTTAATAACTGATACTGTTATGAAACAATGAATGGCTGTTCAATTTTAAATGGTCAGATGTAGCACAGCTCAAGTATCTTTTATCAGTGAATTGTTACCGGAGCCGAACCATACCCACTCATTTCCATCAGAATCTTGGTTGCTTTTTTGCTACTGTAGCAGAGGTGAATAGTTGTACCCACAGAACCCAAGATATTTACTGATCTAGATCTTTACAGGAAAAAGTTGTTGACATGCTCTAGAATGTAGTGCTTTCAGAAGATTAGGATATGTTCTAAGCCTATCTATAGTGCTTATAGAGTCACTGGCATTCTTGTATCTTTATATAGTTTCATTCAGCTGAAAAATAGAACCTCCTAGATAATAACGAAATTGTAGACATAAGTAATGTGCAATCAAAGTTTTTACCTTTTTGATCAGTCATCTGATGTTTTGGTGAGATTAATGAGACTAGTTGGAGGGGAAAAAAAATCGTTTGAGTGTTTCGTAGGTGCCAGGTCCTGCCTATGTGTGGCTTTTTGAATTTGTAGAAGTACTACCCCTGCCATCAGAGAAGTGCCTTCCCATTTCAGCTAAGGATGCAAGAGCCTGTACCTAGGTTTTATGCAGATGCTGTGACATTTTGTAGAAGACTTGAGCATCCTTGGATTTTGGTATCTGAAGGGACTCCTGGAACCAATCCCCAGAAGACACTGAGGGATGACTGATTCATAATTCACCTGGATCAGTGTTGTAAAGAAGAAATAAAATTGCTGTTTCCCTGTGATTACTTTGAGAAAACAAGAGGTCTGTTCCAAGCCCCATGGGAGGCTGAAGCAAGAGCATGGTGAGTTCAAGCTCTGCCTGGACAACTTTTCAACTTAGCAAGACTCTGGAAAACCAAAAAAGAAAAAAAAAAATTAAGTAAAAAATAATAAAGATAAGATTAAGGATGTAGCCCAGTGTGAAGGCTCTGGGCTTAGTGCCCAGTACTGCACCCCCCTTAAAAAAATCCTCTAGGCTAAATGGATTCTGTCTGCGCTGCCTGGTATATGTCATTATCAGTTCCTTGCTTGCCTTTCCTGATGCCCACTCTCCCTGTAGCTCCCCGTCCCTCAGGGCACAGATGAGGCTATTTCCCTGGGGTGTGCTCTTCCGCTGGTTCTGCCTTCTGAAGCATGACTCTGTGACCCCTTACTCTGGACCTCACTCCTATCATTTACAGCTCACAGTGGAATGTATCATTCACCGTCCTTGAGACCCACACTGTTCCAAACTTCTTTTCTGTAGCCCCTCCACAAAGCTCTTCTTTTAAATCTTTAGCTCTGAGTCCTGGAACTACAGACTACGCATTCCCAGTGCTGAATTTCCATACACTTTCCTTGCTGCTTGAAATGTCCTTTATTCATCCCTGCTGGGCCATTTCCCACGTTACTACAGATCTTTCAAGTATTTCCGCTTTTGAACAACTTCCTCTGTCCTACGGAGCTCTCTCAGCGCATAGGCTCCAAGCTAGAATTTGTATTCCCCTGCCATGAATATCCACAATACATTTTCTGCTTTTATGACTTAAAAAGATTATTCACACGCCTTTTCTTGTTATGTTTGGCTAATCTCTCAATGGCCTAAAGGAAGGAGCACTGTTCTGTTGACTTTTTAAAAAAAAAAATATACTTCTGGATACTACTTGAGTCTCTGGGTTTAATTTTTTATATAATAACTTCATACTTGATTTACTTCTAAGTATATCAGTCAATCACTGTTTACAGGAACAATGATTTATATGGAAACTTTGATATGCTATTTCAGCTGACGAATTTTAATTTCTATAATAAATACTGGCATTAGGATCACAAGTCTGCATCTTGTACAGCAATTAACCACTAAGAAGAATATATGCAGTGTATTATTTGTTGAAAAAAAATAAAATAAATACTGGCATTAATGAAATCAGAAACATTTCAAGAAGGGTATTCTAACCATTCGGTAACAGTGACGGGGCTGTGTATTCTTCATCTTCAGGAAGTTCCCCCAGCACAACCTGTTTCCATAAAATATGTTGGCTTATAGTACTGAAATGTATCTCTAGAGTTGAGATACAGTGTAAAGGCCCTGGGTGTACTTGGATTATCACAGGTAGGAAAAAGAAAAATAAGTCCCTTATCAAAATGCTGCTGTCAGTGAAAAAGCAAAGCAATGATCTTTTCATCATCCTACATGGTGGTTGTAGATAAAGTAAACAAGGTAGCAGAGAAAAGTCTTGAAGTATGTCTTGGGTTACCATTTTTGAGGAAGCAATACAGGTATAGGATGTTTACCCCTAAATTGAAACCAGACCCTTATGGAAATGATGTGAGCATTAAAATCAGACCATGGCCCATATAATTACAGAAAACAGTTCAGAGTATCTCATTTATTTATTTATTTATTTATTTTTCTTGTGAAATGGACTTTGATATCAATTGTGGGCCTTTTGTAATTCTTGTGGGTATTCTGATTGTCCTTATTGGCTTTACTATTTTTTATAAAATGTCCCCTTATTATGTTATGGAGTGGTGGGGCTTGTTGTATCACGTCTCTGTTTGACAATATACACGTCATGTCTGGCTCCGGGGATCCAGAGGGGCTGCATCTGGGAAATGAGCACCGCGGCTGTGTTGCCTGAGCAGCCCACTGGGATCTAACCTCAGCCCCAGTAAAAAAATTAGAAGGACAAAGAATCCGTAGGTGCAAGTCTCAAGCCATGCATGTGGTGCTTTATTTTACTATTTTATTTTATTTTTATTTTTTCTTTCTCTACCCCATCCGTGACTTGTTTCCGAGGGGAATTTCTCTAATAAAGTTTGGTTTTGATTCCTTCTAGTTAGAATTAGCTACAAAACCTAATGAAACCCCTATGCTATTTTCTCGTCTACGGGCTCCCTCCCCCATGCACATACTTACTTTGTAGCTCTGTGGTACTGTCTTGCCCTTGATATCGTCTCTGATGGCTTACATAAGCAATGAGAGGAAGGTGTAGAAAATGCAGTAGACAAGAACACCATGTATAATAGGCAGAATTTGGGCTGTGGGAGGATTAGTCACAGTGCTTAAGAATTCTGTAGCTAAGATAAATGGAGCACTTGCTTCCTGAATGGGGCATGCAGGAGGAAGCATTGGCCAGATCACCGCATAAGAGTTTCCTGAGAATCCCACTTGAGTTGGTTGGTGTGGCAGAATTTATGCACATCAATATTTCCTGCCTTTACCTATTTTCACTTACTAGTATCTTAGAAGGAAGATGGAAGTTCTTTTCTGTGGAGGGTATCCTTAAATTATAGCATGATTGTTTTTGTCAGTATGTGTGGATAAAAACCAGAAAAGCTGGTGGGGGGCGGGGAAGAAAGGATCCGTCTTGCTTATACTTTTGAAAAGAAGCAACGTCTTCCCTTTTCTACATGCATTTCTTAAGTAGAGCTTTAAAAATTGTCACAAGGAATCATCTGACTCCAACTTGATAACATATTGCCTTTGGACTTCTGCCCTGTGTGCTGTTTGTGTTCAAAGCAGGATAGGACTCTGTGTAGTTTCTTACTTGAAGTAAGGTTGACGTCACTGGATGAACTCTGACTTTCAGATAAAACTTAGTATTTATGGAATGCACATATGACCGTGTAAAACTCTGTCCCAGTGAATCTCTTGAACCCAAATGAAGCACATAATTCCACCTTGAGTATCAGAGATCACTGGTTACACTAAGAAACCATGTGGCTGTAGTGTGGTGCAAATATTGAACCAAAGGTGCCTAGTTCCCTGCTAGGTTGTAGAGGGCTCCACACTTTATCTTTGTGGTTGTCTTTTCTGAAAACTGTACAATATGTCCACATGAACATTCATTAGAGCTTCAGGGCAAGCCCAAACTCCTAGTCCTTGATGTTGCGCACACAGTGTGAAAATACATTTGTGGTCTTAAAAGCAAAATGGACAGTGACAGATTAGTTCCTTACAGAGCAAGTATAAGTGGAAACCTTGTCCACATCACTCTGATGCCTCACGCAGGCTCCATGTGCAGCGGTCTGAGTGCTGGTCTCTGCTTCCTGAAATATACATGCCTGGTAGGGGAGATAAGTGGAGCAAGCACAGGTGAAGAACTGTGAGAGTGGGCCAGCCTTCCAGGGGTGGAATGACCCACTGGGACCAGGTGCACCGAGCATCTGCCTTCCTTGCTGAGACGTTCAAGGAAGGAGTTAGGAACTGTGGCTTCCAGCTGGATTCTGAAGGATGTATTGGCAGGGACCATATGGGGAGAAAAGGGGAAAGTGGGACCAGGCTCCTCTGTGGTTCCAGGTCTGGCTTCCATAGGCTGTTTGGGTGCACACACAAAATATATGACTCGGTGGGGAAAGGAGGAGCGTGCCTTGGGTGTAGGAGGAGAGGTCCAGCTTTTAAATTTCTCTTCGGCTACTTCTTAGTGGGGGAGACAGAAAAGGGAATCTTAATCTTACCAGTGGTCCTCTGTTCTTCTTTATCTTTGCCAATGGCCATTTTCAAGAAGTTGTAGTGAACAGACAAGGCTAGAGGCCAGAAAAGCTGTAAGGCAACAGCACATGCTCTAACCTCCCTGCTTTGCTCCCTGCTTGGCATAGTCTACATAGTGAGCAGGGAAAATGTGACTGAAGGAGTTTTATAGCTGACCATTTATATTCTACCTGCTTATAAATATATGAGATTAAAGAATATATGTTGAGACATGTGTGTAGAAAATAAAAAGATAAGGGGCTGGGAAGATAGCTCAGTGGAATAAGTGCTTGCCTGGCAAGCTCAAGGTCCTGAGTTCGATCCCTGGTACCAAAAAAATAATAAAATAAAATAAAAAGATATATTGCTGAACATATAAAAATAATCTTGATGGACCCTAACCTTAGCATTCTGCATCATCATCATAATCAACAATCACATTTTATTTAGACCTACAAGAGACACAGAATTGTCTTATAACAACATAGAATTTTTTAATTTTTAAAAGTTGGAGATGGAGTTAAGAGAAACACTTTTTTTCCCCCAGAAAGAAAGTGTTATGGTTTGTGCCTAGGTGTCCGCCCAGAGCCTCATGGAGTCATGGGGCAGTTTCTAGAGTTTGTAATTAATTCTTGATCCAGTGATGGGATTATGGGTGTGAGTGCTACACCTGCCCTGGGGCAGATAATCTGCATGTAAATGTAAGGAGGGGAGAGAGGCTGGCTAGCTGCCTCGCCTGCTGCTCCTCCCTTTGCTCTCTTCTGTCTTCTGCTGCCACCATGAATGGCGGCTCTCTGCCTTGTGCCGCTCTGCCTTGGAGCCAGCCGAGCTTGGACTGAAACCTCCAGTAACTGTGAGCTAAATAAACCTTTCCTTCCTTCATTCTGGGTGTTGAGTGTTTTGTCCCAGCAATGAGACGAAACTAACTGAGACATAAAGGCATTTAAATGAGCGCTCAGAGCTACGGCTTAGATACCTCTGCAGTTTCATCATCATAGTGTTTCATAGTGTGGGCAGGGCAGGGGACACTTCTTACTCCTTTTTTTGTAAGTAAAAAGAGGGGAAAAAGGCAAAATCGTGTGAACGAGAAGACTTGAAAAGGAAAGTGCAAACTTTGGTAGTAATTTTTAAAGCACATGTCTTCAGTGAGGTTTAAGGTTTGAAGGAGAAAACTGGTGTCTTGCTTCAGGATCAGAGAGTCACGGGTACAGCTTCCAGTGTGGGTCATTGTTCAGGTCTCTCTGTCTGTCTCTTTCTTTCTTTCTTTCCTTT
>NW_004524641.1:1777378-1793751 GCF_000260255.1 Octodon degus | reverse complement strand
TTTCTCTTTGGAGGAAATATTGGGGGGATTTTCTAAAGGGCTGTAGGCAGTCCTCCTTGACTATCGGTGAGGTTCTATAGAGATGCATTTTATGACTGAAGCCATTCTCTTTCAGGTTCTTCCCCTTGCGCTTTAGGAATTTAAGGAGCCATCCCTGCAGTTTACTCAGAGTTCCAGCAGGGCCGCAGCCGGCAGAGCTTAGACCACTGCAAACAGCTCCGATGGTAAAGCCAACCTGCAAGACTTTGATTCCATGATACAAGGTGAGTTATGTAAGCTGAAAAACAAAACCCAGGGTTTAATAGGCAAAAGATCAATGAGGCTTTGCCAAGTCATAGGATGTTTCTTTTACCGTCTGCCTTTCTATCAACTCTTAAAATAATGTTTTCTTTTTAGAACAATAAACACCTTTATTACATGAGTTAAACCAGGAGGGAAGGCTTATTTGCCTTTCCAGGCCTGGATTTTCCTCAGCTAGAACTCCAGCTCTTTGCCCTCTAGCACACAGCCATGTGCTTGGCCACATTGGCCTGGTCTTGATGCAATGCAGGCAGGAAGCTTGCCCTGCTGGGACTGCTCTTCCAGAAGACTGCTGATTTTGGCGTTCTTTTTCCTTTCATCATACTTCTTTTGAATTTTCTTTGATCGTTTTTTGTTTAAAATCTCCTTCTCCTCCGGAGTCAGTTTGTATCCCCTTTTTTCAGCCCGGGCCTGTGCCTAGTGGGATTCGTACCAGTGTCTATATGGCAAGCTATCAGTGAGCACAATGCAGTTCTTCACCAGGGTCTTGGTGTGGACCAGCTTGTTATTGGACACATTGTAAACAACATCAATGATCCTTGTTTTTCTTTCTTTCTTTCTTTTCTTCTTCTTTTTTTTTTTTTTTTGACAGAACCAGGGATTGAAGTCAGGCCCTTGCACTTGTCAGGGAAGTGCTTATTCCACTGAGCCGTCTCCCCAGCCCGATCCTTGTTTTTCAAGTACAACACTCAGAGCCCCAGAAAAAGTTTCCCTCATCTAGCCACAGGGCTCGGTACTTCTTGTTGCCTCCTTGAACTCTGTGTGTATGCAGCAGGCGCCAAACTTAGTGTTGGCCACAGGGTGCCCCAACTCATACTTCTGCTTCTTGTGGTAGGGATTTCTTTTGTCCCTGTCTTGCAGTGCTTGTGCCGGTTGTCCTGAGAGATGCCCATTGCTCAGCACCAGCTGGAAAGAGTAAAATAATGTTATAATCTGATAATGTTTAAATTATTTCAGTAAACGGTCCTGTTTTATATTTTGAAGGATAAGAAATAGAAAACATACAAAAATATTATTAATCTTTTTTTCTGTCTGAAATCTAGCATTGTGTAGAAATAAAAATGTACCCTTCCTTTTTTTTTTTTTAATTTTATTTATTTATTTATTTGTGTGTGTGTGTGTGTGTGTGTGTGTGTGTGTGGCCAGCTCAGCCCACCAGGGGGCGGGGCGGGCTGGCATGTGGTGCTGGGGGATTGAACCGTGGTCCCTATGCTTTGCTAAGCTTGTTCTAAGTAGGTGCTTTAGACCACTGAGCCATCTCACCAGCCCCTACCCTTCCTTCTTGACCAGTGAGCTTGTAGACCTACAATTAAAAATAGCTGAAAAGTTACCATTGGTTTTACATGCAGGCAAACCTATGTGTTAATGTATGCATGCATTTTTAAGATGTGCGCAATTTTTAGTAATCTTTGGGCATAAAGCGCAACTAATTGTTTCCTCTTTGCTTGTGTGATTGAACTGCTAATAGGATAGTACTCACTGTGTTCTACTTGTCATCTTTGATATTTGCACTTCTATTTTCAGAGCCATTTCAGGAAGGCCATTTAACATTTTAGGCCCCATGAGTTGGGTCTTCACAATTCACATACGTTCCTCCTAGTTTGTTTTTTTGGTCTTTGAGAATTTATGCTTGGCATCAGAAGAGGAATTTTTCCCTTGACTCCATTTTTAGCATTAATGTTGATGTATTTCTTGGCAGTGAGGTTGGTCTATTAAATCTTTAGTTTACCAGATAACTTGAGTGATTTAAAACTCATTGCATCATTGCAGAAAATGATCCAGAAGTGACTGTGGAGGTAGGGTGCCCTCTGGGTGGCGGATTGCTTTGTGTCACCACAAATACACCCCTTGTCAGAGTGCAGGTCTAGAAAGAAAAGGAAAGATTGAAACTCTCAACAAAGCAGACAGCCTCAAGGTGCCCAAGTCTTCTCATCCTCATCTTTTCATTCGATACATGGATATAGTGTGGATATTCTGGAGTTCAATGTGTACTATTGGATTATGGGAGGGAGAATATAATTTCTTACAGAAAATATGGGAACCGGCAGTCCCTCCATTCCTCTTTTCTTTCCTTCCTCCCTCCTATCCTTCCCCCTACAACCCAGGGACTGTTTGAACCTGGATGTCAGAGGTAATGGGAAGGAAGAAAGCAAGCTGCTTCTTTCCTCCACAGCCTGTTACACCTTTTTTTTAAAGACAAGGTTTTACTGTGCAATTCGGGCTGGCCTTGGACACACAGCGATCCTCTTGCCTCAACCTCCTGAGTGCTGGGATTACAGGGCTGTGCCACATGCCCAGAATATTTTAAATGTTTAAACTCTCTTTTCACAATGCTGTCTTCCCAAACCACTGTCAGATGGCAATCCAATATTTGTGATTTTTTTTTCCAATTTGTTTTTACATATGAAAGAATGATTTATACTTTAATTAGTCTGACTTTAAGGCTGATTCAAAATTAACTTTGTTGACTTTGCACAAAGTACTGTTGCAGTGAACTAACACGAAAAGTTTGACTCCCCAAAATTCCACTCTAAGGGGTGTTGGTAGACATTTAAAGGTTTTAAATTTCAGAATGAGCAGTCATCTAAATACATGTGTCTTACATCTCCCCTCAGATATCCAGATTGTTCACTTACTTCTATAGGCTTGCTTCATTCATTCATTCATTCATTCATTCATTCATTCATTCATTCATGTTTCCAGCTGTCTGTTGAGTTTCTGCCAGATACTGTTGCGTGCCCTAGGATTATAAAAGGTGAACAAGAAGCAAGACAGGGAGGTCTTTGGGGATAGAGAAGGAGCAGTACATGAACAAGGGCACTAGTGATGCTGTCCATGAAAGGAAAACAGTGTTGCAGGGGATGGTAGCAGGCATTGTGCCTACTCTGAGGTGACACTTGGGAGCTGAAGGGGGCAGCTGATCACTTGATTAATAATTTGAATACTAAACTTGCAAATACTGTCTAGCTTACGTAAACAATAGCTGCATATTGGATTTTATTGCCAAATGTGTTTTCTTGCTGGTTCAGGGGGCACTATACATGGCTAACACTTTTTCTTTTGCCAGTTTCCAAAAAGCAAGTAGTAACTGCAGAATATCCTGGGTGATGAGTATATGGGAAATCTCTGTAATATCTTTGAAATTTTGTGCAAGCCTGAAGTTATTCCAAAATAAAACAATTTTTTTTTTTTTTAATAAAAGGTACTGGCGAAGAAATGCCAGAATGGATACTAAATCAAGTATAGTATTGCTTAGATTTGCAAAGATGAAAAAAACAGTTAAGCAGAGAAGGGAGAATGGTGTGCATTGAGAACCCATCTTGTGAATGCCCTTGAATTCAAGACTTGGGTCCCCTGGCTGATTTTTGGACTAGAGAAATCCTGCCTTTTTAAAAAATGCTTCCGTTTAACTACTTAGATTGCATCAAACTAATAGAACTTACAAAGCAAGTTACTTGATATTTTTCCCTTTTTTATGCTCAACTAATGTTTGACAAAGGTGGAAAAGAAACTCTGTGAAAGGAGAATAGCCTTTTCCACAAACGAGGCCTGAGCAATTGGATGTTGGCAGGCAACACAGTGAGCCTTCATCTAAACTCTGCGTGCAACAAATCTACACAACAGGTTTCAGGGTAAAATGAAATAAAACTGTTAGGAAAAACAGCAGGAATCTTCAGAAGCCAAGAGAGTTCAATGAGATTTTAGTCTTTCCCCCCCTCTCTTTTTCCCCTTTCCATTCCCCTCTTTCTCCTCCTCCTCCTTTTTCTTTTTAAGTACTTTATTCAAAGAGTAGATATTAATGAAGTCTTCAGAAAATCAGAGAATTAGCAACATCTCCACTTGTTCAGTGACTACACATCCTAGGTAGTCGGATTCACTTTATATTTCAACTATTTTTTCCTACCATCTCACTAGTAATCTCATACTTAGAAAAAAATGTGTTGGTTCATGTTATGGTTTGTGTCTAGTTGTCCCCCCAAAGCTTCATGCAGTCATGGGGCAGGGACATCTAGAGTTTGTGATTAACTCATGATCCACTGAGCTTATGAGTCTTAGTACTGCTGGGATGATCAGTGTGAGTATTTTCCCCATCCTGGGGCAGAGAGCCTGAATGGAATATGAGAGAGACAGAGAGTCAGACTCCGTTGCCATCGTTGTTCAGCTGCCATGAGCTGGATGCTCTCTGCCCTGTGCCCCTCTGCCTTGGAGCCAGGCAAATAGGGACTGAAAGCTCCAGTAACTGTGAGCTAAATAAACCTTTCCTTCCCTCATTGTGGATGTCAGGTATTTGTCCTAGCAATTAGAGAAGAGTAACTGAGACAGTTCATTTCATGGGTATGATTACCATATAATCATGGGTACTGTGAATTTTTGAGCATGGTTAAGAAGGAAAATCAACATGGATTTAGAATGAAAAGTGGTAAATAGATATGTTTTCGTAATTTATTTCAAGGACAGAAGAAACGACAGGACAATTTTAATAATTATTAAAAATATTTAGAGTTCGGGCTGGGGAGATAGCTCAGTAGAATAAGTGCTTGCCTGGCAAGCACAATGTCCTGAGTTCAATTCCCAATACCACAAAAAAAAAAAGAAAGAAAATTTCAGATTTCTCAAAACTAGTCAAACAGTAACTATGAATAGGTCTTATGAAAGGAAATATTAAACTACTCTCAGGTGTTTTTAAGGTATTCATGAACTGACTTTATGACTAAGAACAAATAGTTGCATTTAATGTTTAGAAGAGATATCCTGTAGATTACTCAGAGGTGTTTTGAGAAGCAGGGTGAGAAGAGGTTTTAGTATTTTCACATTCTTCTAGTCAAATAAATTGATGTGGGCCACCACAACGTTAAATTTTTTTCTAAAAATTTTTAATTAACAAAATTGTAGTTACTCATCATGTACAACATATTGTGTTGAAATATGTGTACAATGTGGCAAGAGTAAATCAAACTAATTAACATTACCTCGTTACCCATTTGTGTGTGTGTGTGTGTGGTGAGAACATTTTTAGACTCTACTGCCTTAGCAATTCTCAAGCTTTTTTTTTCTTTTTAAAAATTCTGCATTTTCCTGAAATATTCCTGGACTAGGTTGTTTTTAATTTTTACTTTCAGATAAAATTTAGCAGATCTTTTCTTGTAGTGACTTTAGTGAAAACTAGTATCACGTATAACAGTTTACTCTGAAAAAAAAAAAAAGTTTCCATGGTCTGTCTTGCTGTTTTTCCATTTATGTATGGCTAAGCATACCCTGTCATCTTTTAGATGTTAGGGGAGACTGTTGAAGTTAGCACAAACTCTTGAATCCAGAATCCACTGCATAAATGACATGTCAGCTTCCATGCAGAGTAATGTGCCTCCCTACCCTGGAGGCTGTCTGATATCCTGTGTCTTTAGAAGTACCCTCCAGCATCGGGCCCCAAGAACTCATTCTCATGAGTCATGAGTTTGGTATAGAACCTAGTAAGCTATAGCCCATGGGCCAAATTTGGCTTGCAGCCTGTTTTGCCAATAAAGTTTTATTGACCACAGCCCTGTTTATTGGTTTGCATTTTGTCTGTGGGTGGTTTTCCACTACAATAGCTGTGTTGAGTAGCTGTAATAGATTGTATGGTTCTCAAAGCCTAAAATGTTTCCTGTCTGATCCCTTACATAAAAACTTTGTAGGGTTGGGGAGATGGCTCAGTAGGATAAGTGCTTGACTGGCAAACGCAAGGATCTGAGTTCAATCCCCGGTTCCGCAAAAAAAAAAAAACTTTGTAGATGGCATAGTTGAAGACAGTGCCAATGTTGTTTTTTTAGTTTCTGATTTTGAAATCCAAGAATTGTTGCCATTGCAAAGATTATTGGATAATTGAAAAGCTGTTATTCATTAAAGATACTTTTTTTTTCCTTTTTCTTTTTTTTTCTTTTTTCTTTTTTTTTTGGCAGAACCGGGGATTGAACTCAGGCCCTTGCACTTGCCAGGGAAGCGCTTATTCCACTGAGCCATCTCCCCAGCCCAAAAGATACTTTTGACTTATTTTCTTCTTTATTTATAAATAAATACTGTATTGTGTTTATGTAGAAATTATTTCCATAAGCTTCCTAAAGACTTTAGAACTAGTTTTGTAGTATAAAGACACTTAACAATTATAAATGTTGGATACTAAGTGCTTTATTAAACTTTTACTCCAAAATGTTTTTAACTTCTGAGGAAACATCTTAGCAGTTCCTTTAATTTTGAGGCTTCAAGTCCATGACTTGGGAGTGACTCGGTGTCTAGTACTATCTGGCTGTGCCCTGGTATGGTGTTGGATCTCAATTAGGGGACCCAGCTGGCAGTCCGTGCACCTGTACCTGGTGGCAGGCTGAAGGGTTGGAACCTCTAAGGTAAGGGTGAAGAGGGAGCTCCTCTGAAGAAACTCAAGCCAGTCTTGCTTCGTCTTTCCCTTTTCATTCCATCCAGGCCACAAGCCTATTGGTTGGTGTCACTCACACCCGCAGTGGTTCTTCCATCTTCAGTAAATATTCATTCAGTCAGTCACACTGAGAACTATGCTAATCCAACCAGTTGGGCATTTCTTACTCTAGTTAACACAGCAGTTAACTACCCCAGCTGAGAATGCCCTTCAGCGTTTCTGCTTCACTGTCAAGGGCATAATCAAGCATGTGCATTTCTACTAAGTTCCCAGGTGACATTCCAGTCCCATGGTCTTCTCGCAGAACCTCCTAATAGAAATTTAACACTGGCATTTCACATGCTTGGAGGTGAGGAGAAGTAGCTTTTTCATACCAACGCAATGTCAAGTGGCACTTTAAATCTTCTTTCTATTCTTTCACCTTCCACTACTATCTTTGTGACAGTATACCGCCATGACTCAGGTATCTGCTGTTATTGTCTCCTGTCTTCCCACCTTGTAGATTTTAACTTTTTTTTTTCTTAAAAAGAGAAAACCCTCTACTGTTGTTTTAAGATGTCCATGGAGTTTTTGAGTAAACTAGATTCTGTTTTCAGCCTGCAAGCTTTACCCTAGTGTTTGAGTGAGTATGTGTTTTAAACTACTTTTTCTTTCTTTCTTCATTCACATGAAATCCTGGGAGGTACACTGGACTCAGATGCATCTTTTCCACTTTGTATCTTCACTGAAACCCAAGACCATATACCCTAGAGCAAAAGGAAGACTTGAGCTTAGGCCCTTCCAAATTCATTTCCTTTTTAGTTATAATTTACACGATTAATGCCATATCTGCACCTCATATATAATTTGTCAAATCATCAGGAGGCCCATTCTTTTCTAGCAATATATATCCAAAGTATTTTGACACTAAAATAATAAGTGTGATATTTAGTCATTCTCTTATTTTCCTTTGATAAGTGAATTATGTTTCTAATAAGGACTGCTACAAAATCCATTTGACAATATATACTTATACATTAGTTTCTATTTTTGTAAATTTTTAAAGAAGTATACATGTCCTTTTGATGATTATGCTTTGATGGAAAACTAGCATAGAATTTTTTTTTCATGAAATGTTTTGAATCAAGTCGTGTCATAGATCAAATCAGCCACAAAGTTGGAACTCTTTGGACCTGCTACCTTCAAGGAAGCAAAGTGCAAGGACACGCAGTGTGTCCCCTCAGGCTGTGTTCTCTCACAGAGTAACTTGGAGACTGGGTTTAAAAGAGGAAGGATGATAATGGTAAGCATTTGGCATGGATTATTTACTTCTCCTTTTTTTTTAAATTTACATTTATTTTTTATTTTTTGCAGTACTGGGGATTGAACTCAGAGCTCCCTGAAGTACAGTTATTATCCTTGTTATAGGAGAAGAAACTGAAACACAGATTGAATAAATTACCTGTATTTGCATATAGAAAATGCCAGAATTGGAATTAGTTTCAAATCCAGGTAATCCAAGAGATTTTCTTTAGTATAAAATTAAAAACAAACAAGTAAACAAAAAAATAACCATAAGATCCAATGGTGTTTGATAGTTGGCTTTCAAAAATATCAGAATTCCCACTTGAAGCATTTAAGTGGCATTCAGCCTACCATCCTGGTACATTTCGAATTGCTAATGGCCTATTTCTAAAGGATGAGCCGGGCAGAAATCAATCACACCCTGAGCCCATGCAAGTGAATTGTGGGTGCTGTAATATGTTCTTAGTGGCTTCTATGAGCATTGATATTTTAGAAGGATGATAGCATCTCGTCTTCCTATGACATATCTGTAATTAGGTTAGGAGATGGCTAGTAAATTAGGTAGGTGGTAGGTGCTGTAATTCTTTGTGGTCAAGCTGACCCATCAACGGTGTTTAGAAAAAATTAATGCTGCTGCCTCTGTTCTGTATTCCTAATGCAAAACTCAGCACCAGGGAGAACAAATGCTGTGAATGCCCCGGCCTCTGGACTACCATTAGCAGCCTTTTTTAGGAGATCAAGATGTTTTTCCCCAACGAATGTTGAACTTTGTATAGTCTCTCTTCAGCTGATTACTGAACAAGTAGGAAATTATTTAGATTGTCATTAGAGAAACAGTTAAAAACAACTTACATAAGGTAGCTGTCTATAGACAGTGTGTGAGAACAACTAACTATGTTTAATGATAAAATAAAAGATTTTTGTTTTCTAGTCAAGGGAGGGAAACTTTATTCAGGCCCCAAGGCTGCAGGCGTTGGGCAGGTGGTGCCCTTCTGGACGAGGGACTGGCTGAGCTTTACTTTACCTTCTTCTTGAAGTGCAGGTTCTTGGTGTGGCCACACTTCTTGCAGCAGGTGACAGCATGGGGATGCAGGTGGGCATAGCACTTGCAGCAGATCATCTTGTCACATTTGTACTTCTGGGCAAGCTGGCGTGGGGACGGCTTGATGATCCCACCTCACAGGTGAAGCACCAGGTGCAAGGTGGACTCTTTTTGGATGTTGTAGTCAGAGAGAGTCTGACCATCCTCCAGTTGTTTACTGGCAAATATCAGATGCTGCTGGTCAGGTGGGATGCCTTCCTTGTCTTGGATTTTGGTTTTTTGTTTTTTGGGGTTTTTTTGTGGAACCAGGGATTGAACTCAGGCCCTTGTGCTTGCCAGGGAAGCGCTTATTCTACTGAGCCATCTCCCTGGCCCTTGGATTTTGACTTTGACATTCTCAATGATGTCACTGGGCTCGACCTTGAGGGTGATGGTCTTGCCTGTCAACATCTTCACAAAGATCTGCTTATCTGTGTCTGCCGCTCAGCCACCTCATTGAAGAGAAAGAGGGCCAAAATAAAAGATTTAAGTCTTAACTGAAATAATAAACTCAGTAAACAATGGTTTATTTTCTTCTTGTAACTTGTGACTTTGGTGATAACGGTCATATAGTCCCCACCCTAAGGATCTTGCAAAATTGATAAACACAGCGCAGTATATATTCAGTAACAATGTGTGTCTAAATATGGAGGTAATACAGAGTGGCATAACAACTATAGCAGATTAAGGAAAGAAGATAAAAGCTCACCACCAAGTAGTAAAAATATAATTTCTGCCTATCATCGAAGTCATTATAGCTGATAATTCAGAAACATTTTCTGTGGCATGAAGTTTATCACCTTGTTCTATGTCCCCCACCACTACCCATCTCCAGAACTTTCTCATCTTCTAAACCAAAACGTTGTATCCAATGTAACATTGTCTGTGTCCTTCCTGCAGAGCCTGGTAATAATCTTTCTTCTTTCCTTATAGATTTGACTGCTCTGTGTACCTCATATAAATGGAAGCAGAGTCTTTGTCCTTTTGTGTCTGGTTTGTCTAACGTAGTACAGTGTCATCAAGCTGCAGCCGTGTTGTACAAGCGTCAGAATTTCCATCTGACTGAATAATATTGTCAGACATCTTGTACCACACTTTCTTTACCCAATTATTCACTAACGGACATGTGGTTGGTTTCCATATTTTGTCTAATGTGAATAATGCTGCTGGGGACATGGATGTATCGCATCTATTCCAGACTCATGTCTTCAGTTCTTCAGGGTTTATAGAGGTATAATTGCTCCATCACATGGTACTTCTATTTTTAACATTTTGAAGAACTGTCAGACCATTTTTTCCCCATAGTAGCTATACTATTTTATGTTCCCAGCAATATACAAGGGTTAGCTCAGGAACTTTTTTTTTTTTTTTTTAGCCAACTCATCACTGTACCTCAGCAATATGTTGACAAGAAATTGCTCCAGAGAAAAGGACATGAGCTATTCAAGGTCACTTGGTGTCTTATTAGGAATTTTCATGTACTCAGTGTGGGATTATAAACTGTTAGTTTCACAGCATAGAGGTGAAATCTTCTATTTCCTGTTTTGGCCAGAACATCTTTGTGCTGTGCTTTGATCATTTCTGTTACCATCTTTCAGTTATTTTTGCTGTTAGAACACGCATTATGACATTACCCCATCACTCTTTTAAAACACATCAGCCAAGTTCAGACGACAAATAACAAACAAAAGAGTGGCTGACAAATCTTGGGAAATTAGTACTGGTAAAATCACCAAATGATGGTATCAAAATGGCCTTGTCAGGCACATTGTTGCCCACATTATGTCGTGTGATCTCATTACCTTAAATATATTATACAGGGGGCCAGGGAGATGGCTCAGTGGAATAAGCGCTTCCCTGGCAAGCGCAAGGACCTGAGTTCAATCCCCGGTTCCACCAAAAAAAAAAAAAAAAAAAAAAAAAAAATATATATATATATTATACAGCCTCTCTTCCTCAGGGATTTTTTTAAAAACCTGTGCTGATTATAGTCCTTTTAGAAATGTAAACTCCCAAGATTGCCCTGAATTTTTTTAGCCCTTTGATACTCTAATGAGGGCTATTTCCTGTCTCCCTAGGAAGATGAAATGCAGTATACCCACCACGGATCATATTATTTGTGGAGGTTGAGGTACGGGTACCGGGCTAAGAACCTCTATAAATTTGGATTCTGTGCCATAGCAATGTAAAGTGCTCGAGAGAACGTGATTTATTGCTTAGTTTGTTCATTGATTTATTGGTAAATCAAGTGTAAACAGCGATGAAAGAATTTGGTATGTGGCTTAAATGTCAAGGAGATTTGGCAAACAGATGACTCTGATAAATGCGCCCAGTCCCACTTCTCTGTCTACATACAGTGGCTGACAGGAGCAAGCCTATGAGCGGATAGAGTGTGTTGGGGGCCCTGGCCTGGTGTGTGGCGCGGGGCGCTTAGTCCCATCGCTACATTCTCACTAAATTAGATGCTATCAGGCACTTTCAGGATGGGAGGGCAAGAGACCCACAAAAGCAGAGAATGCTGTTGGAAGGAGGTGCGGTTCTCTTCCTAGGACTCTGACCCCAAGTGAATTTTTGGCATGCTGTTTTTATTCATTGATAAATTTTTGAAAGACCTTTTACATTTTGTTAATTATGAAAATAGCAGATGTCCAGAGTAAGATTGCCTGGGGAAGTAGGATGAGAAGTTGTCCTGTCTTGGGGATGAGGAATCATTCTTTAATCACCTTCTGACAACAATTATGTGAAGACTCAACTCTGAGAAGAATTCCATGTACATTGCCCACAAACAACAAAACCTAAAACAAAACAGAGGGCTGTGCCACATTCCTAGAATATAAGTTTCACACCAAGTACAAGATTAAAAGAATTGAAAAGAACATATAATGATTACATTTAGGAACCTGTGTACCTATTGGAGAGTTCAAATTATAATTTTCAAATAAATTTCCAATTACTGTTTCACAGGGATTTATATATTATTAGAAGATTACTTAAGCTGACATTCAGAGAGCATGAAAAGATACAAATAAGTAAAGCAGTGACTTCTTAATTCATTGAAGAAAATTTAGACTTATTCAAAAATCTGAAAGCAACATGAACTAGGGAAATGAAAGCCTTTCTTAAGACTTTTACTTACTACTCAGAGATAAATGTCTAAAATATAGTGAGAAATTCTCCTTGCTTGGATCAGTCCAGCCTTTAGAGTGATTCTGTGTAATTTGAACAATTGAAGTGACTTCTCTACACATGGTTCAAGTATAAAAAAATAATTGTGTCACCATAATTTTAAGGGCCATGAGACGTGGGTGTTGCTTGATGGTTTGGAAACACTACTTTGTTTTTTATGCTGTCTTTAAAAGTATTTGTGCTTACCCTCACATTCATATGTGTATGCATTTCAAACTTCTCTTGCAGTGGATACCGTGTCCATGTTCTGCTACATGTGTGTCAGAAAGGCGTCAAAGAATGTGTCTATTTTCCTCTCCACTCTCCCAACCCTCCTCCATGTTTCCACTTTAAACAGAATCAAATGAATTGAAATACATCCTAGCATGTTTTATTTATATCTAACAATGCTATGTCTGGAAACTTTGTGGTTTTGTGAACTAAGCTTTACATTCAAGATATCCCGGAATGGACTGTTTTGATGTCTTCTGTTATTCTTCATTATTCTGCAATCAATTTTTTTTTTAATTTTTTTTTAACATTTATTTAGAGAGTGTGTGTGTGTGTGTGTGTGTGTGTGTGTGTGTGTGGTCAGCTCAGCCCACCAGGGGGCGGGGCTGGCTGTCATGTTGTGCTGGGGGATTGAACCGCGGTCCCTGTGCTTTGCCAAGCTTATTCTAAGTAGGTGCTTTAGACCACTGAGCCATCTCTCCAGCCCCTCTGCAAATCAATTTTGAGGCACAAGTAAACTTTTTATTTGTCATCTTTGAAACAAGTAACTTTCTAAAAGTTTTTTTGGTGTGTGTTGATTCGCATTTGATTTTCTTGTGTATTCAGGTGGAAAATCACATTATCCACTGGCTAGCACTTTGAGGACAGTGTTAATAAGGCAATGCCTTGCATCGCTGTCTCACTGATCTTAATGGACATGGTTTACTGATTTTTCAACGTTCAGCCTGCTGCTTGCTGGATGTGCATATGTGTATGTTTGCATTTACATATTTCCACAGAAGCATCAAAACTATAAAAATGATTCTCTCATTCTCTTTCCCCTCCCCTCTCCCCTCTCCCCTCCTCTCTCTTCTCCCCTCTCCCCTCTCCCCACTCTTCCCTTTCTCCTCTCCCTTTTTCCCTCTCCCCTCTCTCTTCTGCCCTCTACCCCCTCTCTCTGTAGCTTGACTCTTACAACATCACATTTTCCAGGCAGGTACTGTATTGCCGAGCTACATCCCCCATCCCCCACTTATTCTATTTTTTAAAAAAATAATTTTATTGAGAAACACATAGCAATGAGACAGTTTCAAAACCAATTACTAACATAGTTTCAATAATTAATATGTGGAGTATTGTTGTCTTACTGGTTAATCATTGTACAAGATGCACACATGATATCCTGTCCACAAACACTACTAGAACAAATCTCTCTGTTCAGTGATCCAAGAGTAGGCAGCTGTGTATCTACCCTATTTTGAAAATACAGACACAAAATGGTCGTTCATTTGTATCCACCTTTTTTGTTTAGTTTTGTCAGAGAAGGGTATTCCATTGCCATTTAAATATTGTAGGTGCCTGAATTCAGCAAAATATTCTAATATAGTCCAGTAATCTATCATAGTAGTGGGTTTTCTGTAAGACTGGCAATGACAGAAGTTGTTAACTTGGTCGGGGAGATGGCTTAGTGGAATAAATGCTTGCCTGGTAAGCACAAGGGCCTAAGTTCAATCCCCAGTTCTGCCAAAAAAGAAAAAACAAACAAAACCCAGAAGTTGTTGACTTGAGCCTTTTACAGCTCAGTGTATTAATATGTCTTTACTTTTTGGTGCCTGTCATTCTGGTCTTCTAAATACATACTGTTTGTCATGGCATACCAATTACTGCCATAATGTCTCTCAAATAAATGTTTGTTTAAAAAAGGGGGGGGGGGGTAATACATGAAAACAAGAGACCAAAAAAAAATGCCATAGGATTGTCCTGCTACAATGCTGTATATGGTTAGACTTCTAAATTTCTGTGTAAAAATATGTAACTGTTTATTCCTATTTTTAATTTTTTTTTCTTCATATTCTGTAGGGACTTAAAGTTTAATATATCAATACTTGATGGAAAATATCTCTTCCATGTTATGCCTAAGATGTTTCATATTCAGACAGATAGTGAGATTAAGCTCAACTGCCTATGTTGTAGGGTAATATTAATAAGCTTCTCTTCTGAATGGTTAACAACCTAAGTTCACAGACGAAAAATTAGAGAAAAAGAAGGGCTACAAGGACAGCCAACATTTTGGCCCTACCCTTTTAAGGTCAGTGAGGACTCAGAACATAGGAGAAACTGTACTGTAACATCATGTAACTCAGTTGTGTCCCAAATTTTCTGATCAAGGAGATTATGGGGCCACAGAGGAAAGTGATCGATGATGTAGAGTGTGCTTAAGGAGAGTCACATGGAGAGAAAACATTCTCTCAGGCTTTCACAGAGAGCATATTGGCCAAGTGATGGCCGTGACTCATCCACATGGCTGACACTCACAAAGGATCTACAAAATGCAGTACAGGGTTTCAGGATAAGTCCTGAGGGGATTTGACTGACCTTATCAGATACAGAAGTTACAGTTCTTGTTATATAGGTCTTGCTTTATCTTGGTCTTAACCATCCAGCAGAAAAGTATAAAAACAAAGTATAAAGAGTAAAGCCACTTATTCTTATATTTCTGTAAGTTTTATAAAATTTAACAGTGCGTATTAAATTGATGATTTACTTCTTAAGTCAGGGTAGTTGTAGGATATTTTGCCTTATTAGTTTTGTTGTAGATTGCAATAATGATCCATAACTTGGTGTCCTCTATTCATCAATATTGTATATGTTTATAATCTTATCACACATACATACACACACACACACACACACACACACACACGCATGCATGCACATGCACACGCACACCACACCAAGCCATACCACACCACACCACACCACAACATACCACACACTCTGGCCTAGTTGGCACAGTTGTTCCAGTGATTCAAAGAAGTAGCTCCTGGTTTTTCAACTCTATGATTTTAAGCTGTTTATTTATAATTTATACTGTCTTTTCTACCTTAGTAAGTTACAAATGTTAGTACATTCACTTTTATGGTTCCGTGTTTAGTAATGCAAAGATGATGGCCGTTGTAGCATTAGCTGTATTCTCTATTTGAAGATGTGTGATACTCTCAAGACAGCGTGTTGCATATTCTCCATTTGCTCTAATCACCCGTCTGTCACTTCATCACACAGAGGGAGGAGGAGGAGAGGGGCAGGAGGCTGTGCTCTCGGGTTTTACTTTGTTTTCAGATATTCTGCCTTACGTTTCATTTTTTTATTTAACTCAGGATATATTTATATTTTCAAAAATTTTATACCACTATCCCATTCTTGCTTTTATTTTTTATCATTAATCTTTAGTTTACTGAATTGTTGGACAAAATGTAATCTAAATTCAACAACCTTACTATAGTCAATCTTATTTTGAGTTGCTTCTTAATAATTTTGCTTCCTAAAACAACACTGTAATCCTTTTAATTTCTACATTTAATCCTTATGTTTAGGAATGTGTTTGATTATTATTTCTTTTTTGTTCTCAGTTATTGGTCAGGATTACTCCTATCTGTACATTAAGTTGGTTACTGTATCTGTTAAATTTTCCTGATCACCCTTCATTTCTTTTTCCTTTTTTTTTTCAGTTTGTTAAGACAGTTTCCTCAGTGCTATTTTCCTTATTCCTACCTAGTTTTTGTTCTACAGAATCATCCTGTGCTTCATTAGTATGTTTTTTTAATTAGAAACTTTATATTCTGGTGTCATTATCTTTTTCCTTGATTTCTTATCTAGGCCAGTTTCTATCATGTCCAAACTAATCAAAGTCTTCATTTTTTGTGAAAGTGTAAAGTATTTATGTGCCAGGTCTACCTCTTTTTGCTTAGAATTTATTCTCCAAATAAGCATTCTGTATCTGACTGCCAGTCAACAATGACCCATTTCAGCGTGAAGAAGCCAGAGCAGTCTTCGCCCATATTTCCCTTCACGGCAGTTCAGGTTACTTCTTCAGAGGGGGGAATATTGCAGGCAGCCGAGTTAGATAGAAATATTATAGGCAGTCAG
>NW_004524641.1:1775545-1776548 GCF_000260255.1 Octodon degus | reverse complement strand
AAAAAAAAAAAAAGTAAGGGTTTAAGAGATTTAGGAGGGAGTCCAGCCTTGGTCAGTCACCATAAGGGAGCTTGTGTCTTCCCATGCTTTTCTTCTTCTTAGTTTAATAAATGACCATGCCAGAAGCCAGCTTTGGGAGGGGAAGGCTTTATATTCTGAGAATAGGTCTGTGGTGTTCTTAGGAAGCCAAAACTGAAGAAAGCAGTGAAGTGCAAGGAGGGTTGTGTTCTTGCAGTGCCAAAATGCTTGGGCCTTGTGGTCGCTGAAAGCTGTTGACTTGCTGTGGCAAGTGATTTTCCTGTGCCTTTTGCATCTCACTTCTCCAGTTTCAGGTAAACTAGTATTTTCCTGGACTTCCTTCTGTAACAGCAGAAGGCAAGTTGTATGTTGTTTTCTGTGTCAGGGTTTGGTTCGGAACAGTCACTCTGGCAGATACCCCTGAAGTGTTGAGGCATGCGGTGACTATTCCATTGGATAATTGCTAGTAATCTCCCCCATTTTTTAAAGACCTTACAGACCCTGATTTTTAAAAACTCTTCTTTGGACTGTGTGTCCTAGATTTCATATTGTCATCTTTCCCAGAAGTCTTTGATTGATCTTAAAATCAATCTATGATTTTCATTCTTTTCTTTTTTTACTTGTGGGTTAATGGCCTCGGAAATTAAAAAAAAAAAAAGAATTCACTAACCCTTCCCTTTACGAAAAAAAAATTGTGCAATGGTAATGTAATCACTGTAGACATTCACTGCTTTTGTAATAATATATTTTTTGGGGGGGTAGGACAGTTTCAATAATTAACACATTGCATACATTTTTCCTAGTGGTTAATTGCTGTACTAGATGCAGACATGATATCCTGTTTACAAACACTATTAGAACAAATCCCTCTATTTATTAAGAGAAGGTAACTATATATCTATCCTAACCATTTTGAATACACAGATTCAAAATGGACATTCATCTGTATCCCCTTTTTTTGTTAAGTTCAGTTATTTGAATATTA
>NW_004524641.1:1766642-1774465 GCF_000260255.1 Octodon degus | reverse complement strand
TTTTTTTTTTTTTTTTTTAGTACAGGGTCTCACTACATAGATCCAACTCGTAGTGATTCTCCTGTTTTCAGCCTTTCAAGTTCTGGGATTACTGGTGCGCGCCACCACTGTGTTCTAAGTGTAATTCCAAGAAACCTCTGATAAAGTCACCAAGATAGAGGAGAACCTGTGAGGAGAAAACTTTAGTGATAGCAGGCATGGAAGGTGCAGAGGAGCGGGTCTAGCGGAAAACTCCGAAGGTCTCATGTCACTCTTGACTCTGTCACGCATACAGACTGTAGGTTCAGCACAGTTTCGAGAAATTTACAGGGAAACAGAAGTTTCAAAGATGAATTATACCTTTCAAATTGCTGGCAAATAGGAAATTAAGTTAAAACCATAGAAAAGTCAGTGTCCTACTGCACAGGCTGATTGTAAAGGAAAAGCCATCAAGCATTAAAGGAAACAAAGGACCAAAAATCAGAAGTTCAAAATGGTAAGGCAAGGGAAGTCCAACTGTTAGCTATGACAGTAAGTGGAAAATGAAATGATTTCTCTAAAATTATATACTTTTCCAATCTCAACCCTATTATTAGTAGAGGGTCATGTAATACAAAATAGTCCTGAAAGTTTAAACATAAAAGGATGGTTTTATTCACCACTGCAAGGGCAGCAGATAAGACCAAAAAAATGTGAGAAGATACTGAACAAAGAGAGTCATAGCTGTTATGGAGTCTTTTAAGATCTCACGGTTTCAGAACATACTGAATACAATTTAAATGTCCAGGTTAATAAGTAGTTAAATGTACTATGACATATTCATATAAGGGCCTGATCAATACTAGTGAAGAATGCTATTAAAGTTTGTCTTCACAAACACCATAATGATATATCATTGATTGGAAAGAAAAAAGCGTGTTGCCAATAGTATGAGTATCATTGTTCTGATTTGGCTAAAGTACAACAAAAAGTGATGACAAATGCTATCTTTGATGTAATTAGAGTCAATTCAAATGTCTTCATTGGAATGTTCTCTCTTTTTCTGTGGTTTCTGTGATAAATTGTTACCATGTCGAAATACCTGCTGCCTCTGCTGTCACAAGGAGTTGTCTTATGGTTCATTGACCTCAGCTGGGCCTTGTGACTTGCTTTGTCCAACAAACATTAGCAGAGGTGATATGTGCGACATACAAGCAGAAGCTTCCAGAACTGTCCCATGGTTCTGCCATGGCTCTGTCCCTGCTTTGTATGGGGGCAGCTCCAAAAGCACAGGGTGAAAGGGACACCTAAGGGACAGCTGACCTAAGGGACATATCCGTGTCAGCCTTGTTTGTGACCACATCACAACTTATTTAGCTCAGGCTAAGTAGTCCCCAGCTTCAATTTTTTTTTTTAACACATACAATTTATGATACCTGTGAGCTACAAGTTCTGTAAGTTTTCCATACCACCCTTTGCTTTAATTAGGTCCCTGGGCCATAAATCTGAATTTTATGTCACTCAATGTAAATGCAGGTATTGTGGCACTTAGTGATACTTGTGGTGTTCCCACTGATATGAGGGAAGAACAAGACAAAAAAATTAGATGTCAGCTCTTATATTGCTATTATTTTCAGTCACAGTACTTTTTCTCATTGAGTATAGTAATTATGTTGGTGTCGGCTTTAACGTGTACAGTCTTAGGTTTAGAATATTGCTTAGGCAGTTTCTGAAAATGTGCTTTGATAGATACAAAATAAGTATTTTTCAAACATCACAGTAATTCTTGTACTCTGGGAATGAAAAATAACTAGGTATAACATTCTAACAGAATTTAGGCTTACTTTTATGTTGAATGCATTTTGAAGTACAGCAGCTGATGAAGCAAACACTTGATAATTGTTTGGAGTGATCTTTAAAGATCATGAAATTTATATGAGGTTCTTGAAAGCCCTTTTGTTAAATTATTGTACTCACCTTTTCCTTCATTTTGATATTATTCAATGTACTCATAATTGGAATGAGACTGAAATGTTGCCATTCATCATAAACAAGTTGCCCTGAAAATGCCATTTTAAATTAAAATAAAATTTGGTGTTAACATTGGTATTAATAAAGAAAGTATAGGCCAGCCAGATAGCTCAGCGGACTAAAGGCAGAGTACAGTGGGGGGGGTTCAATCCCAGGCCTGCCGTGCTGGCCCCACCCCTGGGGTGCACTGAGACAGCAATTGAGACTGGGTGTGGTGGCGCATGCCTGGAATCCCAGCTCTTGGGAGGCTGAGGATCACTACAAGTCCGATCTATATAGTGAGACCCTGTAGACCCTCTAGACCCTGTACTAAATACATAAAAAAATAAAATAAAATAAAGGAAGTACAGTTATATGTAGTTGGAAAAAAAAGAAAAAAGAAAAACCCCAACAGAGGAAATGTGGCTCGGACTGAATTTGCATCCAAGTGGCTAAGAGCTTAATGAGTTGGATTGTTTCACACTTAGCCCTTGGGGGCACTTGAACACATCACAAACTGCTGTACTCTTGGCTCAAATGTCAACGTCCACTTGTAAAACATTTGGACCAGAAAACAAAGCACTTCAGATCGAGGATCTGAGTGGTGTTCTTGCTTTCTGTTTGCTGGCTCCGGAGCTTGGCTCCAGAAGTTCTCCTCAGGCTCATTAGTCTGCCTTCGTACAACGAAAAGATTAGGTGATCATCTATCAAGTGACAGCTTATTGCAGCCTTTTGCCAATCCTGAAGGCAACTGCATTGCTAGCCAACAATAGAGCCCCATAGCTGTTTATGTTTCTAATTGTCCAAAGGCTGGATTTGTCCTGCGGTTTGGAGTGTGGGAAGCTTTTACTTTCCTAGGGTGACTTAAGAGATGCATTAAGAATGTAAAGAAAAGAATATAAATTTTAGTCATTAAAATGTCCAGTTTTCCAAGTTTATAAAAATTCCCCTTTGGTTATCAAAATTGTTCCTTCAAATATCACCTATAACCAAGTGACTATTAAAATCCTGATTTAACATATCTGAGGTTATATGATCAATTAACATAATGTTATAGTTTTTTAAAATGTATCAGTAGATCTATAAAAATTTAATTCACATGTACATGCAGAATTAACACAATCTATACACAAATCACTAGGTCATTAACTATATCATTCGCATAATCCATTAAACATTTATGACACCAGCATAAAGTTCTCTGGGCTCTACATTTCCAAATACTTGCCTTCATTTTAATTCCTCAGTGAAATCTTAGACTCAACATGCCTACAACCATACTCATGACTTTCCTGGCAATCTTGGATTTCCCGTGACTGTCTTTTGCTTAGAATGCCAGCTACTTGGGAGTCTCCCCTCGTTGCCTGCCTTTCTCCTTTACTCCGTCAGTTACAGAGAGAAGGACTTGGTTCTGGGTTGCCTGCCCTTACTCTAATCTGTAATCTCTTGCTTCCTGATATGGGCTGGGAAGTGTCAGCCTCATCTTTACTTCTCAATTTCATTCTCATGGGTGCCCATGTAGCCTCTTAATAGTACAAATCTGATCATTCTATAGTTTTTTATGGCTTCCTATGCTTATGATACCAATCGAAATGCTAATGACTTTGTTAATCTGAACTGCTGTAATAGGTTAATTAGAAAGAATGATAATTTCTTTCTCAGGGCCCTGAGGCTGAGAAGTTCAGAAGTAGAACATTGTCTGATTAAGGCCTGATCTCTCTGCATCCAGAATGGTGCCTTCAGCACTGTGTGCTTGAGAGGAAGGATGCATTCATCACCTTCCCTGGACACAGTACCCAGTGTTCACAACCTAGAGGAGGAACGGTTTCATGTGGCTCAGAGTTAAGGAATCTACTTCATGGTCAGCTGTCTCCAAGTGGGTAGCATCGTGGCAGAAGGGAATGGTGGAACAGAGCACTCAATTCATATTAGCAAGGAAGACTAGGGGAACAGTGCCAGGGAGGAAATGGTGCCTGTGTATAGTGTCAAGGTCGTGCCTCCATGACCCAACCAGACAGACTCACACAAGAACCTGCTTTCCTAATCTGCTAAATGTTTCTCTTAATCCAGTCAAGTTGACATATTAGGATGAACAGTCATAGTCTACTCCTTGTCAACTTCACACCCACGTGTCCTGAAGTCATACTTACTCTCCAAATAAAAGCAATAGCAAGTTTCTAATTCCATCTGAAATAATACAGCTTTTCTATTTATAATGGGAAACAGAGTGATCCCATCTCCAAAGTCTTAGCAGTTCCAGAATTTTTCAATTAAGTCCAAGTTTCTTCTCAGACTCGAGACAAAATCTTTTCTGTGAATCTCTGTTTAAAAAAAAAAAAAAATCAAGGTACATAATCCTAAAGTAAAATGGTACAGAGTAAACGTTCTTATTCCATAGGGAGGAGTATGGGGCTAGAAAAGAATTGAACTGAAGCAAGACCAAATCCTGGGAGGGCAAACATTAAATCCCGTAGCTCCATATCTGGCATCCAGGGCACATGGTAGTAAAAGGCAAGTTCCAGAGGGCTTGGGAACTTTTACCCTGACTTGGTTGGCTGTAGCCCGTAGAGACTCTTGGGCTGGCGCCACTCATAGCCTGCGGCTTTCTTTGGCAGACATTTCATGTTTATATCATCCCTGACTTCTTGGGGTCTCTACTACACCTTTAATTTCATTCCAGCAGCTTCGTGCACTGCCCTCTGAGGAGCTCCTTTCCCAGCCTTCTAGGCCTTCCTTTGAAATCTGAGGGACAGCCTCCATACCCCACAACTCTTGGATTCTCTGTGTATAAGCAAGACTATGTGGATACTGCCAAGGTTTATTAACGGTAGAAGTGGCCAGGCGCCCTTCGACCATGGCTACAGCAGCCTCTGAGTGTGAGCGGCGGACTATGGTTAAATGCATCCCAGAGAAACAGTTCACTAGGTGGCTCTTCCTGAGCAGGGGCCCAGGGGCTCTCTTCCCAAAAGAAAGGTTGACACTTTTGCACACTTGAGTCTGCAGTGCGTAGAATCTTGCTAATTCCCAAAATGACCTCAAAGCATCTATTTCCTTTTTTCTCTACAAAGTACTTCATTTCTTTTTAAAGGTGCTATTTCCTGTAGCAGCTATACCTGTTTTGGTCCCAGCTGCACACGTGGTTCCCTCTAGGTAGAAATTTGGATTTTTCAGTCTTCTGCTCTGTTTTTGCTCCAATTCTCACTATCAGTCTTACTGAAAGCAGCTAGCTGTACCCATCCCGTGGTCTTAGTGTTGGAGTGTCTTCAAGTTCCTGCACCAGGCTGATTAGTCTACTTCCCTCAGTCTCAGTCTCTTGCAAAGTCACTGGACCTGGGCACAATGTAGACAGCCTTTCTTGCCAGAGTATAACATGAGTAATCAGAGTCCTTGTTCCTTACTGAAACCGCCCGAGCCTGGCCTTTTCTTTCTACATTACTATATGCATTCTGATTCCCAAACTGGCTAGAATCACCCATTTAGCTCTATTTTTCACATTCTAACTCTTCTTTAGCCCACATCTCTAAACCTTCCCAAAAGGTTAATCCTTTTGGGAAGGTTCCCAAAATCCTCCCGCAAACTGGTTCCAAACCACATGGTCAGGTATACTCAGAGCAATGGCTCCAATCCTACCACAAACTTCGATATCAGCCCCTACTGCTGGACACAGTACCCAGCACTCACAGCTTTCAGGAGGAAAGGCTCATTTGTCTTGCTGTTTGCAAGGTCAGTCCATAGTTGGCTGGCTCTAAGCAGGACAGTTGCTCAGTTCATGCCAGCCAGGAAGCAGAACAAAGAGACAGTGCCAGAGAGGAAGGCGTGAGGTTGCAGCTCCATGTTCTATCCAGGGACATGCAGGAATGCGTTTTGCTGATCTGCTAGGCGTTTCTTACCTTGGTGAAGTTGACAAGTCAGGATTAATGGTCACAGGAAGAATGCTGTGTCCTCAAGGTAGAAGAGCAGAAAAGAGAGGACCCTTGTCACAGACCTTTTTTAAAAGTGGTATTAAATTCACTTATGGGAGTACAGTCTTTATTCCTCTGGACCTGACTTTGGGCTCACCTCATGAGAAGGTTGCCTTGGGTGCTAAGTTGCTAACATACGAATTTTACGACCTGCATTCATATCATACAGCCAGTGTAGATTCTAAAGCCCTTGTGGCATAAGCCTCTGGCTTTCTCTGACCATCTTGTGCTTTAGGCCTATAATGTGTTGATTGTACTGCCTACCAATCATACTATAAGCTCTGCTTTCAGTCCGTAGGCACTTGTGGGCTTAGTAGCTTAGTCATATGTAGCCATATACCAGCTGCATAAAATTAAAAAAAAAAATGTTTAGTAAGCTTTCCATTGCTAGAACAAAATGTTTGACAGTATTAACCTATAAAGAGAAAAGGTTTATTTTAGCTCATGGTTTTGGAAGTGCAGCTTTATGATAGGGCGCTGGTGCATTGCTTTTAGGCCTTTGGTGGGGCGTCAGATGCCATGGTGAGGAGCGTGTTACAGAGCAGAGTGCTCGCCTCATAGCCAAGGAACAAAAGAGAGAGAATCAGAGGTCAAAGTTCTGCAGCTTCTTCCCCACGGCCTTCACACAAGACCCTATGTCTTACGGCTTCTACTACTTGCTAATGGTGCGACCCTGAAGACCCAGTCTTTTAACACATGAATCTTAGGGAGACATTCAGCATTCAGACTATAGCACGAGTACTCTGACCTTGCCCAGATTCTCGCCCACGGGAAGCATGTAATGTGACCCTTTGTCCTTTTGCAGCTTCCTCTGTTGTGTCGGATTCAAACAGGACATATCCCTTTGGACAGCGGAGTTGCAGTTTCTGGGGGAGAAGCTCCTTTGCTTTGCATAATTATCAGTCAAGAATATTTATAAAATTGTAATTTGCCTTAAGACAATGATTTTTAAAGTATGTTTTCTTTTTCTCTTTCTTTGTTGACAAGGGCATTTTATTAGAAACTCACATTTTTATTTTACCACTCAAAGTCTAGAGAAAGACCTATCTCCTGTTGTACCAAAGTTACTCCTCTCGGGGCTGGAGAGATGGCTCAGTGGTCTAAAGCACCTACTTGAAACAAGCTTGGCAAAGCACAGGGACCGGGGTTCGATCCCCAGCACCACATGCCAGCCAGACCCGCCCCCTGGTGGGCTGAGCTGGCCACACACACACACAATAAATAAATGTAATAAATAAAAATAAATAAATATTTAAAAAAAAATTTAAAAAAAAAAACAAAGTTACTCCTCTCACTAACACAAATTAATATTTACCTTACATATAATGCTTTTAATTTTTTTAGATATCAGTAATAGTGGATATATGTTAATCACATTTCTGTCTCTGGAATAAAATATCCCAGATAATTATCTATAGGGAGAAAAGTTTTACGTGAAAGTCACATGAAATTTAAAAATTTGTTTTGCTTTTAGGTATCTGGTCACTCTGGATATTTATCTGCTCTTTCCTAAATAAATCTAATTCACGAAATGCAATGAAGCTGAAGGATCATCGACATCTTTGTCTGTGAGTGTGAGATGACTGGGATGGTCTCAGGTGCACGCCTCTAGACTACCCTGCAGCCATGAGTTCAGACGAGAAGGGCATATCCCCTGCCCATAAAATCCCAGCCACTCCATCCCATCGAAGTGCCTCCTCTTCAACATCATCCCAGAGGGACAGTAGGCAGGTAAGAGAAGGCTGTAAAGTATAAATGTTGTCTTATGCAAATGTTGTACTGTGAAGATAGGATATAATTACTAATTAATTACTAATTAATTTTGAAATTATGTTGGAAACTCTTTCTTCTTTCTTTCTTTCTTTCTTTCTTTCTTTCTTTCTTTCTTTCTTT
>NW_004524641.1:1761200-1765117 GCF_000260255.1 Octodon degus | reverse complement strand
TCCCTCTATTCATTAAGAGAATGTAACTATATATCTATCCTAACCATTTTGAATACACAGATACAAAATGGACATTCATCTGTATCCCCTTTTTTTTGTTTAGTTCTGATATTAGAACAAGGGATTCTTATGTGTGTGTCTTTTGCAGGTCCTAAGGCACATATTTCTGCTATAGGATCTGGGGAATTTTTTACGCTGGTGTCTTTTGGTACTGAAATCAAGGGGAGTACCCATATTCTATTTCTTAGAAACAGATACACTGTTAAGTAAAGTGTGATTAAGCAGATATGCTTTAAGTGTGATTGCACACAGTAGCCAAAGAAAGAATACCATGAATGAAGAGTTGTATATTAAATAACTAATGTTCACCGAGATGCTAAGTCAGCAAATCCAGTCTACCCTTCACCTGCTCCTATTCTGTCTGTCTCTCTCTCCCTCTCCTCTGCCCTCCTTTCTCTGTCACGTTTCCATTTTCTGTTGCCCTTGACATTAAAATTGAGAAATGTTTTAAGCAGCAAGACCTTCCTGGCTGCTGCTGGGGGAAAGGAAGGGAATGACCCGGCTCACCCTGGAGACTTGTGGCAAATTGGAAAGACTGATGACTGCTATAGAAACATCTGTCACACATTGTTATCTGCCTGTTGCACCTGAGCTCCAGAGCTGGCGTACAAAACACCAGGGACAGCAGAAAGCCTGGGCTGCCAGAGGGAGGCTCCTCGCTGGCTTGTGGGTGGGAAGTTTGGTGATGGGGATGCAGCAGCATGCGTGTAAATTGATCATGAAGTCCAGACAAGAGACACTGGGTAGATGCAGGGAAATGTGATAAGGGTTATATTTCCTTTCATTTCTGTTTATTTTAGCAGGTGGAAACACTGCAAAGTATTTTTTCTTCTAGTTCCTTCCTACCGCTTGTTTTGTATCTGTCCATCTCCCTCAGAGGAAAGAAGAGGAAAAAGGAAGAAGTATAGTTCTCCACTATAGTTGTGCTCTCCCCTGCCTCAGTCACTAACTACTTCGCCAAGATTGAATTTAGATAACCAGGAATCTTGAGTGACCTTGATGTGACATAATGAGGCAGAGCTTTTTGCAGGCATCTACTTTTGTGTGATAACTGTTTTCTTAGTGAAAGGACAGAGAAAAAATAGTGTGGTAAATTAGTTGGCGTTGAATCCTCTCCGTTCTCCTGATTTGACCAACAGCTATGCTCATGGTGGCTAAGTCTAACTGGGTTTCTCCCTTAATCACTGAGATGAAGGGTCAGCCCATACCTGTGAATTCAAGGTTTATTTACTTACTGTCTTTTTGGGACAGGGTCTCCGTGTGTGGTACAGGCTGGCCTCGAGCTCACTTTGTAGCCCAGGCTGGTTTCGATCTTGAGAATTATCCTTGTGCCTGAGCCTCCAAGTGTTAGGCTTGCAGGTGTGTACCACTGCTCCCAGTTCAGTGGTGTTTTTGATGTATATTATTGGCCTGTCCTCCCCAAATCCTAATCCCAGACCACTGATGAACTGACTGAATATTTAGATGTACTATCTCTTTATGCCTCAAGTCTATGTGTGTAAATCAGTTTACTCAGTACTTAGGAGGCTGAGGCAGGAGGACTGCTATGAGTTCAAGGCCAGCCTGGGCTACAAAGTGAGTTTAAGACCAGCCTGAATGGCTTAGTGAGACCCTTTCTCTAAAAAAAGACTAAATCAGTAAATCTCAGTTCAATCACTTTGCTCTCAGGATAGCCATTTTCTGAGTCTGGCTCAATGCTGCACCTTTTCCCTTTGCTTCTTCCCTATTCTGTCAGTTAAGCCCTATTGGTCAGTCTTTCCTCCATAATGTCATTTTCTTCTATTTCTCCCTTCCACTCCCAGCCAGCCCAGACTTTCATCACCTCTGCCTAAGGTCCTGCAGGGCACGCCCTATGGCCTCACTGTCACAGCTCCCAGAATATGGCAGCTTCCTGCTCAGAAACCTTCAAAGACTCTATGACCTCTCAGTGAAGGCCAGATCTGCTTACCTGCTACCCAGTGACCACCAGGATATTGCCCAGCCTCCTGCCCCGTTTCCTCCTACTTGTGCCCTCTGGTCTGCTCGTGGTTGCTAAGCCTGCTACATCTTTGCTCCTTCATGGCCTTGCCTTTTCCACATGGAAGTCCCCCGTCCCTCCTCCCCACTGGATGCCTATATGTGCATCAAGGAACAACTCAGGTGACACTTTCCGTTGGCCACCCAAACCCATAGTAGCCTCTCCCTTCTCTGAACTTCATGACACTGACATTTCTGTACCTTTCCTTTTATGTTCTGATCTCAGTTGTATCAGGAGCTCCTTTAAAGAGACTGTGTGTTTTGATTACTCAGAGGCAAACTTTGGACCTGAAATGCTTTAATATATCCTGGAGGATAGTTTTTAAAGCCTTCAACGGTATGTCTATCTTATATTGTAAAATTTCCATTCCATCCAGATGTACTTGTCCTCCTTCCTCTTCCTCATAGATAAATAAAGCAAGGGACATCTGCACATAACAGCAGTTGGCTGTCTTTTGTGTCACTAAATTATGTCAGCTGACAGATGAAAGAGGGAGAAAAGGGTTGGCCACACAGTGACTCAGTGCCCTTGTGATTGATTTCACTGAGTATTTTTTCACTGGTGATAGGGTCAAGAGTCCGCTTAATATTGACCAAGTGAGAAGACTTCAGTAATTGTTCTATTTATGTGTCATTCAAGTCTGATATGAGATCGTAGGACATCTAACAAAATTGCCCCTGTATATATATGATCAACTATGATTCATAAAATACACACACACACACACACACACACACACATATGAAATACAGGAGAAGGGAATTCTGTCAGGTAAATTATGGAACTACTGAACAAAATCTCTTTTGCAATGCACATTAACAATGGAATATTAATGGAATGGAATGTAGTGTAATGGAAACACTCTAGGCTCGGCAGTGGCCTTCAGTCTAGCTAGGCCGTATTTTTCCCTTCTCATGGATTTCAAGATTTATTTATGTTGACTGCCTGGTTCCTGAGAGCACTGGGACTTGTACTCCTTGATCCCGGATGTCAGTAAGGAGGCAGTCATGGTAATATTTAACGTATCCAAGGAGATCTTCACAAGGATGTTGAGGAAACACCTTGAACTTAGTGCTTCCAAAAGTGAACAATTGCCCTTCCAAGTCTGCTCCTTCCAGTTTTTTCTCTCAGTAGGTGACCAATCTGCCCATCTGGTTGGTATACGCAAAAACCTGAGAGTCATTCTATATTTTTCTCCCCTACACCCTGCTTCTATACCATTCATTAGCAAATCTTGGTGGTTTTACCTTCAGAATGTACATGGAAGCTGCTAACCACCTCCAGACTCAGCCTGCTCTGAGTACTGTCACCTCTGTAACCTTCATTGCTATCACTTTTTTTTTTTTTAATTTTGACATCAATTATTTTTATTTTAAAGAAAGAAAAAAAATAAAAACAGTGGTACAAAATCTCAAAACAAGATTTTAGGAGATTAACAATGGTTAGTACACTTGCGTATTGTTACTGCCAAAGTAGTTTCTCATATTACAAGATATAGGCAAGAAATAATAAGCAAACAACATAGATACAAACCTCTGTTTTTTTTTAAGTCAACAGAAAATGGAAATGTACTTTTTAAAGTTTCTAATACTAAAAGGTATCATGTAATGTCTTTTAAATAAATTAAGTCAAAGATACAGTGTAAATCTTAGAACAAAAAATTAAGAGTAAGCAATATTCAGAAAATTAAATGTTTCAAAACAATTGAACTAAGAAAAAGTTTTCGTGATAGCAAAGAAGTACTAAGAGTAAAACATAAGAAAATACTGGAATGGCAAGTAAATGACCAGCACTTCTAACAGTTTGAGGATAGGATATCGCACAAAGTTCTAGTGTGTTG
>NW_004524641.1:1750700-1759684 GCF_000260255.1 Octodon degus | reverse complement strand
AATGAGGATCTGCGGGTCCGGGTTGTCTCACTCACTTGCGGGCCTGCGCTCTGGTTCTGTTCAGGATCCGTGGGCCTGGGTCATCTCTTCATTGCTATCACTTTCCACGTGTTCTCCGAACCTCTACCCTCACTAACAAGCAGGAGTTCTTCACAGAGCAGTCTTAGGTGTTTCCTTCAAAACAGGTCTACCCAAATTATTTTCTGTGTATTGTCACTGTCTCTATTAGTGTTTCCTTCAGAGTAGTTGTACCTGTGATTAAATTAGAATCATACTATGGCAAATTTAAGTTTCCTTTGTGTCTTTAGATAGCGTTTAGGATACTCTATTCCAAAGTATGGCACGCTGTAGTTCTAGCAAACAGTAGAAGCAGGCCTTAAAAGAATTCTTTGAGCTTCCTCTGAGGAAAGCATAAGGCTTTCATTCCAGAGGTTCCCTTTCTGTGCTGCAGAAAAGGAACAGCTTTGTCCTCAGTGAGACTGAGGTGTCAAGAAGCACCTGAATAAATAGGCCTTGCTCAGTGTCCTCCAATTTATTACTGTTAGATGACATCCTTTGGCTCAGTCATATTTTCACATGATTTTCTACTCTTTATCAAACAAAACATTAAAACACACAAGGTCTTCATTTCTGAAGGTTCTGTGTTTTGTAAAACTTTAAATCTATAGGCCTTTCTCTTGCTACTCTGTTGAGAAGTAAGAATAAAAATCTTATCTCTCCTGCTCTCAGCATGACAAGATGGCAAGTGGTAGTATAGGGCAGAGACAGAGAATCAGAATACATGTATGGTGATGTTTAAGGTGCATATGTCAATGTCATATGACTTTGACCCCCCAAAAGGTAAAGGAATACTAAATCATGAATACATTCTGTGGAGACTTCATGATACTTTTGCTGCAACTTACAGTACTAACCATCAAAATATTTTTGCTTTAGAGCTAGGCTTGGTGGTACATGCCTATAGTCCATCTCAGCACTATGAAGATTGAGGCAGGAACATCTTCAGTTCCATGCCAGCCTGGGCTGAAGGGTTCAGAGCTGGCCTTGACTACATAGAGAGCTTCAATCTCATTTTTTTTTTTCTTTTAGTACTAGTTAAAAAACACTCATTAAAATTATTTACTTTCCTACATCATTATCTGCTTTAAAAACACAAGAAGAAAGGTAATACTTGAATGTTTTACATAATTCTTATTTCCTCATTCAATTTGCATTTTCATTCCCTTCTTGTCTAGAACAGGAAGTGGAAAAGTGGAGCTCCTGGAGGCTGTGGCCGAGATTTTGCTTACTAGGGGACATTTGTCAGTGTCTAGAAGCACTTTTAGTTCTCACAAATAGAGGGTGCCAGGGACATCTAAAGGTGCCAGTAATGCTACTAATGATCCCACACTCAAAGTAGCCCTGAACAACTCAGAGCTATCTGATTCAAAGCGTCATGGAGACACCTACTCTTAGAGTGACATATTTCATACCTGAAACTCTTTTGTTACGTGTCACCTTAGTACACTTATTTAAAATAATTTTTTTAATATATTTTAGTACAGGGTTTACAGGGTCTCACTGCAAAGGTTGGACTCGTTGTGATCTCCCTATTTTCAGCCTCCTAGGGGCTGGGATTACAGGTGTGCGCCACCACGCCCAGTCTCAATCGCCATCTCGGCGTGGCCCGGGGGCAGGGCCAGCACTGCACACCAGAGACTGAATAAAATAATTTTTTGTTGAAGACAGTGTTTCACTGCGCAGTTCAGGCTGGCCTTGAACTCACAGCCGTGCCGTCATCCTTGCTCAGCCTCCCAAAGTGCTGGGATTATAGAAATGTGCCATCACACCTGGCTAAATTAAAAATATTTATGTGATTGACAAAACTACATTAGTGACTTGGTAGATTTTTTTTTCTAGCATTAAGGCCTGTTAAGAATTTCATTGCAATTATTAGTACACATTAATCTAAGTAACATTAAATAAACAATCATTGCCAAATATAAAAAAGGAAAATACATTTGAATGTTTCTAATGAGCTAGATAGGGCTTACATTTATTTTTAATTAATTGTTGTATCAGTGGATACATATTGCTTAGAATTAAAATAAAATAGAATTTATTGCAAAGCCAACAAAAAAACCCAAAGAATTGAGCGCATTCTGCACAGATGTTAAGAATGGTTAGAGTGAGAGATATTATTTCAAAACCAGAGTTGCTATTTCCTGAGCAGTAAGAGAATACTTGCATACTTTATGATGTCAGTGTGTATTGTTTTGTTTTGTTTTTGTTTTTGGTGCTGAGGACCGAACCCAGGGCTTCCAGCTTGCTAGGCAAGCATTCTCCCGCTTAGCCAGGTCCCCAGCCCCTTGTCAGTATGTAATAGGGTTACTATGTTTGTGACCCACTGACTGAATTTTATTTTGGTGTTTGTTTTTATAATTATTTTTATGCTTATATATTTCAGAAAAATTTTAAAAATATACATGTCTGAGACTACCTTGTGAAGAGAGTTTCAGACCCAGGAATCTGCCTCTTTAAAAACAAGGCCCTATTTTGATCCAGTTATCATTTTTATTTATGTCAATGTGAAGACATGTTAGAAAATCGACTGTGAGGCTCTAAGAATGTGTGGACTAAGATGCTTAATTTCCAGGTGATATGAGTGAATTGTTCCAGTTCCACTGGTTCTGATAAATCCTTGAGTGAGCCAGTCTTTTTGGTTTAATAAAAATTAAAAGAAAAAAATGCCAGCCATTCTTTATAATGATTCAGAGTTTGCCAATACTCAAAGATCATGAAACAAAGAATATTTTAAGATAAAAAATATAAATAAGTCATGAGAGGCTGGTAGTCTACCATCCTTCTGGTTTTTATAAAGCCTGTATTCAGTATCACCGTCAGTGTTTAACAATTATGGAAAATTTAAGTGACATGGGTGTACAGATTTTTTATGCTATATATTATCAAGAACTGGTCACTTTAAACCCATCAGTAGCCTGCTCAGTTACTGCCCACAAGTGACATGTGATGGCTGGTGACATGTGGCGGCTGTCTCCTCCACCATGCAATGGGACCTTGTGCTGGGTAGCCAGCTGGTGACATGAGTGCCTGAGCTGATAACAGCAGTGTCTGCTGTATCTGTGACTTTCGTTATAACAGAAATGGTTCCTAGGAGAAGAGAAAGTAAGAATATTCCTTATTAATGTCTATACTTTCTGTACAAGGGTTTAAACAGGTTTTCTCTTGGACACACAAGCTGGTTAAATGCATTGTCTCCCAGCATGGATGGGAACTGAATTGAAATAATATCTCTTCTGATGCCTAGAGCATCTTCTTCAGAGAGCTTTATTAAACAAAATAACCAAATTGCTACTTGGAAATAGAGGGTCTCGATGTTTGGAATTTGAAACCCTTTTTCAACTGAGTTATGAAAAAAATAATATTAGCTCAAATGAAAATGTTCTGATTCTTAAAGAAAATAATTCAAGCATTCCTGATCCAATACCTAACCTCCAATTAATTTGCCTCCACGTGTTATCAAATGTGGAGCAATATAACAAGGCTGAACTCTGTAGAATTCTAGTGGAACCCCAGGTTTGAGGTTGCTCAGAACACACTTGTCAGGTCAGAGGGAAATTTTCACCCCAACTGAGGATCTGCAGAAGGTCTATACTAGAGTGGGGCTAGAGAATGAACATTTTCCCCCATGGAGACTGAACCCAGGGCCTTTGCCCTGAGCCACGTCTCAGCCCTCTTTAATTTTTGACGCAGGGTCCCTTTAAATCCACCAGCTGCTCAAATTGGTCTTATACTTGTAGTCCTCCTGCCTCAGCCTCCAGAGTGCTGGGATTACCAGCATGTTCCACCATGTCCAGCTGAGAATAGACCTCTTGATGCTAAGTATTTTTAAATTTCTTAAATTGCTTCCAATTTCACTTTAGTCTTTTTGGAATTACACCTGTCCCTGGAATTAATTTTGCAGGACTAATGTCAATGGGAAAATTTTGTGATTTGTATGCATTTTACAAACTAGTAGGCAAAGTTCATAAACAGATTAATAGAATATACCTGTAACATCTAATCTTTCATGACCTTTTACTGTACAAAGTTGGCATTATTATTACCTTATATGGAGAACTAAATCTTGGCAAAAATGGGTGGACTACCTTACCCATGGCCCATGGGCAGCCATACCAGGGCTTGCCCCTGAAGCCCTGATTTGGAGCCTCTGTTCCTGGCCACACTATGAGTTGATCACTTGTAAAGCTTGATAAGCTAGGTATTCAAGGGTGTACTGCCAGTCACTTCCAAGATATGTGTCACCTCATTTTTCCCCTAGCAAGATAGTGATTTTTCAAATCCTCGTTAGCCTAGGAAACTTCCAAACAAATGATGTGCAGATCAAAATTTTCACAGTTATCACAGAGTACTTGAACTCTAGGTGAACTTTATGATATCTATGCTTTTCTGAATTTTCTGTAGTTTTACTACATGTATACCCTTTGGAATGAGAAATTTGATCATTTGCTTAAAACTGTTATTATTAGGCTTTTGTATTAAAAGCACTGAGCAAGTAGCCCTGCTCTTGTTGCCCCACCATTTAGAGATCCCTGTTGCTTAGTGTTTGTGTAGTGCATGACAAAAGTGTTGAAATTGAGACCAGGGAGAAGAAATTTGCCACCTGCCACTCAGATGTTCATTACCCGTAAGTGACTCAGAAGTCACCAACTTGGGTCTCTTCGCTCTTCCCCTGCTATGCTGCCTGAGCCCTCTGGTGCCTGGCCTTTATCCATTTTCACGTGAGGTTCTCTCTTGCCCCGAAACTCCTGATTTGAGATAAGATTTTGACAGTAGCAAATTTATCTCTTGGACCCAAGATTAACACTGCCTGTTAGATTCTCAGGGATAGCGCCAAATGGAAGAAGCCACAGTGCAGTCTGTTAATGAGCCACAGAGGGTCTGTCATTTATAGGACACTAAAAGGGCCCAGAAATCTGTCATTGCAGAAGTGTCCCCAGGAGACTGTTATTCCCTGGGGTTTGGAAAGCATCATTCTCACAGGATAGATTTTTAGGAGTTTCATGGGGACCATCAACCCCCAAAAGTAGAAGCCTGTAAAATTGCTTTATTTGGTTTCCAAATAGAGGGTTTTACCTACCTCAGCCAGAATTCACTGTAAATCTGGACAGAAGGTAAAACACACAAAAGGAAAACCCCTACAGATTGTACATCTTATATTTCAAGTGCCATGCACTTTGTCTCAAATCCCAGTTAACACTGGATGTTATAAAAGGTACAGTAGCATTGGTCAGGCTTTAGAAAAATGAACAATTCATGTATTACTATAAAACATATTAATTGATTTTACTTTTTTGGAGGGAGATTTAGGAGTATATATCTAAAATCTTTTATAAGGTCATATTATAAGACCAGTAACTCAGCTTCTAAAAAATATGTATTGTAAAGAAACAATCAAATATACATGTATTTCTTTGTAAAACTTCTTAGGAGTGTTGTTATAGTAGTAAAAAATACGAAAAGTCTAATGCTTAAACAAGGAAATATTTAAATAAGTTCTGTCACAGCTGTGCACTTAAATATTGCAAAATTGCTAAAATATCTTTGAAGAATAATAGTGTTATGGAAAAATTTTTTCTAATTGAAAAACTAGGTTATTAAATGTTAAAAAGTATGATTGCAATTGTGTTTGTAAAAATAGAATGTATATGTTAATTTTTTAAGCTAAAAAATACTGTATACCAAGATACTGAGTTTATTGTTTTTTCAGGGTGTTTTTAAGTTCTTGTTTTTATTTTGAATTTTGCTTCAATTTCTGCAATGAATGTGTGTTTAGAAAAACATCTTTATTTATGTGTGTGTGTGGGGGGCCAGCTCAGCCCACCAAGGGGCGGGGCTGGCTGTCATGTGGTGCTGGGGGATTGAACCGCAGTCCCTGTGCTTTGCTAAGCTTGTTCTAAGTAAGTGCTTTAGACCACTGAGCCATCTCACCAGCCCTGAATGTGTGTTTAAAGTCATTCTCATGAGTTAATTGTATTTGTACATGGGTAGCTTTAAAAACTGTTTTGGGGATATAATATATATGATAAAACTGCCAGCTACTTTAATAATAAAATTGTAAACTTAGGATTAAAAGTTAAATAAATATGAAGGCTCCATGGGAAACTTGGAGCAAGTTTCGGAAGCCATCTGTGAGGTGCAGAGACTGAGCGAGGTCGCCTTTGTCCTTTATCCTCCTTATTACCTGCGCTTAATCTCATGGTCATTTAATTAGACCAGAGCAGGAGCAAGACACTGGATGTACTGTAGCAAATATTTATCCATTCTTTCATTCAGGAAATAGTCAGAGTACATATAGTTATATCATAGACTATGTGGTATGAGTTTACAAGGGTGATTTAAACAGTTCAACTGTGCCTCGTATGTACATATTAGAAGGGGCAGACAGTGGAGTTTTTAAATTTTTCTCTCTCTCTCTTTTTTTTTTTATCAGGAATCAAACTCAGGACCTTATGCTTGCCAGGCAGGTGCTTGTGCCACTAAGCTATATCCCCGGCCCTGATAGGGGAGTTTTTAGCCTATATTGCTAGCAAAACCATCTCAGTGACCATTACACTGAAAATCTTTTGTGATCTAGGCTAGTGGTAAAAGCCTTGTAGAAAGTTAGAAATTAATTTTAGCATTCAAGTCACAAGAGACTGTTCCCTCACGTTGGAGGTTAACACTGCATGTTCTGGAGCCGTTACTTGCGAAACAGCCTCTTATTTGTCTGTGTTCGCTGCCAGTTGCCTGTGATTGTCATAATGAAATGTGATCAGTCTGTGCTTTTACTCCAGGTGCTGTGGTTTCCAGTAGTTTTGTTTCATTATCAAGTGTTAAAGGTACAGTGGAAGGAGTGAGTTCACCAGTAAGTTCAGCTCCTATTTTCTACTTAATAGAAATAATGGGGCGGGGGGGGGGCACGAGACAGATGGACGGACAGAGAGACAGAGACACAGAGACAGAAAGAAGAGATAGGACCATACATAATACTGAATCTTATTAATTTTTATACGGTTAATATGTGTTAATTTACACCCATTCCTTTTGTCACATCATTGTCAAGGTCCCTACTCTGTCAGCAATCAATGGAGTACTTGAGGGGTCCAAATGGTGTTTGTCACAGTGCTTCTCAGAACAGACGGGAATGTGGGGTTATGGGTATTGGCTTATGACGACCTCCCGCTGCCTGAAGAAGAGTCAAGACTGTGGTGACTTAGTTTTCCCAGGCTTGCTGTGTGGACTTTCTCTAGCTACTGTTTCTAAAGTTTTCTACTTTCTAGTTTATATGGAAACTCTCTAGTGTGCATTTCTAGCTTATATGGAAACTTTCTCGTTGCATTTCTGCGACCATTTGGTGAAGGCGAGACAGCACTTACACAGAGTAGCTAGTAGGTGACCACTTACTCCTCAGTAGGCCTTTAGCTTTGGTAATTTTAGTTTTTCATGCAATTGCAAAGAAGAAACAAATCTCCTCTCTGGAAATGACTTCAGAGGCCCACAGCTGCCCAGGCATCTTCTTACCTTGGGCACTCAGAGGGATGCAGCAGCTGCATGTGCTTTCCCCTTGGGATTACCTAGGTGCTGCCTCCATTCACTCTGGCAGCTTTCTCAGGAAGTTCTGATGCCCTAGTAGCCACGTGACACTATTGGATTGACTGGGTAATACGATGACCATGTAGGGTGTGGCTTCATTACTCTCGAGATGAGGTGCGTAGTCATCTTTCGGTGGCAATGGAGGTGCACGGGGTTCCTAGGCATGCATTCATAGTGTCTATGACTGGACAGTAGCTACTGTTTCTTAAGTGTCTGGTGTGTTTCAGTCTCTGGGTAGCACTGCACCTACACTGAGTGACAACTCTGTGACATGCAGTGATGTCCCCATTTTACAGATAGAAGAGTTTGAGCTGAGAGTGGTTAATGATTTGTCAGCGTCATGTTGTCACTAGAATGAGGGTTGGTATGCTGGCCTGTATGACTGCAAAACTTCATGTTCTTTTCTCTGTGTCACCCACTGCATCCCCAGGGCAAGTGCTAGCTGACTTACTCAGTTCATGAAACTTAGACGCTTGAAATTAACCTTGAGGTAGGTCAAGGATGGCAAAGAACTTAGCCTTGAGGCTGTGCGATAGTTAAGAATCCTGTCCTCTTTCCTTTCTGTCTTCCTTATTTCTGTGTCAGCATACGCAGTAGGTTGTGATGGAGGGGGCTGCGGAATACCTCCGGTTAGTGCTGAGGGCCTTTTCTACTAGAAATTGCTATAATTTTTTTCATTTAACATTAGCTTTAATTTCAACATTGAATTTTTTTTAAATTTATTTATTTTATTTATTTGTGTGTGTGTGTGTGTGGCCAGCTCAGCCCACCAGGGGGCAGGGCTGGCTGGCATGTGGTACTGGGGGATTGAACCGCGGTCCCTGTGCTTTGCTAAGCTTGTTCTAAGTAGGTGCTTTAGACCCCTGAGCCATCTCACCAGCCCAGCTTTAATTTCCATAAAAGACAAGATTTAAAAGTTTGGATTCTGAACTAAAATCTTGATCCACATTTCTGCTTTAGCAGTTATTGGCACCTGAGCCTCTCTTAGCTTTTCTGTGCTTCACTGCTTAACCAGTCATGAAATAAATTTAATAATCATTACTCAGGGGTCTGTCGTGGAGATACAACTGAAGGATCTGTGTAAAACATAGATGCAGGGATGTAGAAAGCACCAAATAAATATTAATTGTCCTCATCTTCATCCTCACCCCTTTGTAGGTCACTGTCATCACTGAAATAGTGTTGCTATATTAAAAATAGCTCTAACTAGAAGAGAGACAATCCTAATGGTCAGATACTTGCAGAAAGTACTGTAGAAGTTTCTGGAATATTTTTTTTAAATATTTATTTATTTTTATTTATTACATTTATTTATTGTGTGTGTGTGTGTGTGTGTGTGGCCAGCTCAG
>NW_004524641.1:1747403-1750600 GCF_000260255.1 Octodon degus | reverse complement strand
TTTATTTATTTTTATTTATTACATTTATTTATTGTGTGTGTGTGTGTGTGTGTGTGTGTGTGTGTGTGTGGCCAGCTCAGCCCACTAGGGGGCGAGGCTGGCTGGCATGTGGTGCCGGGGGATCGAACCGCGGTCCCTGTGCTTTGCCAAGCTTGTTTCAAGTAGGTGCTTTAGACCACTGAGCCATCTCTCCAGCCCCTCTGGATTATTTTTTGATGTATTTCTTTGAAAACATTTTATATGATTTATAAATAAAAAATTGCTTAGATAAATGGATGAGCAATTTCCATGGCGCTAACGTTCAGAGACCAGTGGCTTGTCTTTATTATTTGTAAGTAAAGTGAATGTATGAAATTTTGCAGCCACATTTTAACCTATTTCCAGCAGCTCCTTTACATCCCTTAGAAATAAAATTAAAGTAAGGAAATGAACAAGAAAGTCTGTGCAGCAGATCTGGCTCTCATTTCAGAGTCTTGTGTCTCTCCTCGTTTGTCGCGTTGAACCATTCAGCTATTAATAAATCTCATTGTCTGGATGTTTACCATGTCTTTGATACGAGGAAACTGGTATCCACCAGTCATGCTGGCAGGTTTCCCCCTGCTGCGCAGGAGGTATTGAAGCCGGTGAATGCCAGCCTGGGGAACTTGCTTCGACTAGGCTAGCGGGCTGCGGGGAGGGTGCGTTCCAGACCTCTGACCTGAGCTAAGCATGTCTCAGTTCTCTCTGAGCAGAGGGAACAAGAGGTGGGTAAGTACTGCCATCTTCTTTGTATATTCTCAGTTTAAAAAAAAAATGAACTGGAAATTAAAGTATAATTGTAGTATTGCAGAGGAAACTTGATTTTAAAAGAACAGTGAACAAGTTTATATAATCCTTTATTTCTTGCTTCTATAAAATATATAACCCCTTTAGGACAATGCAATGCATTTTCAAATTACTGTGAAAGAATAAGAAACTAGCTGTCTTGTGAAAAAAAGAAAAATTACAGTACACATTAGAATCTTAAGGGAAACCAGGCGAAAAGAACTAATTTTGTAACTGCATATGTTACAGAATCAAATTTGATGTGTTCTGCATTGACCAGTTGTAACTTTAAGTCTAATTTGCTGGTTAATTACAGGAGCCCGGTAATCAACCCACTGTTTTTTTCATTTTCAGAAGTCAGGTTCTTTAAGTGTTTTCAAAAGTTGCATCTTTTTTCAAAAGAACTGTAACTTTTATAATTCCAAAATAAGCTAGAAGGTAGTTTTACGTCTAATCATCTGTTAATGATACTAAGAGACTGTTCTCTACAAATAAGCCAGAAAACACTGAAAAGTTCAGAAACTTTTTCATTTTTCTCTCTCTCTCTTTTTTTTAATTTTTTTTATTTTTATTTTTTTTTTTGCTTTTGTGTTGCTTGAAACTGAACCCAGGCCCTTACATATACTATGTAAGTGTTCTACCACTAACCTACATGATGTTGGCATGTCAGGGTGCATTGTGGGTAGAACAAATGGTAAAGAGTGTCCAAGACTCAGTGTAAAACTTAAAGCTGTTTTCATAGCTGCTGACATTAAAAATATAGCATTTAGAGTACTTTTACATATGTAAAACATCAAGTGGTTATGTTTGTTGTTATATAACTATAGTTATAGCTTATAGTTTAAAATGGCATATGTTTGAAGCCACCCAAGGTAATGAGGTCATTTTTCTATTTAGGATAGATAATGATGATTAGTTTCTAATAATATACAAATATAAGAAGGCAAATTTGTAAAGAGCTAGTGACTCCATTATGCTGGAGATAAATAGCCTATTTTTAGTTAATAGTTAAAATAGTGGGAATAAACTGTTATTTTTATAAATTGTGAAATTTTTTCCCAGTGGATTATATATACTTACTTGTAATAAAAATACTTACTTACTAACAATTGCTCAGTTAACATTGTTAACTAATCTAACATTTAGATTCTTTGTACCCTGATAAGTAAACACGTGGGGTTTAGATTTTTCACCCACTTCTGATATCTTCTGTTCTGTGCTGTATTAGAAATGAATGAACCTCTTCCTCTTCTTGCATAGTATAAACTACTTTGCAGAATAGATATCTTGTGTCAGTTCTGGGTCATATGCTAGCTCACCCTGCTGATCCACGAAAATATGGCAACATTTTAAAAATCCTTCTACATCTATCGTGACAAAACTTGTGTTTGTCACACTTTCAGTATACCAAACATTTCCATGCCTGTGTCTTGATGTGGAAATTAAGGAATTCTTTTTCCTGGTTTCCTTTTCCTGACCAAGTTGCCTCAGTTAATCCTTCTCTTCCTCCCACACAGTTTCGCTTCCTTACTGGGTTTTGAGGGGACAGAGGGTGGTGAGTTGGCAGTGTATGTATGTTTTTCTGCCCAGTGACTTGAAAGTATAGAGAAGGAAGGAGTCTTTAAAGAAAAACTCAGGGCTGGGGATAAAGCTAAGCAGGCTTAAGCATCTATTTGGCGGGTGCAGTGTGCTGAGTTCAATCCCCAGTGCTGCCAAAGAAAAGGGAAGAATCTCAGACCAAGGACCCCTGCCTGGATAGATTGAATAAGCCAAAGCAGTAGCCACATGGGACACGGTGAGCCATGGGGTTCACAGAAACTGTTCAGTATGATTTGGCTTTATTTTCAGCATGATAATTTTGGTGTGATCAGACCTTCCTCTAGAACATAGGCATCACAAGAACAGTTCTTTTGTCTCTTTTCGTCTCTGTGTTCTTCTCTGTAACTTTCTTTTCTGTGTTGATGTCCAGTAATGACTTGCTGTTTCGCTGAATGAATTAATGACACATGCAACTAAGAGTTTTTGATCTTTGACTTATTATATTTACTTGGCTAGAATTTTTTTATATTCTATTAGATGGTGAGGGATTTGTTACAGGGTCTCACTACACAGCTTGGACTTGTAGTGATCCTCCTGTCTCAGCCTCCTCAACACTAAGATTACAGGTGCGCACTACCATACCTGGTTTTGGTGGCTAGCACAGCATGCCTAGAGTTCCAGGGCTGGCACCCCGTGTGGTACTAGGGATCGGACCTGGGTCCTTGTACTTACAAGGCAAGCACTTAGACCATCAAGCTATCTCCCCAGCCCTAACTCTTGATTTTTTAAAAAAATTATATTATGGGAACTTTTTTCCTTCCTGGAAATTCTTTCAAATTATAAAGTAATTAATA
>NW_004524641.1:1744220-1747303 GCF_000260255.1 Octodon degus | reverse complement strand
CTCAACTGCACAGGGGGTGTTCTCCAAAATAGACCATATGCTAGCATGTAGGGCATGCTTAAGTAAATGCAAATGATTTAAAATTATCCCATGCAAAAAAAAAGGGCCAGGGAGATGGCTCAGTGGAATAAGTGCTTCCCTGGCAAGCGCAAGGGCCTGAGTTCAATCCCTGGTTCCACCAAAAAAATAATAATAATAATAAAGTAATTTAGTGATGGGAGAAGCATTTTAAATTTTTTGAAACAATTACACCTATATATCTTTACTACCTGTGTTTCTTAGAAAATTTGCTTCATTTTTTTAAAAATGCTTTTATTGGTTTTATCTTAATAGAATTTATATTAGGGAGATAGGTCTTGCTCAGATATTCTTGATGAATACAGAAGGCAAGATTTGTTGCTTGCAGTGTGTATCAGGAGAGTTTGGGATTATTAATGAGCAAATTTGTGTACTTTAGCTTAAGGCAAATTAACTAAGTTTTTTTTTCTTTTTCTTTTTTTGTATTTTAGGGAAGGATCTACAGGATGTTCAGGGTCTCACTGCTAGATAGGACTCGTAGTGATCTGCCTGTTTACTGCCTCCCAAGAGCTGGGATTACAGGCGCATGTCACCACGCCCAGTCTCAATTGCCGTCTCAGCACACCCTGGGGGTGGGGCCAGCACAGCAGGCCTGGAGATTGAACCCCCGGCCCCTGCACCTGCTTGCTGGCTCTTTAATCCACTGAGCTATTTGGCCAGCCCAAATTAACTAGTTTTAAAGAAACTTTGAAATGTGTTAGCTTGAAAAATGCTTTCCGTCCAAAGAAGCATTATGAAAACAAGGAAAGGGGGCCTGCCCATTAGCTCAGTTGTTTAAGTGCCTGCTTAAACAAAGCAGGCAGGCTCAGGTGCTGTGGTTCAAACCCAGATACTCATGCCAAACCCGAAAAGCATCTTGAGGCAGCAAAAAAAAAAAAAAAAAAAAAAAAAAACAAGGAAAAACTCACATTCATATCAGAATACTCCATTTTAACAGTAGCTACAAAATTTTAAGTTCTAGAACCTAAGCAGTTCTCAAACTTCTAAGTCTCAGGAACTTTCGTGCTCTTAAAAATTAAACAGTTGTTGTTTATGTAGTTCAGAGGATTACACTTATCAATATTTACAGTATTAGAAATGTTCTCTTCCTCAGATTTTTTAAAAGTGACCAAGAGCAAAGATTTCAGGACTGAATGTAATATACATATTAGCTTTTTGAGGGCGGTTCCCAGAGCTCCAACCCAGGACCTTGCGCTTGCCAGGCAGGCACTTAGGCCACTGAGCCAGCTCCCCAGCAACACGTTAGTGTTTTAAGTGTAGCTTGCAAGTAAGTGCAAATTATGCAGTTTATTTCATTTTAACCAATTGACTCATTCCAATTTTAAACATTGCAAATTAACATCCTATTGGAAAAGGATGGAAAGAAGTACCTGGATATTCAAGACAAAGCTCAGAAGGCAAAATAATGTATAATATAAAAGGTGAAGATATTTATTAAATTTAAAGTCAGAAGGAAGGCAGTTGTCCTGACATTCTGGTAATTGTGAGATTAATCACTACAGATGATTTTAGCAGTAGTCACTGATAGGTAATAAGAGCCCTACCACAAAACTAACTGCAACAGGCAGTCTAAGAATTTTAATAAATATACATTGAAAATACATACCTACAAAGACCCCCACAGTTGGCTGGACATGGTGTCACATGCACTTGGGAGGCAGAGGCAGGAGGATTGCTATGAGTTTGAGGCCAGTTTGAGCTACATAGTGAGTTCAAGGACAGCCTGAACTGCATAATCAGACCCTGTCTAAAAAAAAAAAAAAAAAAAAACCTGTGGGATAAACCTGCACTGCACACAGAATTTGTATCATGTATAATATATAATTTGTATGTCAATAAATACAAGTGTGTATTTGTAAATATGGTTTTTAAGGTTTAATCAATTAAGTCTTAAAATTTTACAGCTTGCTGAGCTCATTACTAGTGGGTTAAAGAAAATCATAGGCTCACGTGCCTCACTTTGACATTTATCATGCTTTTTGTTAAACATATCCACTAGAATAGTAAGTTTCTTTCATTCTCTGCATGGTTTAAAATACTGATTGTTGAATATGTGCATTTATAGTAATTTTGCAAATGCTGGTGTTGGGGTGAGTTATTCCACCCAGCAATGTTAGTCCTTAAGAAATTGTCCAGTTCTCTTTTGTTTTTCAGGTCCACCTATTTATAATATCAATTAAGATTTCCTGTTTTATGAATCATAAGTATTTTAAAAATGGAAATCTACAGTAATGTATAATCATAGTAAATCACAAAAAAATGTTGATACACAGTTACTTCCACATGTACAACCTTTGTTTTTTAATGTAGTTGGTACAGCATCTCTCTAAGCAGCTTGGACTTTTTAGTGATCCGCCTGTTTTCAGCCTCAGCATTGGAGCACCACTATGCCCAGTGTCAGAGGCTGGCTCAGTGTGCCTGGGGGGTAAGGCCAGCACAGTATGTGTTGCTGGGAATTGAACCCCTGATCCTGTGCTTACTTAAGCTGGTGCTTAGTCTACTGAGCTATCTTGCCAGCCCTGCTACAGTCTTTTAAAAATTATACTTATTGTGTCAGTCTTGAAAGTGTTAATCTGACCAGTGCAGTCTAGTCTGATTTTGTCAGAGTGCTAAGTTAAAAGACTTGTTAGAAATTATATTCAATATTATCTTCAAAATAGACCTTTGGCACCATATAAAGAATACATATTTTTACAACTTACTATTTAACACTTACCGACCCAACAAATTCTAAAATACTTTGCATATAAAAAATTGAGACTGAATAAAATCAAAATTAATCTTAAGTAATGTTCTCCTCCTGATCTATGAATGTTCTTCATAGTCTTTGTAAGTGACATCTGTTTTTTTCTTCTACTTGATATGTTATTTTCTTTTGCTTTCTTTTTGTATTTTAGGGAAGGGTCTACAGGATGTTCAGGGTCTCACTACTAGATCAGACTGTTTACAGCCTCCCAAGAGCTGGGATTACAGACGCACGCCACCACACCCAGTCTCAATTGCTG
>NW_004524641.1:1730654-1744049 GCF_000260255.1 Octodon degus | reverse complement strand
GGGATCAAACTCAGGACCTTGTGCTTGCTGGGCAAACACTTGTTCCACTGAGCTATCTCCCCAGCCCTTAATATGTTATTTTCTTTGTACACTTCTGTAAGAAACTCTAAACAATATTAAAACTCTGGACTTTTTGACCCTGACCTTTCCTTTTATTTATTGGCATTTTCTGTTGAAAAAATGAAACAAATATGTCTGTATAAAGCTAGTCAGCCTAAGTAGTAGATGCACCATTCTCAAAAAGTTGTAAAAGTGTCTGGCAAACTCAGTTGTTCTGTGTTCTTAAGTTTTTCCAGAGCAGCTGCTCTAAGACTCAGCCCATTTTGCGGCTGACGTTGAGTGGTCACTCCATGGAAGGAAGATAAAATCCTTGCCGACAGATGTCCCTGCCTGCTGCCCTTACCTTGGGTCTCTGAGGCTCTTGATGTCTTTAACTTGGCTTGCTGTTCATGCTGAGGCCCTGTGCGGCCATGCTGCTTATCCATCCATGTGAGGAGCAGACGTCTAACCCTGGCCTGTGTTTGCATTCCTTTCCAGAGTACCCGCATCCTGGAGAGGACTGGTTCCTCTAGCACTGAGCCCTCCGGAAGTCGGCATTTGCTAGAACCTGAGCCAGTTCCCCTGTCCAAGGTCAGTGACAGACGCAGTTTTTGCTCTGGTGGAGTCCTGCCTGCCTAGGGCCGAATGGACTGTGACTAACTTGTATACCTGGCTCCCCTAAGGGAGCTGTGACACCAGTTTATGGCATCTCTTCCAACTTCCTTCTACCTGAAGTACAGTTTCTCCGCCTTGTGTAAGGAGCTGATGAAAATGTAATTGGACTTGCAGGGCTGCCTACAAAGGGCTGTTATTTTTATTTTTTTAAGGGAAAAGGAAAGAGAAAGTTTTGTTATTCCCTGTAGGAGAGATAAATAAATATTTCTGTGCAAAGTAATGGGGGAAAAAAATCACTGAGTGAAGCAGTATTCCTGATAATAATAGCTGCTGTTGTTGCCTGTTCTTTGCATACCTGGTATTGTGCCGAGGTATGACACCCATCGAACATAATTCTTGGAAACAACTCCATGTAGATATTTGTTACCTTTTAAAGAAAGGGAAACTTGGGGGCCGGGGAGATGGCTCAGTGGAATAAGTACTTCCCTGGCAAGTGCAAGGGTCTGAGTTCAATCCTTGGTTCCGCAAAAATAAGGAGAAGAAGGAGAAGGAGAAATAAAAGGAAACCGAGATTTTTCTTTTGTTCTTTTTTGTCCAAGTCAAAAAGCTTAAGTGATGCAGCAGAAATTCATACTTAAATTTGTCCAGCTCTGCAGCCAGTACTTTCTTGCTGTCTATGACCTGCAAAGTAATACTTTCATGTGGTGGCTTTTGCCAGCCCCAGATCCAGTCTCCTCACCTCCAGGAGAGCACAGCACATCATTTATTCAGACTTTGCTGTCTCATGGGAGACAGAGTTCCTTCCCTTTCAGCCTGCTCTTCCCTAGATTAGGGAAGCATCTACATTCCTCCTGTCTGAAAGGTGAAGCCAGTCAAGGAGGTGGTGTCTTTCTGATCCCCACCCAACCCTTGAGATGTTCCGTGGGCTGGCTCCCCTCTCGAAGAACTCTGAAAATAGAGTGCATGTGGGTTTTTAATTCACTTATAAAAATAGCCCTTTATTTCCAAAGATAGTTCACTTCTAAATATGTGTAGCTGATCCTTCCATTTGCATTTCCTAAATGAAACATAATCCATAAAATGAAGAACACTTTACTATCTTAGCATCATGGGGTGTAGGCACTTGTTCCTTTTTATACTTTGAAGACTTTATAAGCTACTGAATTCATGCTGTCAGACAGGAGTGGGTTGCTAAGCTAAGGAAAAGGGGGCATTACCAAACTATAAACACAATTGAGTGGAAATAAAAAGTGCCTGACTTCTATTTGAACAGCAAATAGAGAATGAACACGTGGTAAATATAATTCATATATCTCCTTGAATGTCAGTTCACTCTTATAGTTAGTAAAGAACACAAATAAATAGAGAGCAGTGGAAAAGGCAGCTGACATTGACTGAGGGCCTATTCCGTGCCAGCACTGGATTAGAACCTGTGACCTCTCAATTAGCCAACCAGTTCATTGACGTCAGTACTGATGTTCTTGTTTTACTATTCGTGGAGACTGATTTTTCAAGCATAAAGGCCTCAAGTTGGTCAAATGTTAGTTCCCCACAAAAGGAGCTGCTGTTAGCCTAGTCACAGTGGCTGGGGTGTGCGTCATCAGCCCGACTAGGAAGCTTGGGTAGGGGACCAGCAACATCCGCTTTTCATCAGTTCTCCATCTGGTTGCCCATTTGGATCTAGCTGCAGGCCAAACAAGCCTTGGTTGTGCTTTTGAATTAGAAGACACAGAAGAGGCTTGGGCCCCCAGGACCTGAAGGCCAACCTCCCATCCAGGTAGCACTGAGGGCCAAGTCAGGTAGCACCGAGGGCCAAGCCAGGTAGCACCGAGGGCCAACCCAGTTAGCACCCAGGGCCAACCCAGGTAGCACCCAAGGCCAAGCCAGGTAGCACCAAGGGCCAAGCCAGGTAGCACCTAGGGCCAACCCAGGTAGCACCCAGGGCCAATTCAGGTAGCGCAGCCTCCTGGGCACTGGGTAGCAGTAGAAGGATTTTGTTCAAAGTATACATTTTCCTTGCTCAAGAATCATTTCAAATCCTTTGCTTGATGCCTTCACCTCTTAGAGCCTTTTTGTGTAGTACCCAGTCTCCACAACCACCGCCAGCCACGTGTGCACGATACACACCCATGGGATACCTCCCTAGGAGAGGGGTGCCCCTCTTTTTTTTTCAAGTGACTAGGCTTAAGCTATTATTAGAATTTTTGTTTGTTTTTATTCATTATTCTTAGAGGATAAGTATTTTGAAAACTTCTATAATACTAAAAATGTCTGTATATCTGACTTAGTCTAGCACTAACATGATTATGCTTTTGGACTTTTTTGTTTCTGTTTTAAGTACATCTGGGAAAATTGGAGAATTTTAACAAAATAAATATCAATTGAAATTTCAAAAGAGATTCTTCATTTGTCAGAAAGATACTTAGTTTTCTAGACCTAATTTACTAAGGATAGTGGAAAGAATTTCAACATAGTACATAAAAGAGCACAGAAAATTCTGTCTTGTACTGAGATGAGTTATTCATTTCTTATAGGACTTGTTTATAGCATTATCATCAGCATTTATAATTGGAACAGGGAGAGTTGTTTGCTTTGGTTGTATCCTCTGTCCCTGTCAGCTTGACAGCTTATTTAATTGTAAGAACTATATTAGAATTTTTTCTCTTTCTTTTGCTAAGCAGGGAAATATTACATCAGAGAAGATGAAATCATTGATTCAGACTGCAGCATTTATGTTACATTTGAGCTTTTTGCTTTTTCTATCTTTTCCCTCTTCAGTTAAATTCCCACTGAAGATAAAACTACTCTGATAGTAATCAATAGTCATAGTTGTAGAGAGACAAGCTATTACTACGTTCTGAGTTGATTTGGGAAAAAAAGAAAAGAAATACATTTATACTGATTGTTAAATGTTTCCGTTTGCACTTGTTATATATAGTATTTTTCATCTTACACGCAAAATCAAAGTTAAACACTAGGCTTCAAACAAGAGTTAGCAGATATAAGAATGTATTCCACTAGAGATACTGCCCGTGGCTGAAGCCACTACAAGGAGACTGCAATGAATTCTATTTATGTGTTCTGTTTATCCAATATATTTAAACATATATGGAGAGTCATTATTTGTTTAGATTTTATTTATGTGGTACAGGGTCTCACTACACAGGTTGGACTCATAGTGATCTTCCTGTTTCAGCCTCCTCAGCGCTGGGATTACAGGAATGTGCCACCAAGCCCAGTTTCAGTGGCTGGCTTGGCACACCCCAGGTAGGGCCAGCATGCATGCTGTGCCAGGGATTGAATCCAGGTCCCTGTGTTTGCCAGACAGGCACTTAGACTGTTGAGCTATCTCACTAGCCTGAGAATTATTAGTTTTAATTTCTTAATTATATCCATCTTTTTTTCTCTTTTTTTGGCAGAACCGGGGATTGAACTCAGGCCCTTGTGTTTGCCAGGCAAACGCTTATTCTACTGAGCCGTCTCCCCGGCCCTACATCCAACTTTTTTTTTTTTTCTGAACCGGGTATTGAACTCAGGCCCTTGCGCTTGCCAGAGAAGCGCTTATTCCACTGAGCCATCTCCCCGGCCCCTTACATCCAACTTTTTAAAAGGACTTAGTATAAATCTGTCATTTTGTGGAACAGAATCATTACCTACCTTTCTGGCAAAAGTAGAAAATTAAAATGCTAGCCTTTTTATAAGTTGCTATTTTTCTTACCATCTTAACAGTATTCATAAGCAGTTCTCACTTGTTGAATTGCAACCCCACATTAAGAAGCCTACTTGGTACTAGATAATGTGATAACATTACTTGCTTTTGTGTTGTCCTAAAGAAATATAGTTCCTACAGCTTGAAATGATCTCATCAGAAACACTGTATCTCATTAATAGTTTTGACCAGATCATTCACAGTTTCTCAGAATTTTCTTCAAGTAGAAAACTCAATCTTGGGTTATTAAAGATCCTTTCCAGAGTCTGTCACGCTGCCGCATGAACACTGGCAGGCGTGTTTCTCCAAAGAGCAGTAAGTAGTGTCCTCCTCAGGGATGACCTCGAAGATGAAGAAGTGATAGCAGTCTCGGAGAGGCTTTCTTGGGGTGGGTTGGGGTGGTTGGGGTTTAGTTAGGGAGAGCAGAGGTTTGGTATGGGGTGCAGAGGACTGTTCAGGGGTCAGGAACGCCTCCTAGCTTTACCAAGTTTAGAGTAAAGCAGCGATAGCCACTTCTCCTGACAATAAAACTCCATACAAAGTCCTTTCCTATACGTGCTCCTTAATTTAACACTGAATAAACCTAACCTCAGAAAAAGCAGGCAACAGAAATAGAAAGCTGAGAAGGATGGTGAATACTCAGTCCCTGCCTTCCTGGCTTGTGGCACACCAGTGGTGGGTGGGACTCCTCTTCCTCTGAGCCTTGTGGGAGCTTCGCATTCCCTAACAGGGTTTGGGCAGCCACCACTGCCTTCTTGGGCCAGCGAAGCCACGGGCCCTGAGATGAATTCCCTTGGCCCTTCCTGTTGATCCCATTATCCTGTGGACTAATGCTGCTTCAGACAGACCCAGCCTTTCCAGAAGGCAACTTCCCACGTCAGTAGGGGGTGGGGAGGGGACTGATGCAGAACACCCACCTTTGCAAAGCCCAAGAGGGAGCAGGTCACCTGAGAGGGCTTGTCCCTGCGCTGTGTGCCCCTCCCTGCCCTGCAGACAGGACGCCGCAGTAGTTCAAGGACTATGAGGAGCCTGTACCTGCCTCAGAAGCCAGTCTGCTTACTTGTTGAAGGGCGTGCTGCGGTCCAGGGTGTCATGCCTGAGCCCTAGAACACGGGCTGCTCTGCTACTTGCCAGGTCAGTGGTTATTATGGAGATGCATAGGTCCCTAGAAACCCCTATTCCTGGGATTTTCAATCCTGGCTGTTGTAGAAGCCAGGTAGATTTGCCAAGCCCAGCGTAGACAGTGGCAGATTGAAGACAGGCATCTTTTTTTTTTTTTTTTCGGAACCGGGGATTGAACTCAGACCCTTGTGCTTGCTAGGGAAGCGCTTATTCCACTGAGCCATCTCCCCGGCCCGGATTGGTATCCTTTATACAGACTAGTGTCACCAAATCTCTATAGGCATTCAGAAAGTCTGGATATGTAAAATCTAATAAAGCATGTCTCATGAAAGAGGAAACTGTACTTCTGGGCATGATGATGAATGCTTGTAATTTGGAAAGCCAAGCCAGGAGGAGCATCACCTCGCATTCAAGGCAAGTCCATACTACACAGTGAGTTCAAAGCCAGTCTAAACTGCAAAGTGACACCCTGTCTCAAAAAAAAAAAAAAAACAGGAAACTGATTCAGTTACTTTTAATGAGAATGATCAGAGTGTGGGCTCTCGAACTAAGGTTCCTTTTTTTAAAATTTACTTTTATTTAGATGTTGAGGATTGAGATGTTGAGGATTTAGGTGTTGAGGCCCTGTTGAAACCCGGGGCCTTGCCCACAGATGATAAGCACCCTGTCCACCCTGGGCAGTCTCCCAGCTTGTGTTTCCAGCTCGTGGCCTTGCACACTGGTGTGGCTTCCACAGGCCCCTGAGGCGATGTGTACCTTGAAAGCCTGGGCTTTCCGGTGTGCATCTGATGACAAAGATGTTCGACGGGCACTTGGAAACGCAGCAGCCTCTCCAGAGAAAACACGGTCACACAGCTGTTCCTATCTGTTAGTAGCAGGTTGCGAGCCATTTTCAACAACTGCAGCCTTTCCATTTGAGTGTGTAAGCCAGCTCTATGCACTCATGGAACATTTGCCATCGAAGTGGACACATTCTGGGGCTTACTTCGAGAGTAACTGGGAAAATTCATCTTAAACATCTTGGGTACAAGCAGTCAAAATTCCTTTCCAATCCACATAGACAGGGTGGCTCCCATGGATCTCCGATGGACACCCTGCTTGCCTCCAGATCTACTGGGAAACTCATTTTAAATTCAATTAAAGTACCTCAGGAATTTAATGTTAGGATACGCTCCAGGATTGGCTCTCTGCTTCTGGTAGATCAGCTTGCTCAGAAGTGACTTCTACTTAAGAATCTGTTTCCAGAGTACTCTGAGGCACAGAAAATGAGATTGTTTGTTTGTTTGTTTCTTTGTTTTTCTCTCAGGAAGCTGACAGCTGGGAAATTATAGAAGGGCTGAAAATAGGCCAAACCAATGTCCAGAAACCAGACAAACATGAAGGCTTTATGCTGAAGAAAAGAAAATGGCCTTTAAAGGGCTGGCATAAGGTAACAGTCTGATCAGATCCAACTTCTAATCAACTTCATGAAGAAGATCTTACTTATGATTAGGTGGGAAGCCAAGACTGTTGTATGTGGAGGCCGGGGAGATAGCTCAGTAGAATAAGTGCTTACCTAGCAAGCACAAGGGCTTGGGTTCTGCCAAAAAAAAAGACTGTTGAATGTATAAAACTAGTTTTCAAAACCTTACTGCAGATTTTCTTCTCTTTTTTTGGAGCAAAGAATCAAACTCAGGACCTTGTGCTTGGCAGGCAAGCGCAGTGCCACTGAACTCCACCCCTGGCCCCCAAACCTTGTTTTATTTTATTTTATTTTTTATTTTTTTAAAGTTTATTATTTTATTTATTTATTTCTGTGGCTGGCTCAGCCTGCCCGGGGGGCAGGGCTGGCATGGCATGTGGTACTGGGGATTGAACCTTGGTCCCTGGACTTTGCCTAAATTTTCCTAAGCAGACACTTTAGGCTGCTGAGCTATCCCACCAGCCCCCAAACCTTATTTTAATCATATGAGTTACAAGCATTATGCCTATTTAGTCTAAGGTCTGTAATATATATGTATAGGGGAAAATATTTTATGTAATATTTAAAGCCCAAATTATGTATCTTACTGTCTGACCTGCTTTAGTATAGATAAATTCTCATTTTTATAAATGGAAGATTTGTTTAGTGTATGTATGTATTCCATTGGATGGATTTATACAGTATATGCCACCATTATTAATCCACTTTCTTATTGCTGGATATGCAAGATTTGTCTAATTTTGTCTGTTATGATGTGATGAACATATTTATAACTGATTATTAATTACTTCCTTGGGTTAAATTCCTACAAATATTGTGTCCAGGAAAAACAAAATTTGGAAAATCGTTGATGCTGATGGTTTGTTTCTTGACCTTTAAAGTATCATTTATTCTCTCCCCTCTCAACATCCTCAAATGCAAGTAAGTATGCAGGGCTGCAGGGCTATTGAGATAGCTCAGCAGACTAAGTGCCCGCTACGCAAGCTCAGGCAAGCACAGGGACCACGGTTCAATCCCTGGCACCACATGCCATGCCACCCTGCCCCCAGTGCACTGAGCTGGCCACTGAGACCCGGTGTGGTAGCATATGCCTGTATCCCAGCTCTGGGGAGGCTGAAAGTAAGAGTATCACTACAAGTTGGAGCCGCATGGTGTTTCTGGACTATGCCTTTGAACATCTTGTGGAATAAAAGTGGGCTGCCCTTTCTCCTGCTGTCCAGTCCCTGTCCAGTCCTGCCCTGAATGGATTCAAGGGTTAATCCATTTAGCTGTCCAGTGCATAAGCAATTTGAGTCTTGAATATGTTTCAGTTGAGATTGTTTCTTCTCATACTTATTTCTTGTCCCCTAGAATGTGTTTTAAAGGGTCATAGTGGAATTTCATGAGTTCTAAGCAGGGTAACCTTGTACCTAGCCACCTGTTACCTTGGCGGATCTGAGTGCCTGAATCACATGAAAACATTTGAAAACATTTCCACACTGTCACTTTCCAGCATCAGAAAGAGACCCTGCTATGGGGAACTACGGGGGGGTCTGGCTCCACTGTGTGAGTGGAACCTCGAACTGTCCTCTCCTGAATGCTCATGAAAGGAAATCCACAACAGAGAGTTCCTGCTTCCTGTGTGCTTGCTGAAAATTACTACACCCCATTCACACTGGACCAGAGCGACCTTGGAGCTAATGATGAAATTGCCCCCCCACAAAAAATTTCTCTTTTCTTTGTTTTGTTCTGCCCCAATGCAATCTGGAAGTAATCATTAATCTCTTTTGGAATGCAAACATTTGCTAAATCAATAATATAAGCATATTGCTAAGGTCACTTAATTTTTTTTTTTTTTTTTAAATTTCAAGGAAGGATCTACAGAGTATTCAGAGTCTCACTACTAGATCAGACTCATAGTGATCCACCTGTTTACAGCCTCCAAAGAGCTGGGATTACAGGTGTGCGCCACCATGCCCAGTCTCAATTGCTGTCTCAGTGCACCCTGGGGGCAGGGCCAGCACGGCAGGCCTGGGAATCGAACCCCTGACCCCTGCACCTGCTTGCAGGGGCTTTAATCTGCTGAGCTATTTGGCCGACCCCTCTTAAAATTTCAAGGATTTAACTTTTCATTATCCCAGACAACTAGTTTGTATAGTTGTCCTGAGCATTTTCAGAAAATTTCCATGGTACAATATCCAGGGGAAATTCAGGACTTTACCTCCAGAGTAAAACTTTCCTGCAGATTTGTATAGAGATCCTCACAGAATCTTTGTAACCTAATTCAGATTATTTTTACTCCTATTTTTTTTTAATTTTTTTTAACATTTTATTTTGTGTGTGTGTGTGTGTGTGTGTGTGTGTGTGTGTGTGTGTGCCCAGCTCAGCCCACCAGGGGGCGAGGCTGGCTGGCATGTGGTTCTCGGGGATCGAACCGCAGTCCCTGTGCTTTGCCAAGCTTGTTCCAAGAAGGTGCTTTAGACCACTGAGCCATCTCTCCAGCCCCTTTACTCTTATTTTAAAAACATCCCACATGATTGGGGCATGGTGGTACATAACTATAATCCCAGCACTTGGGAGAATGAGGCAGGAAAATTGCCATCAGTTTGAGGCCAGGCTATATAGAGTTCAAGGCCAGCTTGAACTAAATAAGGAAATCCTGGTTTTTTTTTTTTTTTTTTTTTTTTTTTTTTAAAAAAGCCTGGTTCATTTAAAAGGTCTTAAGGGCAGGCCAGGAGAGTTGCTCCTTCTTAAGAATAATCATGGTGAAAAACTTCCATCCCCAGTAAGTTGTGAGTTAACAAGAAAACAACTCTGGTGGATGGGTTGCATGAACCTCTAGCTCTGATATCCTTGAGATTTAATAATACACTAAATCCTATATTAAATTGATCAAAATATTGATAATTGCCAAGCAACTTTAGACTCACACTTGAGAATATTTTATGTATGTTACAGACAGTAACTAGGGGTGTTTGGTTCTTGCAGCGTTTTTTTGTCCTGGATAATGGAATGCTAAAATATTCAAAGGCACCTCTTGATGTAAGTAGCACACAGGATATGTTTCAAAGATTGAGTTAGATTTCCGCTGGAAGTGAGTAAACACTGGGGTTGTACAAGCCTTGTGCCATAGTTACTAGTTTTGTGCATGTCTGTGTTTCTAATATTTAACAAGCTACTAAACCTGCATGTTCCAGAGACAGTATGTTTTATGCATATACTCGAGATAGCAGAAACCCTCAAACTAGTGCATGAAGATTTAACTTAACTATTTTGATGTATGTTATTAAAAACAAAAGCTTATTTTGTTCTAAGATTTATACTGTATCTTTGACTTACAATTTATTTAAAAGACATTGTATGATATCTTCTCCTAGTATTAGAAACTTTAAAAAATATATTTCCATTTTCTGTTGACTTAAAAAAAAAGAGGTTTGTACCTATGTTGTTTATTTATTATTTCTTGCCTATATCTTGTAATATGAGAAACTACTTTGGCAGTAACAATACACAATGTACTAACCATTGTTACTCTCCTAAAATCTTGTTTTGAGATTTTGTACCATTGTTTTTATTTTTTTTTCTTTAAAATAAAAATAACTGATGTCAAAAAAAAATAAATACAAAAAAAAGAAAAGTAAAAAAAAATAATAAAAGCTTAAACCTAAAAGTGACATATTGACAAAATCTCTGTTTTGCTCTTGGAAAGTACAAATATCCTTTTTTTTAAACCTCAGTGAACTTTTCTTGATGTGCTTTTTTGAGGTGTAGAGCAAGCTTTGTTCTTGTTGCTGTCCTCTTATAAACTGTCTTTTAAACTTCATTTCTATTTTATACAGCCTTTTGTCTTGAGAATCCGAAATTACTTTTAATATTTAAAGTAGTTGCTTGCATGCAAAACAGGAAAATCTCCCTGCTTGTCATCCTCTGTGGGGGAAATAACGGAAGGCTCAGATTTGTTTGTCCCCATCTCTGCCACTGAATCAGCTCTGTCCTGGGTCTGAGGGGGGCGCCCAGGAGGAGGAGCCATCTGCTTCCTGCTCTTAGGCCACAGCTGCCTTCTTCCACCCTAGCCGCTGTTTTTCAGCTGACTTTTCAGGGATGCTGTGGCTCATCAGTCAAAAGTTGACCACAGCTATTTTAGGAGCAACTACATATTCACTATAAACTGTGCAATCTCGAATTACAGAGAGCTCACTAGATTATGGCAAAACCAGGAATAAAATGAATGATCTTACTCATTGGCCTTAGTGGGAAGTCACAGCAACTTCAGTTGTCCTTAGTTTAAGGACCATAACTTGGGAACCTTAGCCATTTTCTCTTTATTAAAGAGGTCTGCTACTCCACTTTTGGTAGAGAAGTTAAAAACATGAACCTCAGTTAAATTCAGTGGGGAAACACTTCAGACCAAGTATTCTTCTAGCCTGTTCACTAGCCTTTTGATTTCAGATTCAGAAGGGGAAGGTCCACGGGAGCATAGATGTCGGACTGTCTGTCATGTCAATTAAAAAGAAGGCTCGGCGGATAGACCTTGACACAGAAGAGCACATCTATCATTTGAAGGTGAAGTCACATGGCAGCCGTTTCTCTGTCATTAGCAGAGGAAATAATTTGCGTGCACCTGTGGGGGATACGAGGCTGGCATCACAGTCCCTGCTCCTCTTGCTCATGGTTTCAGGTGAAATCTCAGGACTGGTTTGATGCCTGGGTCTCCAAACTGCGCCATCATCGCTTGTACCGGCAGAATGAGATTGTGAGATCGCCGAGAGATGCTAGTTTTCACATTTTTCCTGCAACCTCCACAGCTGAGTCCTCCCCAGCTGCTAATGTTTCTGTTGTGGATGGAAAGGTATGGCTCTGCTCTCTAAAAATCAGCCTGGAAATTGCTTGGAAAGTTATGCAGACACGTCGCCGTGTCTCTCTTGAAAACACTGCAGGTAGAAGGTTGGCTTTGTGAGCTAGCACTCGGAGGACAGCAGCAATGTTGCCCTCGGAGATGATCACAAATATGGATCAGGCAGAAATGGGAATCACCAATGGCATTCACAGTTATTTCTCCTTTCCAGTGAATAGACTCGCTGCTGTTCTGCTGCACCTTCTTAGGAATATGGAAAAGAGAGCAAGCACTTATTTAAACAACACTCAGCAATCACATGCGTCCCTAGTGGTAATAAGATCTGGTTCTACAAGTAAAGTTTGCTTTCTTGCTTGAGCTGTGACAACATACGTGATGCAGAGAGAGACTAGTAAATTCCCTCACAGAGCTAATGCAAGTGAGACAGAGAATAGAGAATGTGACGATAATACAAATAGTAGCCTATTCTGGTCACTAGGTACTGTGCTAAGCAGTCGACACTCATCCATCTCTACTCTTTCATACAACCAAAGTGAAGAGATGACAAAGAACTTGAATGGGAAAGCTGGCAGTGGAGGTGCATGCCTTTATTGGCACATGCCCTCCAGTATTCAAGAGGCTGAGGCAGGAGGAGTACAAGTTCAAGTCCAGCCTGGGAAATTTAGTGACTTAGCAAGAGCCTGTCTCTAAATTAAAAAGTTTGAAAAGGGGCACTGAAGATGTGTCTCAGGGCAAGGAGCCCAAGCTTAACCCCTTCTACTGCAAAGAAAAATCATTGTTTGTCTGCAAGAGGCATATCCATTCCAGGATCCAACCCCATGTCTCCATTTCCAAAATCAGTGTCCTTTCCATTGTATTAGGTGCTTCATAGCAAGGGACACCAGAGTGGTTCCTTGCACTGTAATAAGAGTTTGTTTTCAGTGGAGCTAAGAAAGTATAGGTGCTGCCCGTTTAAAAGTCAAGGTTAAGACAACAGGCAGAGAGGCAGCTGTTTCTGCCTTTGATTCAGTAATTAGGTTTCTGAAATGCAGGGCCCAGAGGTGCAGCAACTTCGCACTTGGCACCTGAAATTGAGGACAGAGACAGCTACCCAAGGATTGAGTTTAAGAACGTTTCCATGGAGACCCTGCTTCTCCGCTTCCTTCCATAGGCGTATACATAGCACATAGAGCCAGGTTTTTCCTTTGTGAACTGTTACAAAACTCCATGAAGAAACTGCAAGACTTACTGAATTAGATCCAGTGAAACATTACTTGAGTCAATTTTTTGTTATTTTTGTGGAAATTACTGCAGTAGTTTTTTTTTTAAATAAAATCCCCTTTAATTGTATTTGACAAGGCCCACAGGCCTTTTATGATTTCATTCTGGTTATACTCTTACTAAGGACTGTTTAATTTGTCTTTCTCCTGGAAATCAGACATCTGTTAAGCTTATTACCAACTAATTCTACTGGAAAAAAAAATTTTTTTTTTCAGTACCAGGGATTGAATTCAGGACTTTGCACTTGCCAGGCAAGTGTGTATTCTACTGAGCTATCTCCCTGGCCCTCTATTACCAACTAATTCTGCAGTAGTAGGAAACATCCAGTCAGGAGACTAGGAAGTTTGTAAGTTC
>NW_004524641.1:1723489-1730269 GCF_000260255.1 Octodon degus | reverse complement strand
TTTAAAAAAATTTAATTCTTTGGTTTTTCCAACTTCTTTCATTTTTGGTACAAGGTGCTGACAAAAGATACATTACTTCCATCCCTTGTCTTTTTAGTAAATAACTTGGGTGATATTTGAGAATCGTGGACTAAAATCAAGTCCTCCCCTACTGTTTGCCTTGACATAAGAAAGTTCTTCAACTGCAATTTTCACAAAAGCTCTGCTGTTGGAGTTGCAGACGCCATATCTGTAAGATCGCACTCAGTGAAATATTTCCATGAGGTTTATTAAAATGCAATAAAGATGGAAAAGAGCCTTTTATCTCTTTGATTTCCTTCTACGTGTCAAATCATGGGGCTCCTGAATGTTAATCAGCTTGTGGCCCCGCGTAGGTAATAAATAAGCCTGGCTTTGCTAAGTGTGCACATCAGTCATTTAGGAATGACTTAGAAGAGATGCAGTCAATTGTAATTGAATATTAAAGTTAAATATGAAATGTTAGACTACAGTTTCTTGGGAAATAAATTTGTGCTTATTTCACTGAGTGTTTATTACACTCACCCAAGTATATACCAGCATATTTCGCACAGCTTTATTTCACATCAAATCCTTTCATGGAAAATACATTGGTTATAGATAATAGCTTGGCAGGGCCGGCCATATAGCTCAGTAGATTAAGTGCCTGCCAGCAGGTTCAGGGGCTGGGGGTCGATCCCTGGGCCTACCATGCTGGCCTCGCCCCCAGGGTCACACTGAGACTGCAACTGAGAGTGAGTGTGGTGGCATGTGCCTGCAATCCCAGCTCTTGGGAGGCTGTGAACAGGCAGATCACTACTAGTCTGATCTACACAATGAGACCCTGAACACCCTGTAGACTGTTCCCTAAAATATATAGATAGATAGATGATAGATAGATAGATAGATAGATAGATAGATAGATAGATAGATAGCTTGGCAAACCTTTTTATATAACTTTCAGTATGTGCTCAAAGCATAGGACTGCATATTGGTGGGTAATGGATTTGGCAATCACCTGTGGTGGACAAGACGTTGAGCTGATCACAGCCCCCAGAGAACTTTTGGAAAGGCAAGGCCTTGAGTCGTGAGTTAGGAATAATGCAGGAAAGCCGCCTGTGGTGCACGCACCTGTGCCTTCAGCGCTCTGAGGAACCAAGGCAGGAAGATCACAGATTTGGAGCCGAGCCAGGACACCTTAGTGAGTTAGTAAGGGCTGATCTCAAAATTCTTCTAAGAAATTGAAAACTAGGGCTGAGTGTGTAGTTAAGTTCAAAGGCCATGGGTTCTATCTCTAGTATCAAGGAAGAAATAGAAAGTTCTGCAGTAAGGACTCTGTATTAAAGACAAATTAACAACTACCTTAAAATATTAGGAATTTGAGTTGGCATCAAGGTACAACCTACTGCTTTCTTCCTCAAATCCTGGAGCTGGCAACTTTTAAGCAGTGTTCTACAAATCTTGTCTTCACAAACACCTACCACATTTAGCGAAGTGGTTTCTTCAGTGTTTTGAATATGTCCTTTTTTCTAAAAAAAAAAAAAAAAAGGCTTCTTTGAGGACACTGGTATTTTTAGCAATCATTTAAATGCACCATTTCATTCACCACACGTGACCATCCTGAGCACTGTCCCTGTCCCCACAGGTGCAGCCGAACAGCTTTCCCTGGCAGTCCCCACTCCCATGCAGCAGCAGCCTCCCTGCGACCTGCACGACCGGCCAGAGCAAGGTGGCGGCCTGGCTGCAGGACTCAGAAGAGATGGACAGGTGTGCAGAAGGTCAGTTCTTACTGTGTAACCTAAAGCAACCGAAAAAAAAAATGAGAACTACCGTGGTGAATTGTGGGTACTGCATCCTGCCTGGGCCCTTTGACAGCCTTTGATTGTCCTTCATTTTTCTACACTAGATCCTCCTGTAACCCAGGGCTGCTGACCCACCAGTTCCCTTGCACACTCAGAACAGGGACTCTGGCTTTGCCCTGACTTTGAACTCACCTTAGCCTTCTCTCCTCGACTCTACCTTGTGACTTCCTAAGTGGTACCCCTGGCCCTGGAGATGCCCAAGCCATGTTCCTGGCCTCTGCTCTGCCCTCCCCTCTAGGGCGTTTCCCTAGTCTCCTTCTGAGCTACTCTTCTTCTGCCCAAAGTACGTGTGTCTCCAGCCATGGTGGCACAATTCCAAAGTGCCACTTCATATAGCCACAGCTCCCCATGAGTGGTGTTTCCGTGGGCATTGGTTGTTAAAACATCCAAACAGGGCTGGTGAGACGGCTCAGTGGTCTAAAGCACCTACTTAGAACAAGCTAAGCTAAGCAAAGCACAGGGACTGCGGTTCAATCCCCCAGCACCACATGCCAGCCAGCCCCGCCCCCTGGTGGGCTGAGCTGGCCACACACACAAAATAAATAAATAAATAAATAAATAAATATAAAATTAAAAAAAAAAAATCCAAACATGCAGTTCCTTCACTCTGCCCTCCCAGAGCCGCTGAATCTCTTCCTCCTCCCACTCAGCCACGCAGCTTCCTCCAGACTTGGTCCACAGGTCACTTCCACTCTACGAAACCCTTTCCATCTGCTCTTCAAACCTGAGAAATAGAAGGTCAATGTAAAAAGTAATAGGGCTCAACGGATTTAAATTTTGTGGTGCTCTTCAGAGGGTGCTGAGATTAAAGTATTTTTCTTTTGTGAAATTATAAGTAGACATTACTAGAAAATTTACTGATGTTCTTTCTGGGAAGAATTAAACTTGGCAGTGCATCAGCTCCCCAACCGGGATGGCATGTCTGCACAGCAGTGTGTGTGCTCAGTCTGCGGCGGGTTTTTTGCTTGTTTGTTTGTTTGTGGTCGTAGGGCACTCCTAGGGTCTCTGCACTGAGTTATATGCCCAGCCTTTAAAAACCAAAAAATTAAGAGCAGAATGTATTTACTGGGGAAAGAAAGCTTCTGTCTGAGAGAGCAACAGAAGGGGACCTGAGTGGGTTGCCAAAGAACCTGCCTTTTCTAGAGTTTTTTTAAATCTATTTGGTACAGGGTCTCACTATGCAGCTTGGACTCGTAGTGATCCTCCTGTCTCAGCCTCTCCAGCGCTGGGATCACAGGAATGTGCCACCATGCCTGGTCTTGGTGGGCGGCTTGGCGCACCCCAGGGCAGGGTGGGTGCAGCATATGGTGTCAGGGATCAAACCCCAGTCCCTGTGCTTGCCTAAGCAGGCACTTAGTCCTCTGAGCTATCTCGCCGGCCCTTTTTGAGGGATTTTTATAGAGCAACACCATGAAGTAAGACAGATCTAAGGTGGAAAACATAGGGATTTGTAAGAGGTATGCCCTGCCTTTTCTAAATTTTTATTTTGAGATAGGTACTCAGTAATTTGCTACACTCCCAGGCTAAGCTGGAGCCTGTGATCCTCCTGCCTCAGCCTCTCAGAGTGCTGAGATTACAGTTCCGCCCCCCACCTCCTGCCCTTCTGCTCACTGTGCAGCACTGAGCCCTCCCAGATACCATGTCCCACACTCAGTCGCCACTTGAAAATGTTATTTAAGAGGGAATTTATAATCATAAGCACACCAAGCTGAGAGTGTAGTGAGATTTTTCCAGAATGAGTTCAGTCACAGTCCGAACAGTCAGACTTTGAATCCAGTAATTTCAGGTTTGCGAAAGAAGCCAGACTGCATTCTCTGATGATTCTGCAAGTTCCTGTAGCAGTGACTCCCGTGTTTCCTGGGAAACATAAGGACAGAGAGGGTCACTCCCTCCGCCTTGTTTCCATGGCTCCTAAAACAAACCCAGGATTCAAACCTAGGCACTCAGACTTCCAGGGCAGGTGTTGCCCCACTGCCTCGTCAGCTGTGTCTTCCCTAAAAGTGGCCTAAAACCCGCTCTTTCCTGTGCCTCAGAATGCAATTGTCAGAGCCACCTCTGAAACACAAGTTGGCTGTGGTCTTCCTCCAGGTTCATCCAGCCCAGACTGGGTCCTGCCTGTTTTTTTCTTTGCAAACTCCCTGCATCCCCTTCCTCCAACCTGCCTTGCACTGAATTCCATTCCTGCCTTCCCACTCTCTGTCCTCATCTGTGGCATCATGCAGCCTCCTGATGCTGCCGCCACTTCCATCTCTTGCTCTGCTGCCTCATCCCGCTCAGAGGCTCATGGGAAATTCCTATTGTTGAAGCTGTCGCAGGCCCCAGGCTGGTACTTGGTAAACAGGCATCACCACTGCGTTTCAGCCGCAAAGCACAGGTACTGCAGCTGCACCCACAACGTGGACGAGGAAAGTGACATGCATGGAGGTGAAGGTTTGCCCAAGATTACGTAGCTGTCTTGGGGTTCCAGCCAACTCCCTTTATTTTTTTTTGGTGGAACTGGGGATTGAACTCAGGCCCTTGCACTTGCCAGGGAAGCGCTTATTCCACTGAGCCATCTCCCTGGCACCCCCAAACTCACATTTGACTAACCTCAAAGTTCCTTGTCCACTACATAATACTCCCTCATGACTGTGTAGTCTTTTTTTATTATTTTAATAATTTTATTGAGAAAGAAGTAGCAATGAGATGGTTTCAAAACAGGTTAGTAGTACAGTTACAATAATGAAAGTAATTGTAGTGCAGAAACTCTTCAGTGGCTTTCCATCAGCTTTGGGAGCGTGCTCACCAACTGCGTGCACCACATGCAGCAGCCCGTGCATTGAGAGTCAGGCCCTACATACCCTTTGACTTAGTTTTTCTGTGATGCCGCTGTTTTGTGGACTAGTTTGTGTTCCTCACTTGCACGTCTCTGCGCGGGTTGCTCTCATCATCTTGCAGGGCCTCTCTGCCCTTCCCCACCTCCCTGGCTTGTTGAAACCTTTCAGTTCATCTTTCAGTCCCAGACATAGGCCATACTTTTTATGTCTTCTCTGATGACTCCAGCTTGTAGTAACATTCCTTTCCTAATCTCCTACAGTAATATAAGAATAATCCATACTGGTTGCTTGTCATAGAATCCCTACTATTGGATTTCAAAAGTATGAACATTTCTTAGTTATTTCATGGGATGCTTATTTCACTAATTATATTTTTCTCCCTGTGTTTTGGGGAAGGGTCTGCAGGTGTTTAGGGTGTCACTACTAGATTGGACTCATAGTGATCCACCTGTTTATAGCCCTCAAGAGCTGGAATTACAGGCACACACTACCACGCCCAGTCTCAGTCGCCATCTCAGCATGCTCTGGGGGCAGGGTCAGCACAGCAGGCCCTGGGATTAAACCCTTGACCCCTGTGCCTGCTTGTAGGCACTTTAATCCGCTGAATTATTTGGCCAGCCCTACTAATTACATTTTGAAAGATACAACATCTTATTGAACAGATACTACATCTGATTTATATAATTCTTATACTTAAAGCAGCTGGCTAGTCCTAGATCTGGATTTATACAAGCTCAGACCTTAAATATGTAAGGAAGATATTTGACTCTTGGAGCACTTGTTTCCATAGATATAAAATTTTGTATCAGTTTAATGTCTCTAATGGGCTTGAAGTCATTGCAACATTATTAGTGAGTGAAATTATGAATCCGTGTAACTGATTTTTGTATTCTGTGTGTGTGTGCGTGTGTGTGTGTGTGTGATTGGAGAATGAGCTCAGCACCTTTACACAGAGTTTCATCCTTTACACTGTTTTATTTGGGGGAGTCTCCTCGAGTCGCTGAGTTGGCTGGGCTTGGTGTAGACTTGCTGTCTTCCCACCTCAGCCCCCCAGAATGCTGGGATTACAGCTGTGCACCATCTCACTTGGCTGCCATTCTGTTTTTCTGAACCTGACTCTGACTCTGCCCAAATGTCAGACGAGCACTTTGTAAACCATGTTAGAGGGGCGTGTGGTGGCCCCTAAGAATAGGACCACAGGACTGCTGAAATGCCTTTGGATGTGTTTTCCCATGTGACAGAAGCCATCAGAGCAGGAAAGTGACCGTGCACAGTGTGACTGAGATTGCAATGTCTTCTACACTAAGAATCACAAATTGATAAAAATGGGCTTTGAGATTCTCTGGCTTTATGTTTCGACACCAAAGAAAGGTCCTTCTTATTTCATTTGCCTATATTACCATCATGCAGGCGTAGATCTGCCCGATCATATTTGTTAGGAATGTGGGTTGAGTCCCCTTTATTACATCTGCCACCATGCTAACATGTTTTTATTTCTGATCTTTATTAGATCTTGCACACTGCCAGTCAAACCTTGTGGAACTTAGCAAACTCCTGCAAAATTTGGAGATACTTCAGAGAACTCAGTCAGCACCTAACTTTACTGACATGCAGGTAAACCTAATACTGCTTTTGGTAGAAGGACCTAGGTGTTAACCTTTACTCTTTCCTGGATTGTTCCATGAATGTGTAAGGTGACATTTAAAGGAAAATAGCTGTAATACCAACTAGTCTGTATTCTGGGGTTATTCTTAATATTTTGAGTCTTGGTGTCATTGTGTTAATTAAGATGACTTTTAAAAATGTTTTACATTTAAATGCAGTGCAGGCTACTGTAGAAATGTATATCTGAATCATTCTTCCATATTTCTTTTGCCACAGAAATGACAGTTTGAAGATATAATTTTTTTTTTATTTTAAAGACTAAAAACAAAAACAAAAAACCAGAAACAAATAGCAAAGACAAAGACAGAAACAGAGTAACATACAACAATATATATGGTATAGAATTTCAAAACAAATTGCTTTTCAGGCTTTTAGCTAAGATCAAGTGTAGAATTTCAACACAATAAAAAATTAACAATGGTTGTTTATATTATGTATTT